>NC_047541.1:5267187-5610104 GCF_012275295.1 Melopsittacus undulatus
GCCTCTTTGCAGGCAGTGCTGACTTGTATTGTCTGGGTTTGAGATGAATCCTGTGCTGGAGAGCTGGGAAGGGGCAGGATGAACAGTCCTAATGCTATCCTAAGGTATATGCTTTAACAAGCATGGATCACCATTGCATCCAAGCAATCTTGGAGACCTTGTAGAGATGGACCACACTTTATCATACCTTATATCCCTTAAACCTCCCACCTGCCATGCCAGCTGCATCCTGCCCTTGTCTTGATTAACATACTCCAAGCTCATAAATCTAAGGAAGTGGATTTGGGAAGAACTTTCCTGCCTCCAGTAAAACTTGCCTTTCAATTATTTAACAAGCTTCTTAAGCAACTCAGCTATTTTGCATGGAATTTGTCAAGGCTCCATCAGCTCTCCACAGGGCAACGTGACAAGCCATACTTTTCTTTGGAGCAGCGTATTAATCTTGGAATAGCGCTATTTGTTTTCCTCTCTTGCTTTTATGGGGCTTAAAAGCATGTATCTTCTGCTGAAAATCAATAACTAAAGCTATGAATAATAAAAACCACTGCAGTGAATGGCTCGTAGAGATCCTATGGATGTAAGCTGCAGCAGTAATGAGTCTGTTTGCTATCCATTAAGTACGTGAACTCCGAAGAATTATGCAGATTATAATAGCTGTATCAACAGAAGTATGTTTTGCTGATAGACTTCCCTGATTGGATCCATGGGATATAAGCCTGATAATCCCCTGTGCACAGGACCTGATTATATTAGAGAAAGTTAAGGAATAATTGCCCCAAATTGGCTGGCGTTGGGGGGGGTTTCTCCATAGGGATCGTGTTGCTGCTGTGTTTGGTGGGATTCCTTGGAGCAAACTGGCTTTGGTGGAAGCACAGATGATAAGTAAAGGTTTATGGACAAGAAGGCAAATTTGCCCCTTACTGGGCTTTAAATGTCACAGCAGCTTGGAGCTGCAGCCTGAGGCTTAAGCAGTGATTTGGTGCTGGGAGGGGACTGCAATCAGTGCACGCATGGCCGAGCCTTGGGAATTGCTCATCTAAGTGGTCAGCTCACCCATGTGCATGCTGCTGGTGGGCAGGACCACTAGTGTGGATGCTATCTGTGTCCCTAGGCACCCCTGCAGCCTTGCAGTGATTTGCTATTGAAGCAACTAAAGGAGCTGCAATGGGGACAAAACCCAGCCAAAACCATCCCCATGCAATTAAAGTCGTCAGCTTGGCCCAGGTTAAATGTCATGGGATGCTGTGTGTAGAGTGTTGCATGTGAGATAGGATCCATGGAATAGGTTGGGTTGAAGGGACCTTAAAACTCATCCAGTTCCAACCCCTGCCATGGGCAGGGACACATTCCAATGGACCAG
This sequence comes from Melopsittacus undulatus, assembly GCF_012275295.1. Lineage (NCBI taxonomy): Eukaryota > Metazoa > Chordata > Aves > Psittaciformes > Psittaculidae > Melopsittacus > Melopsittacus undulatus. Next base: position 5,268,548 of record NC_047541.1, read on the forward strand.
CTTGCTCCAAGCCCCTGTGTCCAACCTGGCCAGGGATGGGGCAGCCGCAGCTTCCTTGGGTACCCTGTGCAACGAGTCCAAATCCACATCCCTGTGTCCCCTGCATCTCCTTAGTCCTGGAATTTCTTGTGCAGTCTGTGGGCTATTTGGTCCCAAGCTCCTGGTACTTACTGAGCACTTAGGCTCCTTTCTGCCCTTTGCATTGATGTTTGGAGACTGGCAGCTGCTGAAATGAGTGGAAAGGAGGTCGCTGCATATCAGGACTCAGCAGAATAACATGCCCCCAGTCAGCAGCGATGCATACCAAATGTGAAATGGGTTTTAAGGCAGAAGATGAAAGCAACTTGCCATCCGAATATCTTCCAGCATCTCTGCTCCATGCTGAGTGGTTGCCTATGAGCTCTGCAGAGCTCAGGGTATCACAGTGGGGACTCATTGAAGGAGTCAGGGGCAGCATTGCAGCAAAACTCCTTTGGTTGTCGGGAGAAATAAGAGCTGGGATGGATGTGTCAGTGTGAGTGAGGCTTGCAGCCAGCAGAGAGAGTAACAGGAGTCAGGATTTTGTCCTGCCATCTGTTTCCTGGCCAGCAATTGGCTTGAACCTTGATAAAGTAAGGCCAAAAAATCATGGAATGCTTTGGATTGGAAGGGACCTTAAAGCCCATCCAGTTCTATGGCAGGGACCCCTTCCACTGGAGCAGCTGCTCCAAGCCCCTGTGTCCAACCTGGCCTTGAGCACTGCCAGGGATGGGGCAGCCAGAGCTTCTTCATTCAACTCATCCCAGGGTCCCATCACCCTCACAGGGAACAGCTTCTGCCTAAGAGCTCATCTCAGTCTCCCCTCGGGCAGGTTCAAGCCATTCCCCTTGTCCTGTCCCTACAGGCCCTTGTCCCAAGCCCCTCTCCAGCTTTCCTGCAGCCCATTTAGGTACTGGAGCTGTTCTCAGGTCTCCCCTTCAGGAGCCTTCTCTTCTCCAGCCCAGTTCTCTCAGTCTGCTACAGCTTGATGGTGCCTCAGGATCCTTAGGGTAAACGTTTATAGCTTGAATCCCATCTGGGATGCGAACACAATTTTGATGTTTCCAGCCTCTTAGGGAAACTATAATGTAGGATGCTGCATCTATGTAATATAGCAGCCTTCCAGTGTCTGAAGGGGGCTACAGGGATGCTGGAGAGGGACTCTTCATCAGGGACTGCAGTGATAGGACAAGGGGTGATGGGCTCAAACTGAAACAGGGAAGTTCAGGTTGGATCTAAGGCACAAGTTCTTCCCTGTGAGGGTGCTGAGGTGCTGGCACAGGGTGCCCAGAGAAGCTGTGGCTGCCCCATCCCTGGCAGTGCTCAAGGCCAGGTTGGACACAGGGGCTTGGAGCATCCTGCTCTAGTGTGAGGCATCCCTGCCTGTGGCAGGAACTGGATGATGTTAAGGTTCTTTCAAACCCAAACCATTCTATATTATAACATCACAGATGAGTGTTGGCCTTGGCTTCCCCATGCAGAGAAACTGGAAAAGCAATGGCAAGATTTGGGTAAAACAGGAGAGATTTACTACCAAAAGTAGTTATTTTGTGTTTTGGGGAGCTCATTCTACTTGACGCCATCCAGCCCAGGAAGCTGTTGCCTCCCGCAGCAGCAACAGCTTTACCCTATAGCAGCTAAGACCTCATTAGCAAATAACATTGTCATTTTGGGGCTAATGCTGGTAGTGAATGCGACGTGAGCATCCCGAATGCGACGCGAGCATCCCGAAAGCCCAAGCGTGCCGCGTGCAGGATGGGGCGAGCAGCAGTGATGGATGTCGTGCGCAGCTCGGAGCCTCTAATTGAGTGTGGTTTCAATGGAATATTGAATTAATGCTCTCTGCGTTGCAGACGGGCTGGAAAAGGAACAGTTTCCTCCCGAGGATCTGTGTTCCTGGGCACAAACAGATGAAAATGAAGCGTTTTATGGCCGCCTAATTGAAAGTCGATGCAGTGGTTTCATTAACGTTCTCATGGAGGGAGGGGGATCGGGATGCCTCAAAGGCCCAGTAATGGGATGAGTCAACTCCCTCATCCCTGCTGCCTCACATCCAGCCCCGGGTGGAAATGACTGACAATAAATCCCGGAGGTATCCCCAGTGGAATGTGTTCTTGCGCTCTCAGCTCTGGTTTATCCGCATCCGTTGTGCTTTCGGTGCATCCTTGAGAGGAGTGAGGATTCCTGGGAAGAATCATTGGGATGGGTTAAAGTAGGGGTGAGGAGAGGGGAAATGCTTTTTCCCCATCCTTTGTGGATAGAGGAGTAAGTTTCTTCTGGCTTGGAGTCTGTTATCCTTTTCCTAGGTACCATGCAGTTGGGAACTGGAGCTTCTTAGTAAGAGGATGGAGCTCAAGGAGCTTCTTATTGGGGTGATATATATATCACCCCAATATATATATATAATGGGGTGATATATATATCACCCCAATATATATATATAATGGGGTGATATATATATCACCCCAATATATATATATAATGGGGTGATATATATATCACCCCATTATATATATATATTGGGGTGATATAAAGCATATATTGCTTTATATATGAAGCAAGATGTCCACACCAATGTGGTTTTGTGCTTTCTGGTGCTGCTGAGTGTTAGGAAGATGCTCTCCGTGCAGCTTCCCCACATCAATGCCTTTGCTCACTGATGGATGGAAGCTGTTAGCAGAGGCCTTGCGTGGTGTTGCATATGGCTCCTAATTTATGTGCTTGCATCCAGTGATGATTTAGCTATTTGGAAGCATTATTTACGACGAGTTCTCTCCCCATTTTGCCATGGTGCTGGTGTTGTGACAGTGGGAATTTACAGTTCTTCCCTACGAGAGGCTGTAAACCAAGCAGCTGGATATTTTTTTGTATTCCTACAGGCCTCATTTGTAACATAAAACACTTAATAATTGTTATTAATGAACCTGCTGTGGTTGGTCTATAGACCCAGCTGGAAATCACATCTGCTATCAGCTTTGCAGCGAGCTGAGGGAGGAGCAAGCAGCTGATGGGGCTGGGAGGAGGTGGCTTCAGCTGGCCAAAAGAAGGGCCTGAGCATCAATGGGAGCTGTGCTTATGTAGGCCAAGTTTGGGGGAAGATCATGGAAATCTTCAAGTTGGAAGATGTAGGAGCATCATAATAAAGAGAGGAAAAAAAAGCCCAATGGATGGTTTTTTAGGAATAGGGTTTTTTTTGGGACATTAAATGTGTGTTGATAATCAATTTCCCAGGACTTGACTTAACATCCATAGGGAGTTTCGTACCCATTCCTCACTTCAATAGACAGCCGAGATTTTTCCAGCCAGCTAGTGATTTCTGACAGGTCCAGTCTGGGATACCCAGCCTGGGATGGAAAGATGATGGATGCTGCTTGTTTCACCATCACCTCTCCCACTGGGCAGTGTGTGACCTTGAGAATGCAGTTTCATCTTCATGTGCCTTGGTTCCTGGCTGACATAAGGCTGTGTTGCAGCCAAAATGGTCTAAAGATGCAGGCAGCACAAGCTTTATTGGCAATATCATTTATTAAACCTTGCAGACCCCTTGTTGTCCTCCTGTTGGTTCAGATTTAGGGACAATCACTGACTTGGGATAATGGGCTTGGATCTGGATGGAGGCTTCTTGCTTCCTGGAATGGGAAGGATGACTTGGAGTATTTTTTGGAGGGTGTACAGATGCTTTTAAGTGATGATGCTGATGATGAGATGACTTCAGAGGATTGAAGCATCAAAGCATCCCCCTGTTAGGCCTTCATCCCCTGATTCACAACCTCATGTCTTGTCTGCTGTGGTGGATATGAGGTAATGCTTTCAAATGGCACAAGCACATCTTTACAAGGAGGATCCTCTGCATAACTGGCTTCTGACAAAGCCTAAACCACTATTGAGAGCTCCATGGTGGGGATGTTAATTTATGCCTATACTCCCGAGTGTAACTTTGTTACATGGGAATGTTATTTATGATGCAAGCCCAGATCTATTGTGTGGCGGTGATGGTACCGTGCTAACGGAGATGTATAGCTCATTGTGGCAAGAAGCTATAAAAGAAATGGGTAGATGTTTCTCTGCAGTTATGGTCTTCATTTGTTAATGTGAGAGATGGTGGTGATTGAGAGCGATGGGAGCTGATAGGCAATGGGAAACAGGGTGGCAGGTTTCAGTCTTGATTTTGGTTTAGTTTTGAGGTGGAATAAGGTTCTTTAGGGAGATGCTTGTTTAGCTCGTGCTGGGTCTGGTGGCTCCTACCAGCATTAAGGGACTTGGAATCAAATAGTGCGTGTTGACTTGTTGGTTCTTCCTCTCTTAAATACAATTGTCCCCTTTAAGGCTTAAATCATAAGAATTAAGATTTACTATGAGGCACAAAGTGGGGAAACAAACTGTGTTTCCCTGTCATCCTCTTGATGCTTCTTGGCTATTTCAAGCCCTTCCACTGGGTGGGAAGGGTGACTCCTCTATCCTGATCCATGCACTGGTGTTTTTATGCCCTTCCACCAGCAAATTCCTGGCTTTGGCTGGGAGCACTGGTGATGGCTGGGAGCGAAACCCTGCGTTTCCAGCCTCCTTCCAAGCATCACAGGCAGGAGCATCTCTTGGTTTCTGCATTAGCTTATTTGTGTTTGACTTGACAGAGGAAAACAGGGAAACAATTGAGGGGCAAACAAGTCTGAGGTTCAAGTTGCTGTGAAACAAAGGACACGGATACGGGATTTGGAAGCAAATCAAAGCAGGATGATTCAAAGCAATCGGATGTGATTTCTTCCCCCTTCTTTCTGCAGAGATTTCATTTCACACAGAAAACCCTGACTCTGCAAAGCAGCAAATCTCATTTCTCAGCCGGGAAGCGGCTCCATCCAGGCTTTTTCCACTCAGGCCTGCGACTTCCCCTTTGCTGGGCCAGATTTATTCCTTCGCTCAACATGTTTCCTTGTCATCGAGACAGCCCTGAAGCTCTGGGCAAGGCATCAAAACAGCTCTGGGTACATCAAAGGGTGGAAGTCACTCTAGCGCGTTGTTAGATGTCCTGTGACAACTAATCCAGCGTGTGATGTGACCCCTTTCCAGGTGTCCCTGCCTCTCTCAAAGACCTTGAAAAGAGCCCTGATAGACTGAACTCAACTTGGGCTTAAATCACCTGCCTATGATACTTTGCCTGTGAAAATGCAGGGGACCAGGGAATATGAAAGGCACGCGATGGATGAAATGAGAAACAAGGGGAAAGCAGCAACACGCACGGGCAGGCAAGGTGTGAGTGAGCTGGAAGGACTCAAGGCTTTACTGCTAACACTAAAAGCCAATATGAAGCTATCACGCTGGACATAAAGAGAACAATTTACCCGCAGCCCTGCGGCAGTAAATCGTGGTTGAGCTCTATCTGAATATAAGGAACACTGATGGGCAGCTTGGCAGGGTGTTTGCATGAGCAAGGAGGTCCATGTGCTGTTAGAGGAGGGTGTATAGGCTGAATAAGTGCTACATTGGGGCCAAGTCAGACCATTGGCTTCATGGGACAGCCTGGAGAAGGCAGTGAAACTGCTCGTTCCTTCCTTCCCCACAGGCTTTCCATATATTCCTAGCTTCCTGGAGGCTACTCGTGGGAGCCAAACTCCACCTGTGCTTTAGCACGTTGAGGATTAGAGGAATGCCTGTAAGAAGTTGAGGATATCTGTTGTTTAGTCTCCATCTCCTGCCTAAGTGATGCAGAGGATGCTTGTTAATATTCTCTCTGAAGGCTGTTGGTGATGCTTCTTCGCTTCTCACATTGCACTGAGGGTTCTCCTTTAAACAGCTATCACTTCAGAATCTGCCTGGCAATTATGGTGGGTGAAAAAAGAAACAACCCCAACTTAAAATCCCCAAGGTCAGAGCAGCCTCATCTTCATATGGATTGAAATAAATTACTCCAAGTCTATTCATAGCAGAGGGAAGACCTTTTTATGTAGAAAGGATCATTATAGAGTTGCCAGGTCGTTAATTACATTGGGTTCTTCTACTTGCGATGTGAGTTATTTCCATGAAGCAGCCAAGATCATGGGGAGAGATAATGCAGTAAAAAGTGCATTAAAATGCTTCAACTGTCCTTTTGCTCATCTCTGTGCATCGCTCCGAGTGAGAACTGATTCCAAAAGGGCACTGCCAATTTAAATCAATCAGGTTTGTACTGGGGGGGCTGTGACCCGTGTAGATAGCGCGAGGTGAGGCAGGGGGCCGGTGCCATCCTCACCGGTGATGCTCAGGATTCAGGTTCTAATAGGCTCTCCAGTGCTGGTTGTTGGTGCAGATCCATAGTGGGCAAGGGAAAGGCTGCAGGTGCGAGGGCAGGATGTGGCCCTCTGTGCCTTATTTACCAGCACAACCACCTGCTTTAGGAGATAAAGCAGCTGCTATCTTTGGAGCTTTGAATGTGACATTCAGGCAGCTCCGTACCCGGTCCCCTCCTCGCTTGCCGACACTTGTTGATGCCTTCTGAAATGTCACAAGAGTTTTTAGAGCTCGATTGCAATGTGGCTGCCAAGCTTCGGTGCTGCCACCTCCCCTGTGGCTCTCACCAGGGCTGGATGCCAGGTGCAGGAGTGCTGGTGTCTATTCGAACACTGAAGTGGGGGGCAAATTAGGCTCTGGTTTACCTACAGGGAGTGGTTGTGCTGTGCTTTCGCTCACTGAATGGTATCTCTTTAAGCTTGTTGGCTGCAGATGGGATTGTGGAGATGGTGAGGGTGGGATTTACCCCATCTTCCAGCCCGGGTGGGACCAGGACTGAGTGCAGCTTGGCTTTTCCGAAGGTGCTTGCTCTTAAAATGGTTGCCAAAGTAAATGCTGTGGAAGGGAAAATCCTGTCATTCTCATTAAGCTCCATCAGGCGAAAGCAGTGCCTTCAAGCTGAGGCATGGTTCTCCATGCAGCGTGGGGATGGATGGCATCAGGAAGTCAAGGAGGCTGTTGGGAGCAGCCTAGGCAATCCTGGTTGCTATGAGAAGCAAAGAGCTCGCCCATCAGACCCAACAGGCAGTGTCAGAGCATGGGTGAATCCATTCTGGATTCGGCTCCCATGGGGAGGGAGGGATGTGCAAAGTGGCTCTGGATGAACCCAGGCTGATTTCCCTCTGCTTCCATCAGCCCTGAGCAAGGTGGGATGGATGGGAAGGTGATCCATCCTAAACCATGCTTTTCCCAGGTCTTTAGGCCCCATTGGCTTTCCAAACCTTCATTAGTGGGTCTATGAGCCTAGAGAAGCTTCCTCTGCATACAAAGGACCATTATCATCATCATCATCAAAGTAGATATGTTGAACAGTTGACAAGACAGAGGTCTTCAAGCCATGGAGCTGCTTGAAATCAACATTGCTTTGTAATCCTAAAGCTTTCTATCAGCTGGAGATCATCTCAAAGCTTGGGAATGGTGGGGTTTCTAAAGCTGGCGATGCAGACATGTGGGTTGTAAGGGGAGGAAGTGTACCAGGCACTGCTCTTATGTAGGTTGAGCAGCACCAAAGTGCTTACCATGAGCATTGCTCCCCACTCTTGAAAGGGACAGGGTGGCCATGGGGCAGGCAGAGATGTGCCGTGTCTAATGGTGAGCTCAAAGCCTTCGCTCGCAAACCTTCAGCTCTTTGCAGCCTAATTACAACTTGCCTGGTGCATTGGTTACGATGAGCAATGAAGATGTAATCACTGCTGTTATTTGTCCTTCCCGGCTCCAGCTGTTAAAACAATTCCTCCTTCATAGCCCAGCCAATTTCATGGCTCTAATGCGTCCCCACCGCTGCCGCATCCCGCGCGCGAGCAGCGCAGCACCACAATCTCCATGAAAGCAGCCTATTTCCTGCATGAAGCCCGTGAAATTGGGAAGATAATCTTCCCGGAGCTGCTGGGCCCCTGATTGCATGTTTGTTTGAGATGACAGTTGATGTTGTCTCTCTCTTTCATTAGGGAGGTTCAGCGATCGCGATGTTATTAACTAACAACAGCACTCACTGCATATAAACATGATTCCGCAGAGGCACTCCAAGGAGCACTTGAAGGCAGAGGGGAGGGAGGTGGGGAAGGCAGAGAGATGTGATGTTTCTTGCCTCCTTTTCCAGAGGCTTGGATGTGATTTCTCACTAGATGAGAAGCTTGGAAGGGGTTCGTTTTGTACCGCATCCCTTGATGGTGCAGTGGAAGCATAGCGCTAACTCTCCAATGGAAGCTGTCTGGCAGGTTCTGGCTCTGCCAGGCCTTGAGGGCTTCCAGTGTGCTGGAAAGCTGCTTTGTGTGTGGACTGATGCCTTAAAGACGGGGCTCAAACAAAGCCTGACATCGCCAGATGTTGGCTGCTGGCAGGGCGCAGGCTCAACTAACCCCTGAAGGTGGGGAGATGGGGCTCTCCTGTTCCCTTAGTGCATCCTTGCCAGCCTATAGCATCCCACATCCAGTGCCAAGTGGGATGCAGTGTACCTTGCTGTGGCTGTATCCACCTTCCAGTGTCTGTAGCATCCCCTGATGCAGGTTCTTCTGCAAAATACCCCTCACAGCTCTAGCTCTGCACCAAGCAATTGCTGTCACTGAGGTACCAGACCCTGACTCCATCCCAGAGAGCTATGAGCTGAAGCTTTGTCACCAGCCTGTGATATCCCTTGGGATAGGGCTTTAGGTGGTGTTAATAGAGAGGTGCAGTCCTAATAGGGATGGCAGAGATTTAGGAGCTGTGGCTGCTGCTGAGAGCAGGGAGGGGATGGTTTATATGGCCAGGCTTGGTTGTTGGAGGGTTTTGCCTTTGTATCTCTCCTGTGTGATGGACGAGATGAATTGGTTTGGTGTGTGCATCAGCACCCAGCCTGCACTGTGGATGTGCTGCTGATTTCCCATGCTGCTGCTGCTGCTGCTGCCTCTTATTAAGCATAAATAGCTGGGAAAATGACCCGGGGAGGGGGGAATATCCAACATCCATCCTGAGGTATGGAACTTGCTTTAAAGGGAGCCAGCAATGTTGCTTCTAGCCAAGCCTGCCCATTATAAGATGCTGTTTGCAGCAGAGTTAACTCTGCCAAGTGATAATTGTTCAGGCTAAAAAATTCCATGCTCGAAGTGTGCCTCGGGCTATTGGAAACGGGGGGAAAGAGAGGATGGGTTTGTGTCTGCAGCTTCCAACGTGGCAATGGAACAGAGCTGAAGCGATCCAGTCTCTCCATGAGATGGAGGCAGAGACTTGGAGTTGGGCAGAGGGAAAGGGGGGATGAAAGCTGAGCTTGGAGAAATGGGAAGGAGCAGGGAGAGGAGTGATGGGTCTAGTGGGAGATAACTGTCTGTTTTCATTACGACTGCCTCGTAAACAGGAGGCTCTGCTGTGGCTCTAATAGCTGCTGTCTTGTTCCTCCCTGTATGGGCTGGTTGGTTAATGTGGTTCTCCTGGCTAGCTGGAGCAAAGGCTGGTGAGAGATTGTTAAAGGAGCCTGATGAAAGGTATAACCATTTGGGGAATAGCAGAAGGTTGCTCATTCAGCCCTAATTTGCCCATTTGCATGCGTTTGTTGGCTCTGATTGTTTTGAATGATGTAATTGGGTGTTATTTTCTCGATGGGAGCGCTTCATCTATGGCAATGAAGTGCAAACATCCCTCCCTGCGTTCTGGTTTGTCTCTGTCCTGCCTGCAGGAATAAGCATTGCCAATAGGAAGACAAAGGAGAAGGCTGGTCAAGTGCTGGTCTCCAGCAAGCTGTGGGTTAGGGACTGTGGGAGTTCAATGTCTGAGATGCTGCTCTTGTTCTGAACCCCTTTTCTTCCTGAATTGAATCTCTTACTGACCTTGCCCATGCTTCTGCCCTTCACATTGCCCTGTTACAACAAGTTGGAGCTGCACTTTGTGAGCACACAGGAAACACTGTACCTGCAAAACCCAATGTCTGAACCTCAGAGCTGCTTCATCCCTCTGAACTGGAGAGCAGCTTGGACCTCATGCTCTTGAAGGCCTTTGCCAACCTGGTTGATTCTATCCCCCATAGCACTGGTGAGCAGCATCCTTTGCCCCTGGGAGGGATGCAGTGGTACCCAAGGCCCCGTTCCCAAAGGGAAGCTGGAGGCTGGAGCCGCTGCTGGAGCGGGATGGCATGCATTGCCTCCCTGCATGTGCCAGCTGATTAGGAAGCAGAAGAATGGCAAGAGAAAATGAAAATGGGAAGGAGCTTGACAGCCCATGGAGAGGTATTTCAGCTGCAACACAAAACATTTGGTGGTAATTATAGAATAACCTTCATTTAAATGCAAATAAGCCTGTAATTAAGATAAGGGCTCTGTCATTTGCCAGTATTCCTCCTTCTCTCCCTTGCCAGCTATGGCTTTTGAGATGCTCCCCAGCTCGCTGTGGCTCTGCCTGTTTGTCTCAGGGCTCCTATGGTGCGGGACGTGAGATGGGCAATAAAGAAACAACTTCTGCTGCACTTTGAGTCCATCCCAAACAAGTGGAGGAGTCTGAGATGCACTTGGATGTCTGTCTTGGACCCTGGAAAACCCTGAATCCAAATGCTTCTCGGCATTCCAAGGCTCGAGAGCTGGGTTTGGGCTGGGCTGAGATGCAGAGCTCCATGAGTCTGTGTTGGGGATGCAGTGCTTGGCAGGCTAGGATGGTCTCATAGAATGGGTTGGGTTAGAAGGGACCTTCAAGAGCATCCAGTCCCATTAGCCATAAAGAATCCAGTAAAGACAAGTTTGTAGGTTGAGTTGGCTTGATTCATGCATGGGTGTAATGATGTATTTAGGCACTCCATCCTGGAAGCATCAGTGTCACAGCACTCAAACCTGCAGATGGCAACTTGGAATGCTTGGAAATAGGAGTGTGCAGGGAGGCAGCATCCCACTATGGCTCGGTGGGAGCACTCACACAGGGTTTACACCACGTCTCTTAGCTTGGGAGGGAGGAAACAGCCATTGCTGGAAAGGTTAGCCAGCAACCTTTGCTTAAACTGTCTCAATCGGTATGAAATGTTATCTCCCTGCCTGGCTAAAGATACGGGAGCCGAGGGAATGGAGATGCTCCCAGATTGCATTTATCTACCCCTTTGAAAGGGCGTTTGAGGAATTAACTCAGCTTAAGGAGAACTTTAATGCGTCGATAAGTGGCTGGTGCTGCGTGACACCAGCAATGGAGCATCCTCAGGGCACACGTGGACCATCCTTAACTCCTTATCCCAGCAGGACCAGGGCTGCCAAACCCCCCAGTACCAATGGTGCTTCCTTCCCAGGCTCTTCCCATCTTGCTGGGAGCAGGCGGTGCTGTCTGGATCCATCCTTTGGAGCTGGGGTGGGTGCTCCGGCTCAACCGGCTCCCCCAAGCCCATCTGCATTGCAGATTCCCATGGAAATGATGCCTGGTATATTCATGTATTCCCTTTTTCTTCCTTCCTTCTCTGGAGGCCTCTGTGGGTGTCAGGGGAGGAGGAAAGGCAGGCTCAGACTCCATGGAAGTGACTAAAGAGCAGGGAATGTGGTGTTCTCTTGGGATGATGATGGGATTTGGGAATCAGAGCTGAGACCTTGCAGGAGTGAGGCTTCCCTGTTCAGTGGCTCCTGGGGATGGAGGCAGAAAGGTGACTGGAGTAGTTGATGGGATAGATGTCTTCCTGTTCTCCCATAGTGTATCAACAGGAGAGCAGAAGACCCCATCATCTCAAAGACCCAATACAAGAGCTCACATTGCTCTTACATACAAGCAGCAGGATTTGCTCCCGAGATGCTGAGCTGAGAGAGGCTGGAACGCAGCTTTTCCTCGCTGGAAAGGACCAGAAACCTACAGCCCAGATGATTTCTGTTCTCCCAACTCATCTCCATCCGGAGAGAGAGCACATAGAGGAGTGTAAAGGTGCAATTAAACAGCATGACACATCAGCAGGCCCTCGGGCTGCTCGGGAAGCAGTCCAAAGGAGGCCAAAGGGAAAGAGCCATTTACTGCTCTTGAATATACAAAGAATATGTCAATATAACGCTGCTGTTAATATTTGATACCGGCCTATGAATAATTCACCCCAATGTACAACCGGCTCGGTGACCTCTGTAGCGATCCTATGGGAGCCGGGAGTGCTTGGGCTTGGGAGCGAGATAAAGGGGAGGAAGATGCTCTCCTCCTGTTGCCCACGGGGTGGCAGCCGGTGCCCATGCAGCTTGAAGCAGCCACTGACAGGGAGCTGGGTTGAGGGGGAATGAAACCTCATCATGGGCTAAGGTGCTTGATGTGCCCCAAACTTGGTGCTTTGAGCGTGCGTGAGGTTGGGAGATGCTGCTGCATCCCAAAAGGAGGGAGAAGCTGAAGGAGCTCAGTGCTTTGGTTACCTGTCGATGGGGAAGAAAGGATAAGGTTGTGGCTTGGAGGTCAGGGACCAAGGACCCTACATCCTCTTATTTTCTGTATGATGGAGGTAATGCTCATCCCCTCTTATGGCCTGGCTGATGGATGACTGTGGTCAAGGAGCCTTTAAGGTGATGAACAAAGGAGGGGAGTTCTGTTCCCTATGGATGTGGTGCCTGTGATGCTGAGGGCAGGTTTCCCATCCTTAGCTGCCTGATTGCACTCCCAGGCTGAGCAGAGGTCTCAGTATCAGGCTCCTGATGCTTTATTGATCACTACCACTTGCAACACTGGATTTTCTCCATTGCCTCCAATCCAAGCAGCTGATGGGTTTTCTCCCTCCTCCTGGCCCTACTGATAACACTTGTAAGGTTTATTTGTCATTTCCTATGCTTAAATCTGTACTGAAATCAAAGACAAGCTGTTGAAGGACTCCAATTGGTACCTGCTGCAGAGGGGATGCAGGCAATGGCACAACCCCATGCCCACCTTTTCCACCCCAAACTTACCAAGGAGGCCACTGTGCCCATGGTATCAGAGCACTGCAGAGCACAGCAAGCCCTGCTAAGCCTATCCCGGTCCTCCCCTGCTTCCATTGCTCCTATTGCTCCCATAGTTCATGTGCTACAAACAGGCCCTGTTACAGTATTGATGTCCCACAGGTCCCTCCCCAGCTGCCTTGGTAAAGAGCCCTCCATCAGCAGGCACTTTGTGAATGTCACACAGCAACTTGGTCCTCATCCTCCTCCCGAGGCTGTGGCAATATAGGAAGGAAAAGGAGAACCTTGTTTTGGGGAATAGGGGGCAATGGGGTCACACTTTTGCCAGCCTCAAGGCGTTTTCTATGGTTTAGTGTAGACCACACTCAATGCTTTCCTTATCTGAGCCAGAATAACCCAGGAATTGCCAAGGCCTGGCTGCAGGGCAGCTCCTTGAGGGATGGAGCACTTGGATATCCTTCAATATCCTTGGATATTCCTATCCACTGCATCAAGAGCAGTGCAGACACAACCAAACACATGTGATGGGACATATGCGGATGAGACCTGTGGTCTGGGGGGGTTTCTGGCTGGCAATGCAATGTTCTTGCATGGAAGGTCTTTGCTATGCAGACCACAGCACATAGGGTGCATGAATTTGCTAAGCCTCTAAGGGCAAAGGCCCCCCCTGCTCTGTCCCTATGTAAGAGACATTGTACAGAGTGAATGAAGGCTTCAGAGACAGTGTCCAGGCTGTAGTGGAGCTTGTTGCATGGCATAGATGAGACATCATAGCCACAAAAGCCATGAAGGCATGGAGTTCAGAGCATTGTTTTCATTGATTCTAATGAAATGTATAGTGGAAGGGCCCAGGAGCATCCTTGTCTCCTTGGGGTGAGATGCTTGAGGACCAACTGTGCTGCTGCCATGCCTTGGTGGTGCAGGATGACTTGGTAGAAGCAGGTTTTGTGTCCCTGAGCTCTTGATACCCATTGTCTGAGTGCTTGCACTGGAGGTGAGGAGTCAAAAGGGGAGGAAAGACCTTGGCTTTGGCTTCTAGGTGTGTTCTTGTATAGGCTTCTTTAAGTGGTCCCAAGCCCTGCTTGAGCATCCTCATGTGGAATGGGCTGAGCTGTCCTCAGCTTGACTCCTGTGCTGTGCCTGGCTTAACTTAGTCCTGAGCAGCACAGTGAGTGCGAGATGAAGTGGGTGACATGATGTATTTATATCTGCTTGGTGATGAAGTCCTGTTGAGCTCCTGTGTGCTGGCTTCACTTAAAGCAGATATCTTCCCCCCTACCGCAGGATGCTGGAGCCTCTGCCCTGCCTTGGGTAACAGGAATCAGAGCAAGCCAATGGGACAGCTCTCTTTGCAGGGGGATTTAGCAAGGCTGGGAAGCAAGGAGGATTTCCAACCCCATTTGTATTCAGCTGGTGTTGCAGTTTACAGCCAAAGCAGGAGCGTTGGATGCCCACAGAGACCCAGAGTTGCCATAACAACCCCAAACCAGAAGTAGTCCAGGACTTGAGGAGAGGGGTCCAAAGAACAAATAGGAAACAGAGCTGTTCTTTGAGGGATGCTGATAGAGATCACAAAGCGTGTTAAGGGAGAACTAATCTCTCCAGAAGCTGCTCAGTGTTTAGGCCCCTTGCAGAGCTGTTTGGAGCTGGGTAAACTCTGGGTTTGCTCTTGTTTTCCATTCTAGAGGATTTAGAAACACCCCATGGGTTGAGGCTGCTGCTTGTAAGGTGGGATGGGGCTGTGCTGGTGGGGCAGGGAAGGCTGATAAAGGGCTGATAAACACCATAGAGAGGTGGATGTGAGGAAGACCAGAGCTTTAGGCGCTGGGATGAGCTGTGGAAAGGACTCCTTTAGCTTGGCAGACAGATGGAGAGTGAAGGTTTGATGCTGCTGAGCAGCTAAAATGCCCATTCCTGCATTGCGAAGCAGCCAAAACTCACTGTAGCACAAGCAGGAGAAACTTTGTCCATGGTATTTCTGGCTAAATCTATATTGGAATGGTTGGAATGAAGCATGTGTGGACAGGGGAGGAAGCATGGCGCATCATCTGCCCGTTGCGTGCATCCCTTCTCCTTACACAGGGCTCATCCTGCCCTTGGCTTCCCTAAAATAAGCTTCTTGTTGTTTTTCCTCATTTGGGCCTTTTGCTAAGACTGGAAATGATTACAAGAAGCAGCCATAAGCTTGCTTTAAGCAGCAGAAAGATGTGATTTAGGTCAATTTAGGTGACAATTTAGGTCAGGAAGAGAAGAGAAGCCCTTTGACAAGCCCTGGGATGGAAATCCCTGCTTGCTTTGCTTGGTTTCAGTGTGATTTGCATTGTGACCTGGCCTGGGCCATTCTGCTATTGGGTGTCCTAGTTCTGCAAAGGGGATGCTGGCAATAAAACCCCATGGAAGGTGGGGAAAGAGGATTAGCTCCATCACGACCCCAAACAGCGCTGCCCCAGCTTCCCCTCCCATTGCTTGAGGCTTTTCTTATGCACACAAGGGCAGGAGCAAGGCAAGCAGCATCCACGTGGAAAAAGTCACGTTAGCATGGAAAAAAATACCAATGGGATGCCTCACAGACAGGAGAGAGCAAAGGAAAAGGGGATAAATTATAATATGCCTGGAATACAATAGGAGCAAAATCTCCTGGCAGCAAACATTCCTGCACTTGACTGCCAAGAAGAAAGGGCCTTACAGAAGATGAGACATGAAAGGGATCCCTGCACAAAAACCTAAAAGTCAGAACACAATAGTATATGTTTCAGGCATATGAAAAGGAAGTGCGGCAGTAATACTAAGGAGACAAGATACTCGAACAGAGCCCAGAGCTGAGCAGAGGAGGAACTCAATCAGCAGTGACACAGGAGGCTGGGGGAAGGCAGCTCTTTCAATGGATAGGAGTCCTTAAAAAGCAGCCATCCTGCTTATTTTATCCTCTTTTTCTTTCCCTTGGAATTAATCTTTCCCGGCTTTCCTCAGCTTGTGCAGGAACAAGGGAGAGTGTGAATGAGAGCTAAAATAGAGAAGGTTCTGTATACTTGTGGCATAGGTCAGTGTTGGGCCATGGTTTTCACCTATGGAACACATAGAATCAGCCTGGTTTGTGTTGGAAGGATTTGGGATGGATGTGGGGCTCACAGGGATGCCTGCAGGAGCCTTTCCAACACGAAGGCACTGGTGTGACTTGTGCTGGGTACCGCTGATGGGGATGCGAGGGAGGGATGCGAAGAGAGAAATCCCCAAGCTGCTTCCTCGCTGTCATCCTGGTGACAAGCAGGGAATTCCCAGCTGGGTGTCTTGCACATCTCTCCCCTGTCAGAGCCTAGCAGGGCTTTGTGCCTTGCCTTGGAACAGGGGTTTTCTGGTGTGTATGTGTTCAATGAAAGGGGTTCTTTGTGTCCCACTGGTGACCCAGAGCTAAAGGTGTGGGTGCTGTCAGTGCCTTGACTCCCCTGCTTCTAATAGGAATGAAATGCTCTAATATGGTTGAAGGGCTTAAACCTGGGCTTTTCCTGCCCTTGAAAGGTACAAGGACCTGGAGGCAGAGACCAGGGTTTGATGGCTCTATAGGAGACGCTCAGCTCCCTTTTAATAGGTTGTTCTCTATCCAAGATCAGAGCCCTTGCCTTTCCCCTCTCTCATCCCTGGCATTGCCTTGCTGCCTGCAATTGAAGCACATACATTATGTTTAATGATATCTGATAACAAAAAGCCTCCTGCAATGATCCTGTTTAGATCTGGAGCCTCTAAAGGATGGCTCAGAGGAATGGGATGTGCTGAAGCACCTTGGGAAGAGGCCGAAACCTCTGCCAGGCATTGCCATGCTATGGCAGTGCTGGTCCCAAAGCTGGGACACTGCAGCCCTGATGCCACAGCTGAAGGGGCATGGATTTGATTAGCTGTGATTTACCCTGTCAAGCAGTGCTTTGGAGGGAGGCAAGGGGAGACTCGAGGTCTGATGCATTGATGCTCCTTGCCCCAAAGCAAGCATTAACTGCAGCCTTCAGACATCAAATACTCACTTTAGGGTTGCTTTTATTCCTATGTTTCGCTTGTTTTGCAAGCAATAAAAGGTCAGAAAGAAAAACCTGGTCCCATTTACAGCTGAATTTCCCCCTGGTGCGAGAGGGGGACAAGTAAGGATCAAAGAATCCCATTCCAGGCCAGGAATTCCCGATATCTAGAGCTAAATTCAGCTTGTCACTACTACGAAGGAGTCTAATCTTACACAGCTCAGGCTGCAGATGAGGCTGCAGAGACGTGAGAGACTGAAGGCAGTATGAGCATCCCATCCGCAGGGATGTGTGTGAAGGTCCCTGTCTGCCAGCTGGTGTTCCAAAGGGAAGCAGGAAGGATGAGGGGCTACGGGAGGTCAGGACCTTGTTGATTTGCTTGGCTGTTACTTTGTGTACCTGTCCTAATGCCTTTTTCTCTTTTATGGGGCTGCCATAAAAAACACTCATTAGTGTTGATTTTCATTAATGTTGATTCACCAAAAGCTGAATCAATCTTCTGTGACCAACGACCCCGTTCTCAAGGGACCAGAAAGCTGTTGAACAAATTAGGCTTACAGATTGGAGGCAGAGCTTTGCAGATGCTGCAGCCTGGGTACCAAAGCAGGCAGCATGTGGATTGCTGTAACAGTGCCATTCAGATGCCTTTTTCCCTTCTTTTTCCGTGTTTTCCCATGTATTTTGACTGAAGGATGCTGGTGAAGCCCTCGGCCCTCCTTTTGCCTCTCCTATCCCTTGAGATAGAGCAAAGAGAGCTCTTAATGAGGATGCTCTCCCTTTGCTACCTGGCGCTGTCACCAAGTCCTGCAGTGGCCGTCAAGCCCCTTGTCTCTCTGTGCTGTGGTGCCTTGTCCTTAATGATGAGTGTGGTGCTCTTCCACCTCCCTGAGGGGCTGTGAGGGTATAAATGCACCCATTGAAGAGGACTTTGCAGTGAAAGGCTGTTAAAACGAGCCAGCATCCACATGTACTGCGTCTCTGCTAAACCCAGCTGCCTGTGCTATGGGGAAGGTGGGAAGGGGAAATGCTCTGAGTACATGGAAGGGGATGAGATGCTGCTGAACACATGCAGCAGGACTCACCCAGACCCTGTGTGCTGGGAGCAGGCTCTGCAGCATCCCTCCTGGTACCCAGTGATGGGGTTTGGTTGCAGGGAGCCGGGAGGATGCTCTGTCCCTCTCCTGATGCCTTTGTGACACCAAACCCTTGTCACCCTGGTGCTCCTTGGGGCTTGCAACCCCACCAACTCATTTCACAGCGGCTGCTGCCCCATATCACATTGGTAATGACTTTGCTTCTCCCTCCAGGGCTGGATTTGAATGGCTGGGCTGGAGGTGAAAGGCCCCAGTTCCCATTACGGATCCAATTTCCTGGACTTTTACCGGGTAGATAGGAATTGCCAGAGCGGAACAGCCTGATGGGCCATTGAGCCCAGTGTCTCTTCCCTGACAGCAGCTTGTGTTTGGTGTGTAATTAAAAGCCTTTGTACTATTTGACTTGTAATTTAATATCACGCTGCCATGTACATATCTCATTCAGGACCGAATAGGTCCTGATGTTTGCAGAGATGAGCCTTATTGCTTGCTGCATCCATAGGGTCAGCTCTGCATCCATGCTGTGCATGGGAGGGACTGCGTGCCGTGCTCGTGTGCTCCATGGCACGCTGGAAGAGGTGCTTGGAAGGAAAATCGAGTGTTCAGTGAGGGAGCTGCTCTGTGATTTATTGGGTTCTGCTGCAAAGGCTGAGATTAAGGAAAGCGCCTTAAATGGTCCTTAAAAGCTGGCTTTGGGAGAGGAGATGAGCCCGTGTGATTATACCCTGCCTGCCTTGCTCCTGCCCCTCTGGGCTGACACTGCTGCTTGACTTGGGGCTGATAAGGAGAGTGCACAGCCCCATCCATCCCCTTGACCCAGAGGGCTTGGGATGCTCTGCAGTGCAGTGATAACCATGTAGGAGATGGCAATGGGCTGCTCCTGTGTTGGCTGATCTCTGTCCTGGTCCATGCACAGCAATGCTGCTCTATATGTGTGTGCTCTGCAGGATGCTTTGGTCTAGTGGGAGGTGTCCCTGCCCATGGCAGGGGGGTTGGACCTAGATGATCTTCAGGTCCTTCCCAACCCTACCTATTCTATGATTCTATGTTCTCCATATAGCTTACTGCCTTCTGATGACAAGCTGGTGGCCATCCCCATCATAGGAGATGCATGTCTAGAAACAGGAGCAGGGCACAGGATGGAGAAACCACTTGAGATGAAACAAGGACTGGATGCAAACTCCTCTGGAATAAAGCCTTGCATCTCTCAAATCACTGCTCACGAGTGGGAACAGGGAGTGGAGATGATGCTGAAGGCCTTGCATAAGGATAGAGCTCAGCTCAGTGAGGTTTTGCATCAGCACTAGGTCATGCGAGGCCCCTCTCCATAGGCAGATTCTACTCAAAGCTTGTGTATTTGCCCACCTGAGTGCTAGTGCCTCTGAGTGACAGAACCCACAAGAAAACAAACCTGGGCTGATCAATGGAGAAATCATCTCCCAAATTGTGGGCATAAATCATTCCCCATCGGCGTGTGCTCCCATTCCTTAATGAAGAAACCCAACTGAGCCAATTTGCTGTATTAAAATGCAATTGTTTCACCTATTACTACTTCAGGCAGGTGGTGTGAGGAGGAGGGGGACGGGGACTGGCTGCCTACCATGTGCTTCCTGTGCTGGGATGTGATAAGGGGACCGTCAGCTTTGGGATGCGCACTGTGTGTGTGTCTATACATACATGTGTATGCCCTGGGGCTTGTGTGTGTTGCTGCTGTTAGAGCAGGCTGTTGATGTCTTGCTCTATCCTTGGGCTTTTCCCATCATCAGACAGTGATTTCCCCTCTGTAAAGTGCTTTCACATCTCGAAGGGCTCTGTTCTGCATCTGGGCATCCAGACTGTTGCCCTATCCCGAGGTAGAAGCAGTTTCCTATCCTTCCAACCCAAAGTGTTCCATGAGTATCTCAACAATAGGAGAAGGATCAAGGCTGCTCTGTGGTCCTGATTTACCCCCTTCCTGGCCAGGAGAAGAGTTGGTCCTGGTCGTTTGCCTCTTGCTGTATGGGATAACTGCCTTTGAGAGCCATGGGGATGCCTTAAGTGTCTGCTTAGGGAGCTCCATCTTCTCATTGACTTCTGAATAGTCCAAAGGAACAAATAACAGTGCAACAATAACACCATGGGGGTGAATAAACTGGTGCTTGGAAGCTCAGCTGGAAGAGGTCGAGTGCAGGGATGTGCTTGGAGAAGGTCAGGTTTTGAATGGAAAATATTGGCTAAGTAACTGGATTCCAAAGCTCATAAAATGCTTAGTGCTGAGCATTGGCTGGAATATGTCACCTCATCTTCTAGACATGGACATGGTGCTTTCCCTCAGCTTCCCTCCCTTGGAAACGCTCCTTGGGTCCCTGGTGCAGAGTCCCTCTCCAGCATCCTTGTGGACCAGTTCAGACACTGGGAGCTGCTCTGATGTCTTAGCTGGATCCTTGTGTCCTCATGTGAACCACCCTTGTACTTCAGGTCTTGCATTTGAGCATGAGCTCAGCATGAGGTTGGGTGTTGTTCCTAGATTAATAGAGCTGAGGGTTGGGGCTGATGAAGATCACCTCATTTAGATGATCTTCAGGTTGTTTCCAACCCTAAGCATTCCATGCTTCTATGCTGCCCTTTCTCTACCAGGGCAGAGCCCATCAGCTCCCAGGGAAGGGCCGACTGGTACCCAGGGGAGACCTGGATGCTGAAGCATCATCAGATGCACCAGCTTCAAACCACAGAGCCTGCAAAGCTTAGGGCTGGGGCTTGAACCGAGCTGCTTCTGCAGCACAGCAAACAGTACCTACCACAAAGAGGTGGTGGGAAGACAACTCCGTTAATGCTCACGCAAGGCTTTGAAACAGGGAGTCTTTTGAAGTTGGGATGTGGCTCTTTGCTGTTCTTTGTTCCCTTCAGTGCAGCGCAAGGAGTGTGGCTCAGTGGTGTGCTGGTATCAAGGCTTGATGGCCTCTTGCTCCCCAGGAGGATTACGTTCCCCCTGGATGGCTTCACTTCAAGGCAGAGCGTGCAATTGGTATTCTCTGGATGGCATTTGCTCGGGTGCAGAGTGCGTTTTTATTCAAATACTGGTATTGATCGTGGGGAAAGTAATGGAGAAAATAAATGCAAACAAATAAACCCAGAAAATTCCCACTCAACTTTCAAGGTCTGCTTCTGAAAGTCAAGGAATTGGGTCTGGTGTAGGAGCAGGGACCGGTGATGCAACCCCTATTCCTCCATCAGTGTGCAGCTGCGAGATGCTTATGGCCCCAGGAGGGGTATAAATAAGCAATTGAGTGGGGCAGGAGCTTGCTTGTTAATACCCCTCTCAACCATAGGTTATTTACCCCAATTAGGAAGATACCCTAGTAAATGCACCCCAACCAAATGGGGTATCACAGCAGTGCAGCCCATGGGAGAGGAGATGGGCTCCTGCATCTCCTTGCCAGGCTCCTTGGCTTGGTTTGGCCAGGCTTTTAGCTTGGAATAGGCTTGAAATATTCAGGTTGTGTTCTTGTCCATCTCCTATCCTTTACTGACTCGAAAGCTGGCATTAACAGCCCTGCGTTTGCATTTGGTGCCAGGGATGTCATTGGGAGCTTGGAGGATCAGAAGCATCACACCCATCTTGTACTGCTTGAAGATGCTGACCTCAACACAGAGCAGAGCTACAGCTTCAAAACGCTTTCCTCCTTAGAACAGACACTTCAGTGATGTTTCTGGCTCCTTTGAGAGCTGAGTGGTGGGGAGAGGTTTGGGTTCTGTTAGGAATATATCCTGTTAGATATCCATGCTGGCCTTGTGTTGATGCGAAGGCAAAAGGCCCTGTCTGAAGCAGTTGCAAGGTAGCATTTTCAACCCTTTGTGGGCTTGGATGTGGTTTCCAAGTCGCCTGTCATGGGCAAGGTGTTTAAAGGTGAGTTGCTGCAGTAATACTCTGTTTGCACCCAAAGTACAGGGTTTCCTTTCTAGTTCATAGCAGCACTTCTAGGTGGAAAAGCTACCAAAGAAACAAAAGCAGAGTCTCCAATTGAGACCATCAGTTGGAATTAGGGATGCTCTTTCCCAGCTTGGTGCAGAGATGGGGACAGCACAGCCAGTGGGGGAGCAAATGATCCCAAATTCCATTCCAACCTGTTCCTCATCCACAGGGAACTGTTGCTTCGTGTATAGAATGAGGGCTGCTTGACCCAGGTTTCATGTTTGGGAGTGATGGAGTGTGCTGGGGGAGCTGGATGGCTCCAGTTGACAAGATAATGAACTGAATAAAACACTGGGGAAAGGGAACTCCATGATAAATCCACCTCTCACAGCCATGGAGGAGATGGATAAGAACTCCCTTTCTCCTCCTGACAGTGGGATTTGTCTCTCCTTGTTCACTGCAGGAAATGGGGTGAGGATGCTGCTCCCATCACAGCCCTTGTGCATGGTTGGGGGCAGAGTTGGATTGGTTTGGGTTCGAAGGGACCTTAAAACCCATCCAGTTCCAACCCCTGCCATAGGCAGGGACACCTTCCACTAGAGCAGGATGCTCCAAGCCCCATCCAAGCTGGCCTTGAACACTGCCAGGGATGGGGCAGCAGTGCCATGTCCCTTTGCCAGGCTGTTTCCCTTCTGTGCTGCTAAATGGCTGTTGAGGCTTCGTGTTCAACCACTGGTGATGCATTTCGAGCCCATTGGGCTCTGGTTCCCTCCTTGAGGATGATGAGGGGCCTTCTCTTTCTCCCTTTGCTGAAGCCACCATCCAGCTGGATGCCACTAAGTACAAATCCAGCTCCCAAATCCAGCCCCTGCTGCTTCTTGCATTGCTCTCTTCATGCAGATGTGATGTAGCCTTATACATCATCTGAAATCAGTGGAACGCACACACTGGTGCGATCAGTTGGGGTCACTGAGTGGGCTGGCTTGGGTGCTGCTTGGGCAGTGCATTAGCAGAGAAGCAGGGCAGGACTTAAGGTGCATCATGAAAGCAATTTAACACAGGCCACAGACCGGAATAACAAGGGTGGAGGTGAGGCAGGGTTGGGCATGTCACTGGAGCCAAGCAGCCCCCGGTTTAGTGCCATTAAGGGTGGCCTGCAAAGGATGAAGGAGCTGTGCTGGGGTCCTGGCTCTGCCCAGCAGCTTGGAAGAGGTCAGCCTCTTACTTCCAGTGCACTCCCAACTCTTTCCTTCCGTGTCTGATGAATAAATCATGCAGTTTGCCCAAGACTCCCTCCATCCCCACCCAAACACAAACATCCCCCCCCAACCCTTGTCAGTGCCACTTTGCAAGTGGCAAAGCTGCTCCCTCTGACAATCAATTACCCTCCGGAGATGAAATTATTGTTTAATGGCTTTTGGAACAGGCTCCTGCTCTGACATTCATCACAATCAATAATGCATCAGCGGGGACAAAAGAAATTACCTGCCTCCTGCTAAGTGAAAGAGTCCATTTGTATTCTTCACGGCCCCTTCACGCCCACTGAGCCGGCAACCGCAGGTGGATGTGCCCGTGGCACCGGGAGCAAGTTTGCTCCAACTTGGGCTTCCTGGCTCTCGGCAGCAGCGATGGGTGTGAGGACCATAGAGGATGCACAAGGATGGTTTGGGAAAGGTGATGCTGCCCCTCTGCTCTGGTGAGACCCCACTTGCAGCACTGAGAGCGGTTCTGATGTCCTCAGCATCAGAAGGACATGGAGCTGTTGGAGTGAGGCCATGAGGATGCTTAGGGGCTGGAGCAGCTCCTATATGGAGCCAGGCTGGGAACACTGGGGCTGTTCAGTCTGGAGAAGAGAAGCTGTGTGGGGACCTCAGCTTCCAGTGTCTGAAGGGGTCTACAAGGATGCTGGAGAGGGGCTCTGCATCAGCAATAGGACAAGGGGTGATGGGTTCAAACTGAAACAGGGGAAGTTTATATTGGATCTAAGGAAGATGCTCTTCCCTTTGAAGGCACACAGTGCCCAGAGAAGTGGTAAATGCTCCATTCGGTGCCCAAAGCCAACTTGAACAGATCCTTGGGTGACATGGTTTGGTGTGAGGCCTCCCTGCCCATGGCAGGGGCTTGGGACTGGATGATCTTAAGATCCTTCCCAACTCAAACCATTCTATGGTTACTGAGGACATTATGTATGGAGCTAATGCACTGGTGTGGGATGAGAGGCAGGATGCCAGGGATGTGGAGGCAGCGCAAGGGTAGCTAGGACCATGGTGAGGGCGCTGAGGGTATCCCCAAGCAGCAGCATTAAGCCTGGCTCGGGCTGCCTTGAGGCATCCTCTCATGCGGGGATCCCTGCTCTGTGGCTGTAGCTCAGTTCCTATGCAATAAGGCAGGAAGCAGCTTTTGGTCTTTGCTTAACGCTAAGAGGGCAAAGCGTCCTCCGAGGGCTAGCTCTGATGTCTCTAACTCATCTCCTGAGATGCGGGATGATATCAGCGTGTCCCTGCGAAGGGATTGGCCTGATCGATGCATCTGCAATGTGAGCAGCTCATCCCTTAATGTGTCTGCATCACGCTGTGTCTGCAGCCGGCCTTCCAGGTTATCCCAGGCTCTCAGCGGGGGACCACGGCTCCGGTGTGTGTTGCTGCAGCATAAGGGAGCTGAGCTGCATCCCACAATCCCCCCAGATCCTGTTGTTACGACAGGCTTGGGTGTCTGCAGGGGAAGGTTGGGGGGTTCTGCTTTTAAACCTACAGCTAAAAAGCTCAACCTCTTCTTTGCCCCAAGTGGAACTGTTGGGAGCTGGGAGCAAGGTGGTGATGGATCAGGTAGGATGATGCTGAGGGTCCCTGTCCCTGCTGTTGGAGTCTGGAAGGGGGGAAAGCCCCAGGTTCCTAGTTCTTCCTACTGCTTGATGAAAGAGCATCTTTGATAGGGAGCCTGTATCCACAAAGAGCTGGAGAATGTGGCAGCCTCCAGGGCTTCCCAGGATATGAGCTGGTTCCCACTGGGAGATGCTCTATGCCAAATGCACTTGATGTCTCCATTCTCTCAGTGTGATGCTGGCTGTTGTGGGGCTCCTTTTCTTGCATCAGGGGTATCAGCCCTGCAGAGCATCCTGTGCAGCATCAGTGCTGCGTGGTCCTGAGTAACAGCATGCAAGGGGAGGATTGCACAGCAGAAAGAAGCCTTTCTGTGGTTATTTTAGGGCCTGGAACTGCCTCTGTGCTTAAAGATGGGTTGAGCAAAGGGGTTCACCTCCCTGTTTGGCTCTGGAATGCATCCTTTAGAGCGGAGCCTCATGGTTTGGCCTTGCTGGAGCCCATCCTTTGGTGCGTGAGTGAGGAGCAAGCCTGGAGAAGAGGAAAGGAAGCGAACGGCATTCCCACTGGCATAGTGTTTAGCTGTAATCTAACCTGACTTTCCCCTCTGGTGGCAAAGGGGGGCACATGATGTTAACATTCATTATCATGTCATATTCGATTGACTGCCAGGACGCATTATGCTTCCTCTTCTAACGTGTTGAGTGCTGACAAACCCCATTCCGCAGCTCCGCAGAGCTTTGTGCTTCCCGATGCTCGTGCTGTGATGGGGAGGTGGAAGGCCACGGATACGCGGGTAATGAGTGTCATTCCCGGGTGGAAAGCTCCCCCTTTGGCACTGCTCACGTTGCAGCTGCATGGATAAAGCCTTTGCCAGTATAAATTAACAGTACTACTAATATGATAAGCAGGATGCAGGGGGAGAGATAACACTGAGGGGTGTGCATGAGTGTGTTACCAGGTTAGTGTGGAGCAAAGCAGGAAGGTGATGGAATGGGTTCCTGAGGCTCAGTGCTTGAGGATGGGGAATGCTGCCTGTGATGCTGGAGGAGACCTTGTGTTTCTGTGCCCCACGAGGAAAACAGGCATTTGGAATGGGAGAAAACCCTTGTTTGCTCCCTGGGCAAAAGGTGTTGGGCAGGAACACTCCTTTTTCCCATCACCAGGGTCAGATTTAAACTGGACCAAGGGGGGAGCAAATCCCTGCATTTCACTGCACAAATGTGTATTTAATGTGGATCCACACAGGGACTGTGTGCAAGTAGCCAGTGACTCCTTCTGCACCTTGCCTGCCTGATGCTCTTCCCATTGGTGAAGCTTTATCCCTGATCATTTGAGGGTTTGGAACTAGGTGATCTTAACATCCTTTCCAGTCCTGACTATTCCATGGTTCTATGAATACTTGGAGAGCTGAAGCAGAAACCCAACAGCTGGGGTTTAATGAGGGTTATATAGAGAATGGCATTTTGAACTGTGCAGCAGTCCAAGCAGCCTGAAGCATCTCCCATCAGTGGTCCCATCAACCTGTAGCACCCACACACTTGGTGCTGGTCTCCATACAGCACGTATTCAAACAGCCTAAAACCCTCATCATCCCTTCTGGAGCTAAACCCACACAGCATTCCCCTGTCTGCTCCCAGGCTGAGCTTCCTGCAGCTCCCCAAACTTTGCCCAAGCTCCCTATTGATCCAGTGGGTGATGAAGCTGTTTGAATCAGCGCTGCCATATTGGTAGTATCCAACTGTCATTTTTCTCCCAGGTTCTTAAAAGGATTTAGAGCTGTCAGCTATATCCTGCATATTTGCTCCTAATAATCAATATGGATTTTCTGGTCGGGCCGTCCATCTCGGTGCCATGCCTTATTTGTTGTGAGATTAGAATCAAGATGAGCTTATCAAGCAAAGCACATCTTTCCCCTCATGCATCTGCACGTGTATGCATACAGAGAGCCCCTGGGAAGGTAATGATGTAGCTCCTGCTGCAAGATACAGTGAGTTATGGGCTGCAGCTGCAAAAACTCCCCAGCTTTGCTCTTACTTGAAGGCGACATGCCATTAATATGGGGAAGCAGGAGCCCTGGGATGCTGCTTCCCATAGGCATGGAGATGGTGATGAGCTTATATATGTGGCTAATATGTTCTGTGTGGCATTAGCTGGCTAAGGAATAAGTGGTACTCTTATGGTGGGATTTGTTTTGGGTCTTTGCAAGCTTATGAATGGTTTTGGGTAGGGTATGGTAGGGTTTAACTGGAGACAAGCTCCTGTTTCCTAAGCAGGCAATGATTTCCTCTAAGGAGCCTCAGCAGAGATAACATTAGAACAAAAGGTGATTGAATGTGACTAAAAATGCCCCTAAGAAAATAGAAGTTTTTACCCAAACTGTTCGAAAAAGTCGATGTTTTGCCCATTTTTGACAGAAAGCTGCCAGATAAGATGCTTCAAATCGGCTTATTGAATTATAAACCAGCGACATTTCCAAGCCGAACGCTGGGGTTTGAAGTGAAATGCTGAGATTTTTCATTCTGACATCTCCCAATTGATGTTTCTGGGCCCTCTGTGCACACCTCGTGGAAGAGAGATTGGGTTGGATGGGGGAACGTGAGGCATTAAAGGGACTGGGGTGCTGAACAGATCCAAACTGCCGTTCTCTAGACAACTCTCATTAAAACCAAGCTGTTGGGTTTCTGCTTCATCTCTCCATCACTATTCATAATCATGGCCCAAAGGGCCCATCAACCTGATATTTATTTTACTAAGTGTGGCAAAGGTCCCATTGGGTTTTGCATGTTGGAGCCGTTGGAAGGCTTTTATGGAATGTTAAGATTCCCTCTTCTTTGCCACCCAGATCTTCCTGATGATTGAAGTGAACTTCCCGGATGGGGGAATCTCATTTGCTTTGTGGTGGTTTCATATTCCCTTTCTTTTGTTGTTGTTATTGGGATAAAAACCATTTCCCTCTGGGGGAATTTCCGAGGGAAAACTTGATAAATCCTTCTTGATTGCACACAATTCAATGTGGAGTTAAGCAGGGGAATAATGTTGCTGCTCCTGCCAGAAATAGCTGTTGCAGCTAAATGGGAGTGAATTGCTTTGGTTCATTTTGGGGTTTTTCCTCATTCCCTGACATTAGGATGGAGGAAATGGGCGTCCCCATAGATCCTGGGAAGGATTTAGGGAGGAAAACCATACTAGAGCCATGTCTGATTCCTCCAACCAGTCACTTTGGGTGCGTTGGCATCAGAATGTGTTCTGGTAGAGGATATGCAGTGCACTGGGACTTGGTCTTTCCCTCATGCTTGCTCCTCATCACCCCATCTAGGATGTCTTGGTCACGGGATGGGATTTGTCTTCCCCGTTTTCTGCAACAGGGATGCTTTCTGCAGCAGCCTAAAGAAGGGAATACGCATGGGGAGAAGGCTGGAGTGTTGGAATACGCACCTAAAAGTGCCTTAAATAAGAGAAGCATCAATAAAACCGAGGGGGGAGAAGGAAAATGAAACATCAAACGCAATGGCAGCGAAAGACAAAGTGAAGTTCTGCTTCTCAAGCGCCTTTTGTGGCTGTCTCTGCACATCCCCCTTGGATTTCCTTTCGGTTTGGGGGCTGGAAGAGGGGGGCACAGAGCTGTGCGAGCCAAAGATGCTTCGTATGGTAATAACCCCTCCCCAGAGCCCCCGAGTGCGCGCACATGAAAGCCCTGCCTCTGGCACTGCTGATTATACAGCCTCTAATTGTCTCCCATGTCTGCTCACACCATAAATACTGGAGGAGGGAGAAGCCTTGATACTCCTTGTTGAGCCAGCCGAGCCAGCCACATGCCTATAATAACCCCCAGTTCCATTTGGGAAGGGATGGGTACGAGGTGTGTGGGTCCATCCTGCCTGGGGATGGAGCAGTGAGCTCTGAGCGCTGGTGGTGATGCTGATGCCTGCAGGGAGAGGACCTGTGTTTGGGTTGGTTTTGGGTAAAGCTTCAGCTTGGCTGCCTGTACTCATTCAGGCTTTTAGTTCAACATCTCTAATGCTAAGCCTCAGTGTATTAACTCGAGACTTCCTTATGATCGGGGCATAAACACACACTAAGCTCTTACTGCAAAGAAAACATTGGATGCTTCCCTTAATAAAAGACAAAAGTAGGAGATACCTTAGCGTTTTAATACCTAAAGAGGCCAATAAGAAAGCTTGGAGAGGGGCTTTGGATAAGGGACAGGACAAGGGGAATGGCTTTAACCTTCCATACGGGAGACTAAGACCATTCTGTGGTTATCCTGTAGCTGAAGCTGCTCTTTTGCTGTGATTTATACCTGGGACCTTTTGTCCTGGGATGCCCGGCGTTATCCCAGCACAGCCCTGAGGATGATGATGATGAGGATGGGGATATCCCTGCGTGCTCCTTGCTCTCAGGGTCTGTTTGCAAACAGCTCATCAGATGCTCAGTGCCACATGACAAATACTTGAGGCAAGTGCTGCTCTTGCATCGTGCGCGCTTGCGAAGCAGCAATTGATCAGAGTGATTTTTATTCTCATTAAGGCAAATGAAAGCACGAAGCTGGCAATGGGAAAGGGAAAAGGAGGGGGGGAAGAAAAACCCCAACCCAAGAACAAAATTGGTGCTCATGAAATATGTATTAAAACCAGCCATTGTAATGAATATTTGAAACGTGGTTGTTAATGTGCAATCGTCTCGATGTCGAGTGCGTGTTCCACATGGCCTGCTGGGCTAATTGGGGACGGGGGTCAAGGGAGGCTGGGTGCCTGGTGCTGGGCCAGGGCTGATGGTGATGCTTTGCTTTGGGAAGCTGGGAATGCTGTAGATGATGGGAATAAGCAGAAGAGGAGCCCTAGGGTTGGTTGCAAGTGGGTATTGAGCACCTATGTCCCTGCGTGTGTCCCTATTGCAAATGCCATTGTGTAAAGGCTGATGAGTATTTCCCAATAGGGTATAAAACCCATGATTTAGGGTGATTATCCCTAAGGAGGTGTAAAATAAGGGCTTTTGCTGCTAACTACCCCATTCTATGTGATGCAAAGCAAGGAAATAAACCTCCAGACTGGGATAAGAGCCCCAGGGGGGAAAGCAATACAAGAAGGGGCAGGAGCAGTTAGAACTGGCTGTAGAGAGGAGGTGGCTGTGGGTAGCAGCTCCCAAGTGATGAGCAGAGGGGAGGACATTGGGCTTTTCCTCAGGGATACCATTTGGCTCTTTACTGGGACCTTTGTGTTGATGTGGGAATCTGTGCAGGATGGGAGGGGTAAGTGGCTATGTGTGAGTGCAGAGGCTCCGGGTGCATTTGGGATATATCCATCTCAACAGTGGGATGGGCCAGCATGAACCTTGGGATGGAGCTGGCTGAGAGGAACCAGCTGAGACTGCTCAGAGGGAAAACCCCAATGTTGGTCCATTTTGCATGGTTATCCCCATGCTATCAATGCCTTAGGGATGGAAAGCATGCACAAAAGGGTCACTTAGTAACAGAAGCAGCCTTGCATTTGCTTGAAATATCCTTCATAGTTATTAGAAACCCACAGAGCAAAAACAGCTTGAAAGGGAAGCAAAACACTTGGTTAAATCCCAAACCTGATTCCCTGCTTTTCCCCATTTTCTTGGAATAGGTGGCCAGTGCTTGTGTATGTGAATGTGTTGCCTCAAATGGATAGGGTAGAGACAAGAGCATCCTTTGCTTTGCTTGTAAACCTCTTGCTCCTATTATTTACTGGGAGTAATGCCCATCTGTGCCTCAGTTTCCCTGCCTTGGATGTAGTTATTTAATACAGAATTACTCAGAGAGTGGTAGCAATGACTTAATGTGCTATTACTCAGTGTAGTAGGAGCATGAAACATGTGATGCAGGCATGAAGCTCGTGGCTCTGCTTCATCCTATGGTCCTCATCCCTGGAGGAGGATCCTGCTGCCGCATCACTCCCCTCAGCATCCTCCTTGCGTAGCTGCGACCTGTAGTAGTTCTGCTCCATCCAGCCCCCTTTGTGAAGCACATCTGAGTGCTGCCAGCCCTCCAATGCTGAGTGGTACGGGATGCTTTTGAGGGATATCTGAAGCAAGCGAGTAAATAAATGGTAATTTAGTCATGGACCCATCCCAGCCTCCCATAAAAGCTGGTGCAGCCCAGATTTACAGCACCATGCTGAGATGCTTTTATGTGAAACAGAGCTTCAGAGGGGAAGCCATCTATCAGGCAAGGAGGGAATGAGATTTAAAAGGCAGCTTCCTTTTGTTCCCTAATAGGTTGGCCACTTTGGGGTGAAAGTGGGGGAGGCAGAAAGGGGAAGGTGTTGGGAATGACATTGCTAATAGCATCCCTGTGCCCCTGTTTGGGTAATAGGCTTTAAACAGTGAAGGAGATGAATCCTCTTAGTTCCTGTGTTGATTTTCTCCGTCACTGTGAGTTTGTCAATCGGGGCTGATTTTACTACAGGCTGCAAAGAACCAGATGGGCAAGGAGAGACTCTTGGTGCAGGGAACCTCCCATGTCCCCAGGCTCTCCTCTATTGAGTTGGCTTTTCAAACTGGTGGCCATGGGCTTCTCTCCTCCTCTCCAGCATCCTTGCTCCATGCTGGGGCTGGGAGCTGAGGTCTGGCACTGCCCACCCCATCCCTGGCAGTGTTCAAGGCCCGGTTGGATGGGGCTTGGAGCAAGCTGCTCTAATGGAAGGTGTCCCTGCCCATGGCAGGGGTTGGAACTGGATGAACTTTAAGGTCCTTTCCTTCTTGGTGCAGAGCACCAAACAGGACTCCCTGGGACCTCTCCTTTGGGGAGCTCAGAGCCACCCAAACAGGTGCCACTTCCTCACCTTGTTCCCTGTCTCCATGCACAAATCCTTTCCATGCTGTAGCACAGCAATGAGGACATCATCCCTCCCTCCTTCCTTGTCCCCAGGCAGCCCTTGCTCCATGCTCCCGCTGGCTCCATCCCAGCTCCAACAGGATCCAAATAGGGCATCACTGCCTCGGAGCTGCCGGTGACTCAGCCCTGTTATAAAGCTGTCTGGAGGCTGTAATTCTCTGAGAACCTGGATTAAGTTGGAGCTATTTATCTCTTGCCCCTTGGGACAGTGAAAGGTTGGGAAGGGGAAAAAGGCATTGAGAGGAAACCGGGATCCTGCAGGAATTGGGCTCCTTGTGCTTCCCCTGCTGTGCCAGCAGCCCTTGGGATGGTCCCTCTGCTCCCCCCTTCCTCAGACCCTGGGATTGAAGCGACAGCAAAGCCTGCTTGAGCACGAGCATCCTCTCCCTTGGGAAGGGATGGGAACGCTGCGGCTGTCATGTAACATCTGCGCCGTGGCTGGAAGGTGCTGGGCTGTTTGAGCAATAAGCGCAGTACAGGGGACTCGATTAAAGGGAAGCAGTACAAGATGTGCTGGGGAAACAAGTTGTCTGCACGATGCCATATCCACATTGACACAAATCAGCCCCCTTGGAGGAGAAAACGGCTTCCAAGCAGGCAACATCTTTGGCTTTGCAGTGACTCAGCAGTGCAGGGGCTGCCTTTTCCCAGCCTGGAGAACAGGTAAAAGGAGAAGGCACAAAGCAAAGGGCAATGCCATGTTTGGGGGGGATCAGAGGCTATTCCAGCTGAATAGGTTTTCCCTTTCTTCCTTGCTTAGATGTAAGCCAGGACAAAGAGCTGGAAGCTTGGGCCATGTGTGGGATCAGGGGCTGTGATGGGAAGCAATTCCCCATTCTGCTCAGAGGTGCAGGCTGGAGCATCGTCTGGCTGAAGCCGTATAGGATATGATTTCAACCATTCTTCTAACTGTCCTGTACCACGTCGGGTAACAAAGACATCAATTTAAACCCCTTCCAAGTGGCAATTACCTAATAAAATGCAGTAAGGATCTTCCAACTTGGCAGCAAAATGAGCATTCCTGGGTTTTAATTAATAGCCCAAGCCTGAATGGCTCTTCTATGTCCAGTGCGAGAGGACTGGATGTGCATGATCATGCATGCAGACAGGGTAAGGCGAGGAAAAAGGAGCTAATTCAGTGCAAAAGGGCGCTGGGCCTGCAGGACAGATTGGTGCTGGAGGTGTTGAGCAGCAAAGGGGATGTGTAGAGTCCAGTTTGTGGTACAGTGAGTGATGGGACTGCTGTGCTGTCATAGAATCAGACTGGGTTTGGGTTGGAAGGGATCTTAAAGCTCCCCTTGGGCAGGTTAAAGCCATTCCCCCTTGTCCTGTCCCTACAGACCCTTGTCCAAAGCCCCCCTCCAGGTTTCTTGCAGCCCCTTTTAGGTACTGAATGCTGTCCCTGTGGATGATCCGCTCCCGATGCCCCTTCCCATGGACCGAGCAGCATCGCGACCCCATCACATACACAACATATATGGGGGAATAAAAGCTCCTTGCAACTGATCCAGCAGCTCAGGGCTCTTTACAACACACTTGTTACCGGATCCATGTGTCTTTGCCATCACCCCTTCTCCCCCCCTGCATAGGGTGATGCTGTGCTCTTTGGTTACATTCCCCTTACTTGCTCAATACCACACAGTCCCCACGAGGGCCGGATGCCATCAGGGTCCCTTCCCTGCTGAAGCTGAGCTCTGTGATGCCGCTGCCTCTGGGGATGTGGGTGTTCCAAGAGCTCACGCAGGCAGTGTTTGATCCAGTGTAAACCGTGCTGCTCCAAAGGCAACCTGTCAAACCCCCCTGAACAAATCGGAGGTGGCAGGGTGACTTTATACCTCACCGTCGCTATGTATTGTGTAACCGCAGGGTTTCTGATGTGCAACAAGAAGCCCTAGAGCTAGGCTGACTTGTGCTGTCAAACCCTGGGTCCTTTCTTCCTTGCTTCCTTGCTTCCCATCCCATTTTCCTCCTCAAATTGGGCTCCTGTGGCTAGCTGGCAAAGTGCCTGATGGAGGGACCTCCAATGTGCTTCTATAGGGGGGATAGCTCCATCAGATGGAGAGATCTGGCAAGATTGCTTTGGTTGGATGGGGGGGATAAAAGGGGGGAGAAGCACAATCTGCCTGCAAAGTGCATGTTGGAGAAAGGGGAACCAAGCTGCTGTGTTTAGGAAAGCCAGTTTCCCCTCGGACCGGGAGGATGCTGCAGTTCAGGCTGGTGCTTCCCGAGCTAATTGTATTGACAAAATGATGCGAGGATTTGCATGCACTTGTTCTTGTTGTATATAAACGGGAGTAAATAGGAGCCTACGTGATTTTCTATGCCTGGTGTTGCTCTTGTCAGGGAGTCTGGAGCCGGGAAATGATGGGAAAGAGGTTTCGTTCCCCACTGTGCGCATGGATGAGCAAGGGGGTGGTGGGATGGAGTTGACTCCTTCCATGCCACTGCCACACAGAAGCCTCACACCATCTGTTGTGAGCATCCCCTGGTGCTCTTTGTTTTAAGGGGTGGGCTTTGATTAAAGAGCATGAACCTGCTTCATTGTGCACCAAAGTGTCACTTTTTGGGTGGGTTTCCTTTATATTTGGTAAATCTGCTCCTTCAGCCCGTTTCCAGTGCAGCATGGGCATCCCTTCCCTTCAGCTTCCCCTCTTTTATAGGCTGCTTCATCACATGCTTGTGTGCGAGTGTGATGGAGGGTGGTGCTCCATGAAAAGTCATTGCTTAACATGCTTGCTGATCCCAAATCTGGGATCAAGCTGCCACTACTCAAGCAGTTTGGAGCATCCTGCATCTATCTGCAGTCAGTCTGGGGCTGTGCATCACTTGCGATGTGTGACAGGAGCTCTGCAGGGCATCTTTGGCTCATTCAGGGTTGTGGAACCCAGATCTGAGGCTTGTGGCTGCTGTTTCAGGATGAAATATGGGATGTGCTCTGGGAAAAGCCTTGCAGCCATTTGAACAAAGGGGTCACTGCAAATAGCTCTGCTTTGAGGATGCAGGGATGGAGAAGAGGAGCTAAATGACCTGCACTGATGCTTTCTGGGTACCTTTGGGGTCTTTTATGCAAACCCCTGTCTCCTTCATCCCCTGCCAGTGCTATGCAGGAGGAAACCGTCTGCTGAGCAGCCCTTTTGGCATTCCCATCTCTCCCTCCCTTTCCCAGGCCAGCGCTGGCACAGGAGGGATGGCTAACTTTGGCGACAGGAACAAGAAGCCAGGAGCCCTTCATAAAGTGTCACTGATGTGGAAACGCAGGATCAAATGAGTAGCAATTCGTGTGTCACCGCATGAGAGAACAAAACCCTCTACCGAGGAATTAAAGCCATAAATATCCTACAGAGCCCCTTCCTGCTAACACGTTCCTGACATCTGGAGTGGCAGCCCACTGGAACCTATCTGCTGTCAAAGAGCTGGTGCAATTAAGTCGTGAATGCAGAGGGGAGAAGGGGGAAAACAACTTTTTAAATGACTTGGCAGGTGATGGAAAACCAAAACACCCTTTTTCCATTAACGAGAGTGAATTTGCCTTAAAAGGAACTGGGTTAGAGACTATGGAAGTTAATTGCCAGAGTCATTCGTCAGCCTTTGGGATCCTTGGGGCCGGTGCGGGAGCGATGGAGGGTCTGTGGTCGGGTTCTCACCTTGGTCTGTGCTACCCAGGCCTTTCTGCTCCACAATGGTGTGGGAACACAGCAGTGATGAGGCTTAGGGAGAATTCCTGTGCCAGGCAGGAGATTGTGGGGTTATTATGTGTGGAAAGCTGCCCGGTGCTCCCATTGCGTAGTAAAGGATGGGATGGGGACACTAAGTGCTGTTGGTCTGGAGGGAAAGAACACCCACTTGTGGGGCAGGGACCTTGAGTTGTGTCCTTAGGAAGCTGGAGGAGTGTGTCCCTGTCTTGGGCTCTAGGAGTAAATAGCCAAGACCCAGCGTGAGCTTTCCCTTGCTCCATGGGGCAGCTCAGCCTTGGAGACGGGAAGGGTTGCATGGTGTTTGCTCCTTGCTCCTGAATTGCTGTGCTCAATCAATGGGGTTTTCCCTGCTAGCATAAGGAGATGCTGTGTTCCCCATGCTTTGGGGTACCCTGGTCCCTCTTGCACTGCCTCATTACCCACAGCATCCATACAAAGCCTTTACCTCATCACAAACGCAGCCCAGGACAAGGGCTTGTGATGGGGGTAAGGGTTTTCCCTGCCTATCCCAATGCCATGCAAGCACTGCAGCAATGCTGCCTGCAGAGCCTCATTGGAATTCCGCGTGGCTGCTCGGTGCCATCCTGCTCGCTCTCGGTGCTCCTCGGAGGTGGGACTGTGCTCCAGGCAATTTGCATTGCTGGAGGTGTCACAAGCAGATTGAGTGGCAAGCGAGTCTGGCAGGGAATTCATTTGGTCGGGATTTCACTCCCTCCTTCCCCATCTGCATTGATTGCAAGTGCAGCATTGAGCTAGCTCAGGACCAAACCCAGCAGCAGGCTTGGGGGCGGGCGGTTTTCCCCCTTCCCTGCCCCATTGCTTGGCTTATCCCTCCATTGGGAGACATATCCGTGGCTATTTGTCTCACTGGCCGTCTGAAGCAGGATTGATCCCGGATGCTGCGGATGACCGGGCTGAGCTCGGGGATAATGAGCTGCAGTTAATCTCCCAAGTTCAGGAGTGCTTTGGTGACTCTTTACCTTCCTGTTCCTTAAAGCATCCATAAATGGAGCCAGTTTTCCAGAGTCCCATCCAAAGAGGGGTCTTTTTGGGATAACGAAGAGGCTGGTTGAATATTGCCTATCACTTTGAGCTGTGGGCAAGCTGCTTGTAGCAAACATGGGTTTGTGCTGTATTGGGGCAGGAAAAGGGGAATTAAACACACAGAGAGGGAAATGGTTTCCAAAGGGTGATGTGGTTCCTATCAAGCCACCTCTACAGGGTGATGTTAAGGGATGCTGAAGGAAGAAAGCTGTTTGGAAGCAGTGTATTTCAGCTGGTCAGGTTTGAAACACAGGTATGTGTGTTGAAGTGACCTGTTAGGTTGGTGGCTTGTTCTTTTGGGTTTTACCAGCAGGCCAAATGTCCTGTATGTGTTCCCTCTATGAGAAAAGCATTTAAATGGGAACGATGCTATTGGAGCACCTTTTTATACCAAGTTTAAATACAGATGAGGATGATGCAGGGTCCCTAGGAGTCACTTGAAAGCTTGATTTCAATGTGAAGACCCACTGGTTATTAAGGAATGGTTTAACCCCTTCCATCAACCCCAGAGGTTGAGGTCCATCCCTGCTCCAGCTGTTTTGCAGCTGGTTTATGGGCAAGGACTAGCCTTAACTCTATCAAAGGCACCTCAGTGGTGGCATTGAATGCTTGGCTTCCCCAATAGCCAGCTTGGGATGGATGCTTTGCCAAGCAAAGCTGAAGGACATCTCCTTCCGTCCCTTCCAAGCCCTTAGGGCTCATATCAGGCATCCCTTAGGCTGCTTGGGAGGTTGGGAACTGGCAATTCCATAATAAGAAAGGACCTGGCAATGCAGAGCGTGGGGATTGTGGTGTCTGGGCATGTTTCTAGCACAGAGCCTGCTTATTTATAGACAGCTCTGGAAGTCTTTTTGCTACGTCTTCCTAAGCAGATGTGATGTTCCCTTTGGGATGGGCTGCTCAGATACGTGCTGCTCTCCATCCTGAAGCTCTGGCTTCAAAGGCCACTCAATGCATTCATCTATGGGATTCTGTGTCTTGGGGGATGCACCTTAGCATCCACTCCCCAGAATGTATGCCTGTCCTATAGGATAAGGGTTCTCTGTAGAGAGGCGGCTGCAGGGATGAGGGGCTTGCATTGAAAGGGGTGAGAAGCTGCCACAACAGTTATAGGGATAAAAAGAGAGGGTTGATGATGGGTTTGTCTTATTTAATGCTGACATCCTGAGGTCAAAGTGCTCCTCTCCCAGGGAATCACAGCAGCATCAGTCTAACACAGTGATCTCCAGCTCTGTAGCTTTGCTGTATGATTTATAAGCCACAAGGGTGGAAAAGGCTGTTTTTTCCTATGAAAATACTAGGGAATATTTCGATCCTTTCGTTTCCTTGTTGCTTTTTCTTGTTCATTTTAACCTCAGTTTTACTACATCAAAGCACCCGAGTCGAGCTCTCGTGGTACCCGTTTGCAGGATTCAGTATCCTCCTCCATCTGGCTGCTAGATGTGGCTGCTCTACAGCAATAATACATCACATAGGCACCGTCTCATGCCCTTCTTGAGCTCCTCCTGTTCAAAATAGATGGCAAAATACTATTCATGTATGCAATGTGTTGTATTATCTAACACAGGAGCAAGAAACCCATCTTCAAGCCACTTGGCAATGAGTGGCACGGGGTTTGTTGGTGCTCGGAGCAGCTGAAATCCAGGTCTCTGCATGCACTGGGACACAGAATGACTTTGCCAGCACTGAACCCTGCTGTGGTGGTAGGGAAAAGCCAGGTCATCCCTCCCTGCATCCATACAACTGGTGTTGCAGGGTGAATATGGCTGCACCTCAACCACTCGGAGCATTTCGGCTTTGAGACCAAATAGCATCGGATGAACTCGTGATGGGGTCAAGAAGTAGAACTCCCTCTCAGTGCAGATTTGCAAGTGATGCAGGGGTTTGTTTCATCTTGCATTTGCAACTCTAATGTATTCTTCCCCTGCACTCCCACCCACTCCTCACACTCAACCCCAGACTCTACTCACATGGCTATCAGTGTCACTTCTGAAACGTGTCTTTCCTTAAAAATCCAGCTTTTCATCAATTAAACATTTTTGACAGCTTTTCTGAAACAAATCCTCTTAAAAAAAGATTTAAAAAAGTCCTTTTTTTTTCCTTTTTTTTGCTAAGTTTTGGTGGGTTTACCTTAAAAGACTCCTAATGCAAAGGGAGCTGGGTGATCCCAGCTTGGATAAGCAAGGGGCTTTGGGGAGGCTCTGGGCTGCTCCCATGGGTGCTGTGGGGCACAGCTCCATGCCTGTAGCTTGTCACTGTGCCCCTTTATGCTTGTGCAAAGCACTGTTAGGGCAGGTTGGAGAGAGTGGGTTGGTTTGGAAGGGACCTTAAAGCTCATCTTGTTCCACCCCATTGCCACACGCAGGGACATCCTATACGCTTCGTGG
Source organism: Melopsittacus undulatus (assembly GCF_012275295.1). NCBI lineage: Eukaryota > Metazoa > Chordata > Aves > Psittaciformes > Psittaculidae > Melopsittacus > Melopsittacus undulatus. The sequence continues at coordinate 5,307,178 of NC_047541.1, forward strand.
CCAACTTTGCCCAGATCTTACCTTTTTGCCTCAAAATAGGCCCCATATATCTTCTTTAAATGCTGTTTAGGACAGTGCCTTCCCTTTCTCTTCCCCCCAAACACTTGTCTCTTTGAGGCATCCTCCTCCTCCCATCTGAATGGGATTTAATAGCCTTGCCTGGCAGCGCTTTGAAGCCCTTAATGAACAGAAGGTCCATCCCTTAGTGCCAGTCATCCACAACTGGGTTTGTGGGCATACAAATGCTGCAATGCTGAGCCTGAGCTGGCAGGACAATGATGGCTTTGCAATGACTTGCAGACTCCTTTAATTAAGGTGAACATGTTTAGCTGGGGCAGGATGCAGAGCCCATGAAAGCATGCTAAGCGTGTTGGTTTAATTGGCAATTACTGGATGGAAAGCAAGCATTCAAGTGGAGCCAAAGCCCTTGTAAGGCAAAGTCTTAACCCAGACTCCTCCGAGGTGAGCATCAAGAAAGAGGAAGAGAAAGATTAAATGCTTTGCCCAAGGTTATGTGGGAAATGAGGTGGGAATAGGCGCTGGCAAACCTGGGGCACCATAGAGCTTGGGGAGGCTTTTACCATCATGGAATGGTTCCAGTTGGAAGGGACCTTAAAGCTCATTCAGTTCCAGGACTTCCTTAAAGTAATAAAGGTAGCCTTGCCTTTGGATCAGCCCAACACGGCTGCTCCTCTGCACCCATCACACTTCTGAGCTTCCCCCCTGAACTTCCATCGAGGAAATATGGCAATATCCATGAAATCCGGTGCCATTCCAATCTGTTTCCTTGTGCATCCCAATAAGTCAGGGCACAGCTGGGGGAAGCTTTGTGCCTTTTGGAGCTTTGCATCCTGTATCTTGGTGCAGCAGGAGCTGCAGATAGACTTGGTGCAGAGATGGACCGGGCTTCCATGGGGCCAGGGGTGATAGAAAAAGCTTCTACAACGTAGTTCTGCAATGAGTTCCTTATGGGACCTATGTGCAAAGGGCTGACCTATAGAGATGATGCTGTGAAGGCTGGAGTAGGGAGAAGGGGCTTTTGGATCTGGGGGCTTCTTTGCACCTCACTGACTTTGGGGATGTCCATCAGGCCCTTGTGCTGTGATGCTCAATGCATGCATCCTTTGGAGATGAGGAAGTTGCTGCTGTAGGATGCTGCGTGATGTGATTTTCAGTCCCTGTGGGTCTCCAGAGGTACAATAGCCCCTTACGGGGGTCTGGTGGAAGATATCCCTGCCCATGACAGGGGTTTGGAACTAGATGAGCTCTAAGATCCCTTCCATATGTCTGTGGTTCTGTGTTGGTACATGATAGCCCGTAGCGTACGTGCTTGGTGAGCATCCGCCGGGATGCGGTGCTGCAGGAGAGGGAAGCACGGGATGAGGCAGCAGATAGGGGTTGGGAGGCTGATGGCAGGAGTCTCTTCTTTTTACAGCAAGTGAAAAATCAATCCTTGACCTTTAAAGGAGTTTATGAATTCCTGGCTTGGGGAATCGATGCGCATCGATCCCTGGGTGTCTGCGTGGGCTCGCAGCGTACACTGTCAGGTGATGAAAGCTGTGTTTTGCTGAGTCTGGAGCAGGCAGATGCAGGTGCTGCCTCTGCCCAGCTGCCAGGGCTGAAAACATCGGTTTCCCTCCTCCTTCCATGCCTTTATCCCCTTGGCAGCTCTGAGTCCAGGGCTTGGGATCCATTGGAGGCACTGTGTTTGCTGTATCAGTGACACAGTGGCTCTCCATCACCCTGCAGAGCATCCAATGTGGTGCTCCTGCCGTCTCCTGTGTCTCCCAGACCTGCTCTGGATGCTGCAGGTTTACAGGGTCTGGAAGAGGGGGGAAGCACCATTGTCCATCATGGAATCCCAGACTCATTTGGGTTGAAGGGACCTTAAAGCTCATCCAGTTCCAAACCCCTGCCGTGGGTAGGGACACCTTCCACTGGAGCAGCTGCTCCAAGCTGCATCCATGGATACTGCCAGTGATGGGGCATTTACATCCTCCTGGATCACTGGGGATGAGGCCATCCCGGCTTGGTCTGGGGGTGATTCTTGGCAGTGTGAGGACAGAAAGCTGGTCCTGTGGCTATACTGACACTGCATTAACCCTTACATGAATCCTAGGTTAGGCAAGGAGATGCTGATGACAAACCAAATGCTGGCGATGTGGGTAGCAGCAAGCAAAGCTCTCCCATTTTATCCCTTTAAACCAGCAGTTCCCCCAAGCCTGCAGCCTCAGCCAGCACAGAAGTTAGCTGAATGAATTAAACCGGGGGGCCTTGACCTCGGAGGTGTGACATTCCTGCTTGTGAATGAGGATTGAAGAGAGGAAACGTGCTGGCAACGCACGTCCGACCTGCTCCCCTCAGACATGTGAGCAGAAGCAAGGTCCTGCTGGGCACGGTGCTATATATATATAGGGTATATTCATGTTCTCCTGCTGGAGCCGTGCGAGCTGACAGATGCAGAAGAGCCGAGAGGTGCTGGGGGTGGGATGGGAACAGAAGGCTCTGAAGCCTGTTCAGCTGCTACGGGCTTGGGAAGGGGGTTAAGGAAACGGGAATCTGACGTGTCTCAACTCACCAATGTGGAAGGAGGAGCAGCATGGAATAGCAGAGCCCAACAGCACAGACCTGAGTTGATGCTGCAGCGTGGCATGGGGATTGTTGCTGTTTGCTGCAGAAAGCATCGGTTGATGTTTGTGGGGTTTGTGATGGGGTTTGGCACAGAGGGGGTTAAAGAACTCCATCTCCATCCCATCAAGTGTGAGGAAATGGCATTGTGAGGCTTGCTCTTGTCGTGGGGAAACTGAGGCACGGAGGTAGAATTATCCCATGGAGCCTGCAGCAGAGCCAGGAAGCAAATTCCAGCTCATCTCATTGGAAGATCCGTCTTTTCCTCTTGCATCCTCTCCAGATCTTTGATCTGCAGGGCAATTTGCTGGGGATATGCACACTCTGGTGTTGTAAAATACACCTCTGTTAGCTGGTAGCATAACAGGGTACCAGCAATGTCCTGAATTGTTGTGGTGTTGCTTGGTTTTACCCTTGCTTGGTACCTATGGTGGATCCATAGTGAAATGCTTAAGATCCATGGCCTCATCTCTCCCTGTTTCCCTCTACTGTGGCGTGTATGCCAAGAAGAGGATGCTTTCCTGTCTTCCAATGATGTTCTCACTGCATCCATAGATCCTGTCGCATGCTCCAGGACTCAGTTGGTAGTGTCATGGCAGATCTTCTTGCCTGAATCCTGCCCTGCATCCTGGAGCTGTTAGACCCGATGTGATGGGAAAGGGATGGAAGGAGCAGTGGATCCAGAGATGGATTCCCCATCCCAGCACCCTGCTGCTCTCTACCTAAATATGGTTTGGGGTGCACAGGGTGGGAGCTGAGAGGGAACCCCCCCCCCGCTCACTGAGCATCCCAATGCCCCTCCATTGAATGCGATGGTTTCTCCAGCCTCTCCTCCCGTCTCTTCCAATGTATTCCTGTTTGTTTGATCTCTGACAAACTTCCCCTCTCTGATCTTGTGCTGAAATAATAAATCTGGGGCCCTTGAAGACACTTGACAGCAGGAGAGCCTAAACAAAAACCCTTTTAAGCATTTAGATGTTTTTAATGTGACAAGCCTCTCCTGCAAGGCTACCGTATATACTGGATTGCTCCTGCCTGCTCCATACAGGGCCATAAAACCTTGGGATGTCCAGGGCTCATCGTCTTCCCTGTGTGTGGAAGCACAAGGACGAGGAATTTCATCCTTAACAACTGATGAGGAGATGCAGAGGAGCCTTGTCCCTTTGGAAGGATGCGTGGTTATATGCAGGGTGTGATGGGTAGAAGGTTCACTTGTTGTGCATGAGCTTGATGGGCAGGAAAGAAGGGTTTGAAGGAAAGCAGTGCTTATTTTCACACCTTAAACTGCCTTAAAAGCCCACAAAATGGGCAGGAATGGTTTTCATGGTACCTGAATGAAAGGAATAGGGGTAATTGTGGGCAGCTGCACTCATTATAAATAGCAGTAACAACCTTTGTGGTCTGGTCTGTTTGCAGTCCTCACTACTCTGGTTGTAAGGCTCGAGTTAAATCAGCCTGGGAAGCGCAGACAAGTTGTTTTACTCCTTCACATCCCTCACAGAGGACACCAAAGCCTCCTTTTATTTACCTTTAACCATTAGAAAGTGATGATCAAGCTGCTGCAACTACACCAAGCGCTCAGCATCGTGCTGCAGAGCTCCCTCCTGCCCTTGGTGTGATGGAGATGCAGGTGAAAGGATGCAGCAATCCCCTTCAGCCACCTCTGAGAAGCCAAGCAGCCACATTCCCCTTGCTGTTGCACAGGTGGATGCTGCATTGTGCCTTGCACTGCTGCAGATCCCATTGATGTAAAGCATAGAAGATGCAGTGCCATCGTGTGGCTTTGCTCCTGGTCCCTGCTTGCAAGGCAGGGATGGAGGCTTGTAGAACCAGCCAAGGGAGGTATTCCTCATCTCTAATTCCTTTACAGTGTGTAACGATGCTCTGTCTCTTTAGCAGTTTGGGCTGCTGCTCCTCTTGATTGCATTGGATCCCTCAATCTGCAGCCTCTGATTGCATCAGTGTCCCAGAGCCCCCTAATTGTGTTTGCTGGGTTAGGCTGCACAGAGGAGGAGGAGGAGGGAAGGTTTGGGGAAGCCAGCAGCAAACCTGCATCTGGTGCTGGGAAGGGAAGTGGCTCCGATCCAGGTTGTGGGGGTTTGAAGGGCAGAGCCATGCTTAGGGAGTCTCCAGACTATGAATCATGGAATGGTTTGGGTTGGAAAAGGCCTTTAAGATCTTAAAGTCCAACCATTAACCCAGCACTATGACATCCGCACTGCACCATGTCCCTAAACACCACATCTACATGGTCTTAAATCCCTCTGTTCTCCTGGGCAGCCTGTTCCAGTGCTTCACAACCCTTTCTGGGAAGGTATTTTCCCTAATATCCAATCTAAACCTCCCTTTAGCCCAACATAAGGCCGTTTGTGATGCTCCAATACTGTGGGGTTTGGAGCTGCTGTGGGATACTGAGTTCCAGAACCCATCCTAGCTCTGACATAACAATAGCTTGTGCTGTTGAGTCTGTACCCTGTCTTTAGCCCTGCACACAGGGTAACATTGCTGCAGAGGCATCCAGAGAGCCCTCTGAGATGCAGGTCCTACTGCCTGCTCTGCTGTAAGTAGACAGGAGGAGCTCCATCCGCCCTCATGCAGGTACAAACCCCACCATATGGCTTTGGGAAATGGGCTGTTTAGACCCCAAGCTCACCCCACTGAGCCCCTGCAAGGGACATGGGGGGGGGGGGGGGCACATGAAAAATCCATGAAAATGGCAAATCCTTCATTTCCAGCCAAAGGGGAGGAGCATTTCCCTCCTCTTACCTTGGGGGGAGATGGGCATTCCCTTCCTAGTGTGCATGGGGATGTCACTGAGGGCTTTGCAGCACCAAGCACTGTCCTTATTCATGTCCCAGTGTTGCTGCAGAGCCTGGGTCAAGAGCAAGACCAAGGCTTTGTGCTGGGTTTCACACATGGACTCCAAGCATCTCTGCATAGAGAAAAGGGGGGAGGCAATGGAAGTGGAGGAAATGCCTTACCCAAGGTCACTGAAGGATAGAACAGCCCCAGTGTTCCATTCCCAGGCCTTTCCTTGTGCTTTTTACCATTGGAGCTCTCATTTTGATTCCCTTTTCCACCGCTGGCACCTGCTGTTTCAATCCCATCCACCGCGCACGTTGGGGCAGTCAGAGCCCCCGGATTGCCTCAACATCCTTAAGTGGTTTTCAAACAAGGGGAAAAACAGGAGCTAGGAGGAAAATAATGAAGTTTGTGGCTCTGAATCCTAAGCAGTCGCCTTGGTCGGGGGCTGTGCGGTGCGCACGGGGAAACTCAGCCCTCTGCATTGCTCAGCATCCAATTGGTGCTTCCCTCTAGCCAAGCTGCTTTATAATTAAGTGATAATTGTTTTTGCTGGGGAGCACACCAGCAAGATAAACAGCTTGAGGAATCAATAAGCATCAAGGTCATAGGCTGAGTTATTTACTGAATCATCTGCAATTTATCTCCCAACTTCGCTGTACAAAAGAAAACAGTGAGTGCTCCCCAGCGGGGTTGGGAGTAGAGGGGGGAAGCGATGCTGCTTCCCAACAGAACCCTGCAGATCCGGTGCTTTCATTGGAAAACCATCGGAATCAAGCAAGGAAGGGGTTTTGGAGGTGTGGGGGGGGGGGGGGGAGTGAAATGCCACTGTGCAATAGAGCCATCCGCACACATGCAGCCACACATGCGCTTGCTCTCTTACATGGGTTTAAGCAAATCGATGTCAAGCTCGGCCTGGACACTTATTTCTCATTAGCTGAAATTTGTCCTTAATTGCCATAGACCAAACTGCAGTGAACTGGCTTGGAGCTGAGCTGAGAGCAGCCCCTCACATCCACACATTGGAATTGCTTTGAAGCTGAACTCTGGCTTGCCAGAGGCCAGTTTGCTGCATTGGGCGGTCGATGAGAGCAGCGGAGGGGTGGAGGGAGCAGGAGGACCTGTGGTGATGGAAAGCAACGTGGTGTTCTTTTGCTAGTGGCAGCTGAGAGTGGTCTCCCTGTGCAAGGGCTGTGTGGTGGCCCCGGCTTTGCTTTTAGCTTGGTCTGGTTGTTAAGTGATGGCTGTAAGCACATTCCTACAGGGAGCTAAAAGCCGATGCATTGATGCCTGTAGGTGACAGATTTGTTGCCTCCTCCTTTATGGGGTCTCATTCAGGTTTTGCTGGAGACCCCTCTATGTGTTCTCCAATCCCTGAAATGACAATTACAGAGTGCTTTCTGTTGGGGGGGACCTCCAATCTGTTCATTATCTCTTATGCATCAGCAAAGAGAGGATTCAGCTTGCTCAAGGTATTCTACTGGGCCAGCAGCAAAGCAAAGACCCCATGTCCCAACCAGCTATGTTATCCACTGGGCAGCACTGTCCCCTTGCACTGTGCATTAAAGGGGATACTTAAGTTATACAAGTGCAGGAAAGGCTTTTCCCTGGGTGGACCCATGCGTTATCCTCATTCTCATATGTGAAATCCAAACAGTAGGCTGCAGAATGGGATATACAGCACCCACACTTCCATCACTCGAGTGCTCCGGATGGGAGAACATCTCCACTTACAACACTTCCCCTTTGCAGAGGGTTCAGAGGAAGGTGTCACTTGGCCCATGGCAGCACTGCTGGCTGGCCCCCAAAGAGGTTAATGACATCTAAATCAGTCTGGCAGCCACTCATTGGCATGGGGAGGCTTTTCCAGCGCCGCGGTGATGTCTGCGTGCTGGATTCCACCTCCCTGTGTCTCACTGTATTGATTAAGCAATGTCAGTGCTAGGCTTGTTCAAGCAGCTTCGTGCATGGCAAAGAATGGGTGGATGCAGTGCTCCTGGCTGCGGTTGTGGCAGGGGGGCTTGGAAGTGCTTGAGCCTGACTTGCTCCTCTCGGATCACTTGGCTCTGGTCGGCTGCAGGACCACGCTCTGTGGCTTTGCAGTTCTTTGGGCTCCCTGCAATGCCTTTTAAGACCTTCTGAACCCCACAGCTTGTAGCATCCTTAATCTCTGGCTGGCTTTCCTAGCCCCTTCCCCTTGTTCTCCATAAGAGCATCCCTCCCTCCCCTCTTTCAGCCTGCTGCTTCGGAATACCCTGCCAATCACCCCACCTCCGACCTGCAGTGTTCATTAGTCTCCCTTACATGACAGCCAAAGCATCCTCCTGTTTCTCTGTCCTGTGAGAAGAAGCACAGGAGCAGGTACTTGGATCCTGCAGTGCTCATTTCCCCGTGCCATTGGGGTTGAATGTAAAGAAGGCTGGAGAGGGCTGGTTCAGAGAGCTACGGGTTGCCAGTGCTTGAAGATGGAAGTGCCGCATTAACAGGGATTACAGAGTCCATAGCTGTGTCACTACCTGCTGCCTGCATCCAGCCTGGACAGCAGAGCAGGGTTCTGGCATCGGTTTGGTACATCTCCACTAGCTGCCTTGTGTAGGAGTGCTTCAGACAAGGGCTGTGGTCTTCCCCTGACTTAGGGCGATGGGATTTGTGCCTGTTTGGTGTTTTGAGATGCTTCATTTCCATACTACAGAGGTCATGGATTAAAGTAGCCCCCACAATATTAGGTGGTGATCTCTGATGGGCAAAACCCAGCACTGCCTGACCCCAAGACCCTTTCCAGTCCCTTGTCCAACTGTCTTTTGTTCAGCTCTTCCATGTAAATCCCTCAAGCCTGCTGCAACCCCCTTCCTTGCGCATCTGTGCTTCGTGTCACCAGATGCTTTCTAAGTACCCGGCCTGTTATCTCGGGTTCCTTTATCTAATGAATGTATCATATCAAGGAAGCAATTCACACCCCTCCTTTGCTCTCAGCAAAGGCTGGAGGAGTGCATTACCCATCATGCCAGCGTCCAAAATTACAACTTGGCATAGATCAATCCCGGCTTTTGAAACCTATTTAAATGGATGGAGCGATCTGCAGCGAGTGAGAGTGGAGAGAAGAGATGCTGTGTTAATCTGTAATGAAACAAGAAACAGCCCTGGAGGGAAAGACAAGCGAGGGTGAATGGGGCTCTTGTTGGAATGAGCATTCCCAGTGATGTTCTCATTCTCATCCCATTTTTGCTCTGCACCCTCTCCTTTTCCCTCTCTCCTTCCTCTGTGCGCATCCCCTTTTGCTTTGGAGATGCTCTATGTAATGATCCCATCCCTTAAGTTCGCCTTCCCTTTATTTCCCTTGCTCACAAGCCTAGGAAGTTTTAAATGGAGCTGGTGTTGGTGCAAAGCAAACTGTAAGTGCCAAAAGATGCCAACCTTCTATTGTATTTCTAAAGCCTGCCTTGAGATGGGTTGGGATGTACTTTCTGTACCAAAGAAACTCCTGCAATGGCTCTCCCCGCATTAGGATTAATTGAATTTCTCTGAGTTGAAGTGTTTGTGAAGTCAAAAAGTGCTTCCATTCCCTCTGTCTGTGCGTCATAAACTCCTCTGCTTTATAACACAAATGAAATTGTTTTGAAGCTCGAGATGGGGATTTTCAGCAATGCCTTAAAGCGCTTTGATTAGAGCTGCTTGAGAAGGTTTCCTAATGAATCGGTTTTCCAAATGAAAACAGATTCCCCGAAACCCAGTCATTTTGTGGGGCCATCACCGTGTTCTCATTTCCAGTGTCATCGGAACCTTTGATTTCAGGTTCAGGTGAGCATTTTACATAGTGCATTGTGTTGTAATGTGTGGTAGGGAATGGTGTTAGGAGAGGAAAGCAAAGCCTTGGATGGGGCGGTGATGTTGCTGTGTCCTTTTGGGAGGTGGGAACTTGCTTCTGGGTAATGGAGGAAACAACCTGAGCTGGAATTACCCCAGGCCAGAACCACGGTGAGGCCTTGGATGCCTCTTTGTGGTGAGGTTTCTCCTAGCATTGGCCCCATCCACCCAACTCTTCCCCCTTTTCTCTGTCAGAACTCATAAATCAAAGCTGAGTCCGCCGTGCAGCTGGGATGGGATTGCTTTGAAGATTAATTCCTTTGAAAGCTGAGGGCAGGATTAGGACCTTTCTCACCCCTGGAAATGGCAGCAGCGATGTGAAATGTCTCGAGGGCTGGAGGAAAGGGCAGGGGCTGGCTGGTTGTGGATGTGGTTGTGTTCGGGGCAGTGGGTCTCCAACAAGCAGAGCTTGGGATGCACAGTGGGTCACCATAGGCGTCTCCAGCATCCAGGTGTCTGCCTGCTGTTGGGGAATGTGTTTCCATTGGAAATTTGGGAATAGCATCCCCCCAAAACCCTGTCCTTGTACATGGGGACCTGTTCGTCTCAATGCAGTCACATACATCCCTGTGGTGCTTGTCCAAGTCTCTGCTGTGCTTTGATTGAAGCCTATAAACGTGTTTGTGCATCAGTCCCTCCATGTATAACAGCAATCACTTGTTCTCTTTAAATACAGAGTGTTATCCATCAGGGTATGCTTTACATGAGAGGACTTCATCCGGGGTCAAACCATCCTCTGCTAATTGTTGGAGGATTGAAGGAACTGTGCATGTATTGAGGATGCTCTTGACTACTAAGGGACCAAAGCATGGAGGGAGGAGTAGAAACCATTGCAACCCTGTATGTATGCCACAGGTATTGAGCTGGCTTGAAGAGAAGCCACCATGGTAAAAGACTTTCCCAGTCTCTTCAGAGCTCAGCCTTGCTGCCAAGCTCCCACTGTTGGCAAACCCAGTATGGGCACATCCCTGCTGCTGGCGTTTTCCCCCTTTCTGGAATGAAAGCCCCATCCCTGAGGTATATCCTGGTGCTGTTTCCAATGGATCTCCACACCCCACAGGCTACCCAACCAGGAGGCTTTTCCATTTCCCGATGCTGGCAGGTACAACGTGAGGGTTGGGATTTAGGGCTTGGCCCAGCTATTTCTCCTGCCTGCTTGCCAATTAATCCCCTGCCAAGTAAACACGTTCCCTGTGCTTTATCATCCCGCAAAGAGCCTTAAAGACAAGCAGAAAAGCAAGAAGGAAACAAAACAAGGCACCGGCCGATAAATTAAACACGAGGAAAACATGGAAAAGCCCAAGTAGCCCTTTCCTCTGAATGAATTCCTTGGAGCCCTGGTTGAGGACAGGCACCCTCTTAAATCCCCCCCTTGCTGGATGCAGTTTACTCAGTGCCATCACTCATTGTCCCTGATGGACAGGAGCCCAATCACTCCTGGACATGAGGCGAACGCTGCTGCGGTACCCAGGGGGAAGTAATAGGTTCTTAACACCACTGCAAGGCTTGTAAATACCCAGTGAGAAGCAGCTCTCTCCCCTTGCCCTGAGCACCTGTGCTGCGGAGAAAGCTGCTGCTGACAGGAGATGATGCTGGGCTTGAGCTGGTGTTTACTACAGTAGGGAATGTGGTCAGCTTCTCCCATGGCTGAGCTGTGGGATGGGGTGGAGGAGGAGTGGGGCTCTGACCTGGAGCACTGAGCTCAACACAGGAGGGATGTGGTGATGCTGGAGAGAGGCCAGAGGAGGCCATGGGGATGCTGCGAGGGCTGGAGCAGCTCTGCTCTGGAGCCAGGCTGAGACAGCTGGGCTGGGGCAGCCTGGACAAGAGAAGGGGAGACCTGAGAGAGCAGCTCCAGTGCCTAAAGGGGCTGCAGGAAACCTGGAGAGGGGCTTGGGATAAGGGATGTAGGGACAGGCCAAGGGGAATGGCTTGAACCTGCCCGAGGGGAGACTGAGCTGAGCTCTGAGGCAGAAGCTCTTCCCTGTGAGGGTGATGGGACACTGGGATGAGTTGAATGGAGAAGCTGTGGCTGCCCCATCCCTGGCAGTGTTCAAGGCCAGGTTGGACAGAGGGGCTTGGAACAAGCTGCTCCAGTGGAAGTTATCCCTACCTTGCATCTTTAGGAATGAGCTTTATGGTCCCATCTAACCCAAACTATGCTGCTACCCCCTGACCATCCCTGTGCTGTGATGCCAACTCTGTGGGACACAACCACCATGCAAAAAGGCAGGGAATGGGAAAGGCTGGGTGGGAATTGTGTGTGTGGAAGCACATAGCTGGAGTAAAACACTCTGTGCAGCTCCGAGTGGCTTTTTGCTGTTAAATCACTGCTGTGCCCTTGACTGTGAAGCAGCCTGAAGATGCTGCTGCTGCTGCCTATGCAGCATGGGCCAGCTGGTGCGGGGCACCAGGGTTAGGAATTAAAGGCCTAATTCCCGGGCACGAGGCTAACAACTTGCCTGTGTTTATAATATCAGCGCTAGCCCATGTCAAATCCATTGTTGCATGATGTGACCAAATCCATTACTGCACACATGGAAATCAATTACTGCACATTAGGGAACATTTAACACTTGAGCCTTTTCCGTTTGCATGCCTTGGCTGGAGGAATCACTCTCTGCCACACTGGAAATGGAGCCTTTCCTTTCTCTATTGTGTATCTCCTGTGTCTGTCACAAGTGCATGCATGCACGGAGTAAAATCCAGGTGGGAAAGCGCTTGGTTCATGGGGACGGACTGCATAAACTGGTGTTACTACTGATAGCGCTTACCCAATGAGTAGGAATGAGTGTTTTACTCCGCTGTGTTCACACATACTGATGTTCCTGTCTCAGAGCCACCTCTCCCACGTAGGCAGCAGATGTCCCTGTGCTCATTGGCCAACACTTGTGCCTTTCTTTTACCTTTTTCTCTGTATTTAACCAAAAAGCCCCCTGACAAATGGACAACCCTGAGTGTTCACACTGGTGAGCAAGGAAACGGTGCTGGGATGAGCTTTGGTGGGGGAGAACCAGGACTTGTGGAGCTTTGGCTTCACCTCCCTCTTTAAACACACACACACATTTGCCTCCTGATGTTTGCAAGAGCTGAGAAGGGATTTGAGGACATGGAGAGAGGAAAGCAATGTGTAATAGCAGGGAAAGGAGAATCCTCCTCCTGGATAATGGGATTGAATGGGGCTCTTTGCCACCCTGGAGCATCCCTTCTCAGGACTGGGGGCCTGCTGCATCTCTCCTTCTGCAGCACCTCTGTCCCTGCATCCTCTCCCCCTTCCTGCACATCCCACCTTTCCCCCTGCTCCCTTACCAGGCACTTCCCACCTTCCTCCTCCTGCTATACACATGCAGGGATGAAGGGAATGGATGAAGGTTAATTTTTTTTGGTCCCTTTCATAATGACTCATCCATAACGATTTCTATTGGTTATATTTCCTTGTGTGACAGAAACAATTTACTGCATTCCTGCAAAGCCTATTTTCTCTGCATGATCTGCTTGTGCGGAGGTTTGGGGGAAGTAATTTACAGATATTTTACCTCAAAATAGCTTGCAAAGACAAAAGGGTCCCGTTGACACCAAGGTGCACTCCTCGTGAGCGAGGGAAATGGGATAAACCAGCTTAAAAGCATAGCCAAGGCTTGGGGAGAGAGGCTTCAAGTCAAATTCCACATCACACGCCATGGTCGGAAGCTCTTTTTGCTGGTGGGAATGATGGGGAGGTGCAGGGCTTCCCCTAGGACTGATTTGGGATGGGTGGAAGGAGGATCCTTCAGTGACATCCATCAGCAGGAGGTTCAATGAGGTTTGGGATGCTCCTTATGGGTCTGGTCCTATATGTGCTGCTGTAAGGGAAAGTCAGCCACAGGGGCACAGCGCTCCCAGACCAGATGTGATTGCAGTGCATCTTGCTGTAGGATCAGGACCAGAAGCCTGGGGGGGATCAGAGGGCCATGGAATGATGCAGCTTGGCCAAGCCCACGTTTTCTTCCTCCATGCCTACACCTGCAGCTCTTCCCTTGCTCCAGGAGCATTAAGCTTTGAGATCAGTGCTCAAGGTAATTTGCTCTGCCAAATGCTTCTGCTAATGGGCTTGATGCACTGTGATGGATAGCTTAGTGCCCCCTACTCCAGGACCTCCTTCCGCATCCCTGTTCCCATTACCCCACAAGCTCCGCATCTCCTGTGCCAAGCAGGGCACGGGCATCACGTGGGGCTGATTCCCATGGAAGCAGTGGGGGGCAGTTTCCTGTTGCCTTCTCCATCTGCTCATGCACTTGGCCTTGAATTTAGTTAGTGGGCTCTAAAAGCAGGCACAGGGAACACCCCCAGGCTGGGAGCAAAGGGCCATTGCCACACCATGAGCTGCATGGGAGGGGAGGAAGGTCGGTGTGCAAGGGGATGAATTAGGGCAGGAGGAGGGGGAAAGGTTTCTGTGCCAAAGGGATGCGCTGACAGCCGCAGCAGGAGTCAAAGGGATGCGGTGGATGTGATGTGTTTGTTGAACAAGAGCAGTTGGTGTGAGCCTGTGCTGCTTTAACACCTGGCAGAGGGAGCAGAACAAGAGGCTCAAGTTAAAAGAGACTCTGGTTGTTCACAGAAGCTGTGGCTGCCTCATTCCTGGCAGTGTTCAAGGCCAGGTTGGATGGGGCTTGGAGCAGCTGCTCCAGTGGAAGGGGTCCCTGCCCATTGGAAGTGGATGAGCTTTAAGGTCCCTTCCAACCCAAACCATGCCAGCTGGCTTGAAGGGATGTGGGTGCTGCAAGTGGTCTGTCAGTGGTACCTGCCTCCTAATAGTTAGGGGTTTACCAGGAATTCTTAGTTACCTTTTTGCTTTCCTTTATTTCCAGTCTCTTTTTAGGGTATTTTTTGGGGAATGAAAATGCTGATTTGGTGCTGTGAAACCTAAACCAACCAGCAATTTTTGATCTTTAACACATGATGCTCTTAGAATCTCAACCAAATTGCAGGTGTCAAGGTCAGGACAAGCCTTTGGCCATGCCTCTATGTGCTATTTAAGATGCTCCATCACTCTTCCCCCTAACCAGGGGTGCTGGTGGAGCTCCTCCCCATCCTACTGCATCCCTATCAAATTCAATGTCTGGAGGTGGAGGGAAACCAAAGTTTGGCTCCTGCTTGGACCCTCCCCAAGGTCAGGGGAGTCGGAGATCCCATTATAGGGAATGGTGGGCTCTTGTTTGTGGTCTTGGGTCACCTGGCAGCGCCGACAGCAGCAAACACTGGCTCTTTATCCCCCATCCTGCCCTGCACACATAAGCCCTCTTGTTGCTGCAGGCTCAGGCCAAAAGCTGCCATGATCCGAGCTGTCAACGGGCCCTTTGTGCAGGGAGCAGAGGCGGATGGCTGCGAGGGGGAGCACGGTGTCCCTCTGTGTGCTGGGGGTCACCCAATACGAGGTGGCTTTGTCACATCAGCCCCTGCTGCAGTGGAGGGTCTGGAGGGATGTGGTTGCAGCGAGTGTCTGCATCCCTGCAGTGCTGAATAGAGCCAAGAAAAGCAAGGATCATCGGAGGGATAAGGTTGGAATCCCCTAAGCAGCATCCTCGTTGTCCATCTCTCCCAGTAGTGCATTTCTCCTCCTTTTGCCCTGTTCAATCCCAGGGAGCTGCCTTGGGGAAGGCTCAAAGGCTGCTCCAACAGCTCAGGAGCATCCATGGATGTTGTCCTCCCTGCCTAGGGGTGCAGAGCTGGGTTGGACCAGCTCCAGGAGCATCCTGGACATAGGGAAACGTGGTGATTTTCCTTCTGAGAGTGAAGGAGGGGAGACCACAGGCAAGTTTTAACCCATCTTTGGTGCTGATGGGCAAATGCCATGAGTGGCAACAGGAGAGGGCAATCCTTTGCTGCGCTAGGACAGCTTCATGCTGTACAAGTGAAGATCCAGGCTGAGGTCTGAAAATGAGACTGGTTTGGCCTCAAGGACAATATCTTCTATCTTTGATGTTTCAGAGCCCATCCATCCAGCACTGATAACAAACTTTCACCTGGGACTTGAAAACCCCTCTTTAGACGATAAGAAGCAAGTCCCCTGGATGCTGAACACATTTGTTGCAAATGAGCTTCAAGCACTCTTTATTCAGGGCCCTTATAAATCTATCACATCCAAACCTGGAGGATCGAGGCTCCTGACCCACTGTGACTACTTGGTTCAGTCCCACACAAGCCCAGGCTTGGAGCAGGTATAAACCTTGCTTCTATGCAGCAATCGCCTATTGAACACATGTACAGCCCTTACACCCTCCCCTGAATGCCCCTTAGTGGTTTGGTTGGCAAAAGGCTGAATTTCTCCCCAATTTAAGCAGCTTCATCATGTTTTAGGGTCTGCATGTAGTCTTTCCCCCCCACTTCCATGCCTGTTACAACAGGACAGAACCCTAACCCAATGGCGTGCAGAGCAGGTAGCAGGGATGCTGCATACCCAGGCCCCAAAAGAGCATCCTCGGCCGGCGAAGCTGCTTTCTGTGCTAATTTGAAATGAGGTGAGCGATGGCAAATTGAGTTTCAAGGGCAGCAGAGACAACTTGTCAATTTAGCTTCGGCTCCTCTCTGTCGGTGCAATGCTTACGAGCTGGATCTGAAGCTTGTTTACGGCACTGGATAGAATAGCTGCAATCCCCCAGGTAGATTAAGCTATTTCTTCATTTAGGACTCACAAAACCCGATGAAATTTGAAGGGATTTTTTTCCTTGACCTTGGAAAGAACCAGCTTCTCCCACCATCTCTGTGGCTTTTCCTAGTGATGCTGGGGGGAAATAGGGCATGTCGGGGTGGAAATGGCCATTGGGGGTGTTAGGGAGATGTGGGTCTGAGCCATGCTGCAGCACAGGGCAGTCTTCCCACTGCCTTCTCCATTGCATTACCAGCTGGGATGTGGCTCTCTGTGAAGTGATGGGTGAGTGTGTCCAGTCCTCTTTGTGTGCCTCAGTTTCCCTGTCTTAAACCACTTGGAGATTCACCTGCAACCTGTGTTGGGCAAAAGGAAGGGAAGATGATTTCCTCTCCTGATAGCACTGATTTCACCCATTACTTGCAAGGTTTACATGCTGTCAAGGGCATGGTTTCAATGTGAGATGTCCCTAGTGTTGCTTTAGCTCTTCCCAGGGCTTTTCCAGTGGGAGCAGTGGAGCAGAGACCTGCAGAAACCTCTGCAGCTGTTTACCACCTGCAGCTTTCAATGGGGAGCAGGCACCACTGTCTGGTGTATGGGACAATCCCAGCAGGCAACTGATACACATCTTTAGGTACCTAAAATGCCTTTGCAGATCTATCCCAGAGGATATCAGAGCCATAGTGCTGAGCCCAGGGCTCTGTCCATAGGTGCAGAATCCCCTTGGAATACCCATGGAAAGGTGGAAGGAGAGTTAGCACTGGAGCAGGTTAAGGGGCGAATTGCCACGAGCAGGGGGTGAATGGGCAGCGAGGAATCAGTGATGCTGAAACCCCTCAAGCAGAACAAAAAGCAAATGGCTCTGTATATTTTAAGGCCAAAAAAGACCAGATCCCTCCATTAATAACAACCTGAAAGCTTTGAAGGCACGAGTGTGGCTGGTGACATCCCTGCTTACCTCCGTGCTCCGCTTGCGGCACATCCGCTGTCTGATCAAGTCTCAGTAGCATGAATGTTCACAGCTGCATGTAGGACATGGAAGTGCCTAATGACTGCTGGAGCTGGCGTAATTCCTAAGTAGGTATGGCATGTGGTTGCTCTGTAAAGGATTTCGGGACTGACAGGCTGTGAAAAGTGATAGAGGAGAGAAATGCCAGAGTGGGGAATTAAACACATGCACAGATTAAATGAACTCGGTACTGACTGCTCTGGTACTGCCTCAGCCTGCCTTGGCCTCGTGTATGAGCATGGTGCTTTGGGGCACGGGGTGAGGATGGTGCATGGATGGGATGGAGCATGTGGTCCAGCCCTGGATTCACCCGATCCCCAGTGTTTGGGGATGTTTGTTGGATGCTCTCAAGGTTTCCATGTGGAGCAGGGACCCACCAGCTGCCTGCTGTGGATGCCAAGCTCTGGCTTGTGTCCTACCAGCTTTCTGAGCCAGTATTTGGGGTAGGAAGGTGCAGCATCCGTTCTCCAGCCCTTTAAGCTGTGCAAACACTTTTGCTTGGAGGAATTCGGCCTTATCGATCCCCTTTCCTGCCTGTTTTCACCTCTCAGCCTCCCCTCCCTTCTACACACATCCTCTCCCCAGGTTTCCATTATGATAATGCAGAAATTAAACTAACTTTCAATATTTTGAAACCAAATGATGAACTCAAGGGCTGCTTTTGCTGCTGCCATATTGCCAAGTGCCTTAATGGGCCTATTTCCTATTGAAAGACACTTCATGTGCCATTGCTCAGATGGTCAATGGGCACCAGGCACTATAACCATCCCTGGTTATGCACTGAGAGCAAGTGATGGGTGTGTGGAAGCCTAATAAAGGATATTAGCAGTGTTTTGGAAGAGCAATACACACCTGGCAAGGGCTGTGGAGTGGAGGGGGATGTTCTGGGGATGTGCTGATGGCTGAGCATCAGGATGCTGGTGGAAAAGCAAAGGAAATTGGGATGCTCCAGGTTGTGTGTCCTTTGTGGGGGGGAATCGCTGGGTTACTTCTTTGTATTCCTTGGTTTTATTCCTTCTACCCCTATTGGTAATATAATTGAATGGGAAGGGGGGAGCTTATGGGCTCCAAAGATGAGCTCTTTCATTCACATTTTGGGCCAGGTGAATGCTTTGGGCTTTTGGGCTTGGTCCTTGACATTGGAAAACTCTTTAGGCTTCAATGAGCTGCTAAAAGATGCTGCAAGGCAGGAGCTTGGTTCATTCTGGGGCTCCTGAGGGCTCCAGAAGGTGAGCAGGAGCCCAGCCAGGCTCTAAATGGGCACAAAAGGTTTGCTTTTAGCTGGAGCAAGTGTTGTTCCAGCCCTCCCTTGGGGGCTGTCAGGGTGATGCTGAAGCAAATAGAATCAATAGTCCAGACAGAGCCCCAAAGAATTCAGACGAAGCATCCCAAAGCGTAAAAGCGTTGGAATAAATATTATTGAAGCATCTTCAGCAGCAATAAAAAGATTAATTTGCTATTGCAGGAAAGGAAAAGGAAGAAAAAAACCCAACCCAATGATGTGTTTGTGCTAAAAATTGCTGCTGAGAATTGCTTTTCCTCCAGAGCAAGGGGGGTTTGCTTCTTCTCCCTCCTCTTCCTCCCTCCTCTCGCAGATACCCGTATGGCTGCAGGTGATGGTGATGCTCTGATCTGTTGGGAGGACACCCCTCAAACATCTCACATGTCTCCCCAGGGCTCTGCTATTCAGCATTCCACTCTTTTCCCCCCTCTTTTCCGTCTTGGAGAAGCTGATCTGGGCTTTGCAGCATCTGATGTATGGCCACATTTGGAGCCCCAGACTACACCAACCTTAATAACATTCTTCTTTGCAAAGTGCTTACTGTTAAATATGCATGAGACGATGCAGGAACAACCGTTGCCATCGTCCACGAGGGTGTGAGCATCCTTTCTCCCTGTGGTTTCATGGCTCTGTGTGTTGGAAGGCAGGTAGGCAGCATCCTCTGTTATCATTCCTACATAGCCCTGGGCTGGCCAAGGCTCACCCTGCCCTTGCTAATTGTGTTTTTAGTGGCTGAATATTGGGCATTATGGATTTACTGAGGGCAAGGGACTGTGTGTGGAGTCAGAGGGTTGTGGGTTTAAAGCCTTTTTAACTGCTCCAGCCTGGCTGGGGTCCAGGGGATATGATTTTTGTTAATGTGCAGAGGATGGAGGCCTCTGCTCTGGAGCCAGGCTGAGAGCTGGGCTGGAGAAGGGAAGGCTCCTGAAGGGGAGACCTGAGAGCAGCTCCAGTGCCTAAAGGGGCTGCAGGAAACCTGGAGAGGGGCTTGGGATAAGGGATGTAGGGACAGGGCAAGGGGAATGGCTTTAACCTGCCAGAGGGGAGACTGAGATGAGCTCTTAGGGAGAAGCTCTTCCCTATGAGGGTGATGGGACCCTGGGATGAGTTGAATGGAGAAGCTGTGGCTGCCCCATCCCTGTCAGTGCTCAAGGCCAGGTTGGACACAGGGGCTTGGAGCAGCTGCTCCAGTGAAAGGTGTCCCTGCCTGTACCCATGGAACTTGATGAGTTTTAAGGTCCCTTCCAACCCAACCCATGTGATTCCATGATAACATGCTCTCCATTTAGGGACAAACTCTTCCTCTGATCCGAGCTCCCACCACCCCATGGGAGGTCTCTGAGGCTTTTACACCTCCCTCTTGGCTCTTGTTCCCCCTCTAAGTTCTTTAAAGTCTCCAAATGCCAGTTAGGTGTGATTGGGGGGGGGGCAGAGGTGCTTCTTTGCCTCCTATGGAGAGCATGAAAGCACCGCTGGCTCCCAATGTCTTCCCTATGATTTGGGATGCTTCATTTTGACAGTCATAGATCCTGGCTCTGTTCTCCGCGCTGGGAACGTAGCACTGCTGGCAAGTCTAGCGTTACTTACAATGCAGCATCATTAAAGCATATATTCTATCCCAAGGGGATATGGTCTAAACTCAACATTTCCAATTGTTTTCAAGTTATCTGATTTTATCTGAGCAATAACGATCTACAAATTGCACCAGTCATCTCCGGGAGCCGGCTTTCCGGGAATGTCCTCTTTGCATCAGCTGCTGGGGAATTGCTTTATTAAGCACAACCAGCTCTTATTAGCATCTCCATCTGTAAGTTTGGAGCCTTTAGAAGGAGGAGGTGCCTTCACCCATCACCTTGTAAAGAGGGAAGGGGAGATGCAGGCAGTGGAGCCCTCTGTCCATGATGCTGTGGCAGCACCAGGCTGCCTGGAGGCACGTTGGCACTTGGGGAGGTGCCAGCCAAGCGCCTGAAAACCCACATAAGGACGTGAAAACCCCACACAAGCAGCTTTAACTCCTTCCAATGCTGCCTTTCCCATTGTTCTCCTCGGGAAGGGGGTTTGGTCGGGAGCCAGGCTGCGTTTCCAGTTGGCGCTCCCTTAGTTTGATTTGATTATCTGAGCGGTTCTGTAGCCTCCAAGTCAGCACAAGGCGATAACACCACGAGCCTGCAATGCTTTTTACTCCACTAACTTCCACTCAATGATAGGGGGAAGAGCTCAAAACCCAGTCACGGTGGCAGAGCAGTGCTGCTGTACAGCCTGCTGCAAAGCCAAGGCGCCTTTAATGAAGAGATTACAGCAAGGATGCTTTTAGGGGAGACAAATGGGGGTGATTCTGGAGCTTGCTGCTTGCTACCTATTTATTCAGGCAATTGGCTGGGTCATTAACAATTTATAGGGAATGCTGGATGCTGCCACCCCCTTATCTCTCCCTTGTGGTGAGCAGAAGTGATCCCTTGGGATCGCCCGTGCTTGGAGGAGGTGCACAAATACAGTCAGGGCTGTGCAGACCCAGCTCCTGGACTGTTTGAATGGGAAACTGTGGATTTAATCTTCCCAGAGGAAGAATTTAACCCTTCTAAGAGAGAAGAAGAGGCTGTTGTTAAAAACACATGGAAAAAGGCCTGTGGTTTCATGTGCTCCCATGATTTTATGGTTGCTTGAGGATGAAGACTTAGCGTCTATGTATTTCCTTAGTGTATCCGTATGGGTGATGCATAAGTAGCATGTATGTGATACCCACTGCTGCACTTGAAGCCTCCTTTGCCTCCCAGCATTGATATTACTGGGAGCAACAACCAGAGCACAGGTCGGTGGGTGATGTGGGAGAAAGGGATGCAGGACCGATGGATCAGTGGGATGCTGGTCCATAAGCTTGAAACCATCCCAGCCATCAGGTTGCCATGGGGTGAGCCCCCAGGATGCACGTGTTGTGCTTGAAACAGGCCATCCAATATTCCTAATAGTTTCCCAGAGAGTTCTGTTCGTTTCTGAAGTGAGAGGAGCCACTTGTGCCATTCCACTCGGCTCTCTTCATGGAATAATCCCCCATTGAGATTCCAGGCACAGCTTTGCTAATTAAAATGATGAATGCCAGAGGAAGGCTTTGGGTTTGGAGCTCTTTTTTTCCCCTTCTCCTGGTAGGTCTGCTTGGTATCTGCACACACAGAGGCTGCTTCAGGCTGAGGATATTTGTTCGCTGGATGAGTACCCAGGATAGATAGAAACGCTCCTGTACCCACACACAAATACTGCCTGAGATACCCCACTAAAGCTCCTTGCAGCCTGGGGCTTGTGTCTGTGCACGCAGCCATCTCTCACTGTGCCTTTCAGAGCCAGCCTTATGCAACCTGCTCTTGAGGAGGGTGCTGGGCTTGGGGAGGAGGCTTCATAGGCTGAGCATCCTTCCCATGGCAAGATGCAGCTTTCCCAGGGACACCGGCATTGGGATGTGCTAGGATGGGACAGTTCTCCACTGCTATCCCAAGTTTCCCAGCTGTGTTAAAGAGCTGCCATGCTGCTCCCTACTGGCACCTACATCTTGGTAACAACACATTTGAGTTTGGTGAATGATGCTATGGGATAGGAAACAGGGAGCGCAGGAAGCAATTCCCTTCCCAAGGCATCACTGGAGGCTTTTTGAGTTGCCCACCATCACTTTCCTCCTTTAAATACCTTGTGTGTTTAACTGATAGAGCACAGGCTAAATGAAGACATCTGATGGGCCCTTCTCCTGTAATCAAAGCTGGGTTTGCAGTATAGCCTTGACTACAGGCATGGGGAGGCACTCGAGAATGGTGTTTCCATGTGGTGGGAAGATGTGGGAGCAGATGTGTACCCTGGCAGGTTGCAAGTGAAGGGAATGAGTGAGCAGAAACACATCAGCATGGTTCATGTGGAGGATTGAAATGTCTCTGTCATGCGCTGTCACCGAAGCAGAGCTTTAAATAGGAGCTCTCTATAAGGTGCTTGCATAACTGGTGTGCTAACATTAGCTCCTGCACGGGGCAGGGAGGCCCTATGGGGAAGAGGGGCTGAGCCAGAGGAAGCAGGATTATCGATCCTGGGTTTTCCCTTAGGACATTCTCTTTGCCTTCTCTGTGGTTTTGGACCAGCTAATGGACATGATGATCAGGTTGGACATGCCCTGAGGGTTGTGTGTTCATAAGGATGCATCCTTCACCTGTATGCCCATGGGGATGCATCCTTTGCATGTTGAATACCCATGGGGATGCATCCTATGCATCCAGAGGATGGCAGGAGGCTGTCACATACATCCCCATTGTACCACGCAGGCTGTGGGGCTTACAGAGATAGCTACTTCTGTGTGCCTGGACCATTCACTGTTGTTCCCATCCCAACAAGGTGGCTCTTGTCCCAGCGCTGGCTCTCGGCTGGAGCATCCCATATCCCACATCAGAGGCATCCCAGGGTTGTGTCACTCTGCCCCCAGTCCCAAAGGATGGGCTGAGCTGTGTTTGGCTCCTGGCTTTGCCTACACCACAAAGGGTTTGCATTTAGCTCCTTGCTTCCCCAGGATAGCAAAGGCTGGAAGTATTTGCTGATATAGGAGTAAAATGCACAAAATCCCTATGTCTGGGTCAGTGGGAAAAGATTCCAAGGGATTTTCTTGGTGCTGGCTTACTGCCATGTCCTCTGAGCACGCAAGGAACAAGTGACAGCCTCGGGAAAGGCATTGGGCTAAAGGATGCAGAAGGAATGGGTGTATTTTCTCTCTCAAAGCTGGCTTGTCAGCTCTGGAGCATCTTCTGTACCGCATCCATGTGGGTAGCAACTCTGCAGGTGTTTTTCTGCTCAGCTCCTCCTTGAGTCCCTCATGAAATGGTGGAATTCGGGTCCTCCACGTGCTGTCATTAAGCTTCCCTTTGGTAACATCCCATCCTTATGCTCTTGGGACCATGCACGGAGAGGGTTTCCAGCTTCACTCTCGTTTCCATCCCTTTTTGGCTGAGATCCCACAGCGAGTTCCTCCTCTTCTGATCCAAACAGCTGTGCCCCGAGGGGCATGGGGGGGTGTGGGGTGTGTGTGTGCAAACCTTGAGGCAGATGCTCTAACTCGAGCTGCTCATTGGGATGATTTAAATGGAAACACAGGATGAGTCCAGGTGCTCCGTGCAGTTCAGCGCTGTTCCGTTTCAGATTGGAGCTGTTGCAGGGACCAGCTTAGTTTGTATTTGTTTCTCCTCCTGCCTGCTGATCATCCAACTGCCTCAGTGTTTGGGTGAGATGCAGAGATGCTTTGGAATACCCATAGTCATTAAAAACAGCAGGGACTGCAACCAAACCTGCAGCTTGGCCATTGGGAAGGGCTCAGTCCCGAGGCACAGAGACCAGCATGAAAACCCAATGATGCTCTTGGTGATGTGTGTGGGGGCTTCAATGGGTAGCAGCCCCCTGATATCCTCTAACCCCCTCTGGAATGTGTGTTTTAAGACGTGTGTGACTTATTTTCCCTCTCCATTGAGTCACTCGACTCCAGCATCCCACCCTCGGAACCCATCTGGCTTTCTGCCCGCAAGATTATGTTCTATAAACCACCCCTAAATGCAGTGTCTGGGAAAGTGCCTTTATGTTTTAATTCCTAAATAGGCAGGCAAAATTGAGTGCTCTGATTGGCATCTGCAATCAGAGCCCCATTCAGCGGGAGCTGTGAAGGGAGCTGATTGCACCCAGCGCGGCTCTGACCTTCTGGGGCCTCTGCTGCTGCCTCTGCTTCATTAACAGGATAAATATTTCCCCAGAAACAACATTTCTGAGCTGCCAGAAGTGATGACAGGGATGCTGTGCAAGGCAGTGCCTCTATCGCACCCTGCAGCCAAAGATACGGGGGGTGAACAGGTATTTCTAGCTGGGAATGCTGCTGGGGACACCTGGGCTCCGTCCCTGTGCTGCCACCAAGTGCCACAGTGTGGTTCGGCCTCCCTCCTTCCACGTTTGCCTGTACTCAGCGGCTTTGCTCTCTCCTTTTCCATTGTGCTTGAGTGATGTAGAGCAAGGGAATGGAAGGATTTAAGGGCAGGTTGGACTGGGTTTGGAGCAGCTGCTCTAGTGGAAGGTGTCCCTGCCCATGGCAGGGGTTGGAACTGGATGAGCTTTAAGGTCCCTTCCAACCCAAACCAGTCCATGATTCTATCTATAGCTTTGCTATAGCCCCAGTGCCACTTTGGGATAAGATCCCAGCGCCATTGCAATGATGGTTTTAGGACAGGGGCACTCCTGGAGCACATCACTGGTGTGCTGCGACTGGTCCAGAGTCAAATGCCACTGCGTGCCAGAGCCTGGTACTCAGTAACAGCATCTGCGGCATCAGCTGGGCCCCTGCAGTGAGTTACAGCCTGGTCCCTGCTCCAGGGGCCTCTTAGCATCCTGCAGCCGGTAATAGATGTTTTTAATTCTCAGGGAATTATTGAACAAACATCAGGGAAATATGTTTTACAGTCCAGAGCTGGCTCTGAGCATCCTTAACACTGTTATTGGAGACGAGGAGGATGATTTAAGCAGGGACCTCTGACAAAGACACACACCTGGCCATGAATAAAAGGCTGCAATTAAATACCCACGCTGTTAATTAAGAGGAGGAGGAGGGTCAAGTGCAGTGCCCGTTTCCAAGGTCTCCCAAGGCTGGCAGAGGAGGTGACAGCTCTGATGCCTCCTTCACCACTCCTTGGCATGCGGAGGGGGGCACCAGCTGTGAGAAGGGGTCCCGTAAGGGCACGCATGTGTCGGGCCCCTCATGTTAGCTGTGGGCTGCTGCCACATCATCTCAGCACAGAGCCAGGCTGTGTGGTGATGGAAACAAGCAGATGCTGCCAGCTTCAAGAGTGGGAGCTCTTATCAGAGCAGAGCAAACTGCCCTCATGCTTGTGACAGCCATCAACATCCCAGCTCCATCCGGAGCAGGGAAAAGCTGCTGCATCCCTTCATGGCACAGCTTCCCTTTGACCTGCCAGCCTGCCCCAACACAGTGGAGTTCATCAGTTTGTTCTGTATTGAACGAAAGGCATCCCATCACTGTGCAGCAGTGAGGTCCTGAGCTCCTGCATCACCAGAGACAGCTCAAGGCAGCTCACAGTGCTGCTATAGGTGGATGTTGCTTTGTCCAAGTGAGGGGCGAATGCAGCCTGCTCCAGTTTGGGTACCCGCATCTCTGTGCAGAGATCCTAACCATGAGCAGTTGTATCTACGTTGCCTACTCTGTGCATGAAGAAGATGCTATTTGCTTTGAGGGTGGCATTGCCCAGCTGCAGTTTGGCATTTGTGATAATCCATGTGCCAGGGTGTTCCATGGCAAGTGTCCAACAGGCAAGGGATGCCAGAGCAGCATCCCTGTGAGCTGTCTTCAGAGGGAATGGTGCAGCAGGGAATAGCATCCTCATGCAGTTGTGGGCTGAGATTAGACCCAGAGGTGGGGGAAAGCTGCATTTCCTCTCCTTTTACCTCCTCCCTTGGTCAGCTGAGGTGGTTCCTATTGTGTTAGGGTTTGCAAGGACTCAGCTGGGCGGCTTGAACCCACCTCCTTTGGTCTCAGCAGCACGCACCCAGGCATGGTGCATCCTGCCCTGTGTAGCATCTTTGCTAGGGACCAAAAAGATGGCTTGAAAACCCACTCCTAGAAACACGCTAATCCTAGGAGGGCCTCGGAAGCTGAAATCTTCTATTTTGGCTGTCAGCGAGCTCTGGATTTGCTGGTAAACAGTGCTTTTTGCTTCATTTGGATGCAGGGATGAGCCTGTGGGAGATTTTGGGGAAGCAGAGCTTGTTTGCATGCATGTTTAAGCGCACAGGCGTACTACACACGTTGGCGTACAGTTGGGTTCACTTCGCTTGCATCCCGCGTAGGCAGCCATGCAAGGAAATTACTTCTGCATCACTTGTGTTCCTCTATTACAATAAAAGACCAGCAGCTGGTGAGCTCCTACCGCTCCTCATCTGCCTCCCCTCAGACCAAACAGCATCTTTGCTCCAGTGTAACTTAGCTCTTCTCCACCTACACATCTCAAATCGGCTTCAGGGCCCTATTCCACAGCTTCCCTGCTGCCTGTGGCTCTTGGGAGAGCAGGGGGGTGATGCAAACCCTGTGTCTGTGATGCTGGTTTGCTATTGGAAGGGATCTATCCTGCTGCCTGCAACCTCATGCGAACAGCTCCAGTCCCCATCTCCCATAGAGCAGCATCGGTTGGGAAGCCCTCTTTGCAGCTGGATCGCTGGGAAAGCAGCTCCCTGAGGCTCTGAAGGAGTGAGTCTTGCCCCATTCTGGAGTGGCTTCAACCATGCTGGCTTTGGTGGCAGCAGTGTGAGCTCATCCCTTCCTCGAGCTTCAGAGCATCCCCAGATGAACGCATTGTTATGAATTCCCCCATGGTGGGGAGCAACTTTGATCAGAGCTTGCACCTCATTAGACAGCAGAGAATTGAGCCGTGAGACACGGATCCATAGGCAGCCAGGCTTCATTAGCTGTGCTGCTCCTGGGACCGTCTGCTCGAGGAACACGTACAGGCGACAGGATTGACTTTGGGTTGTAATTATTCTTATGAGCACTTGGAGTGTGTTCCCCTTGTGTTCTTTGCCTCACAGTGGGCTCCGGGTGGGCAAAAGGGGCACATTGTGTTGGCAAAGCAAGCCAAACGTTTCCTTCGTGTGTGTATCCATCTGCTGTGCCCGAGGGATTGGATTTGGGCTCCTCCAGCTTTGGCTCCCGATCCCCCACCGTGTGTCCGTGTTTCTCCCGATGCTGCATTGCAGGAGCTGACTCCTGACCTGTGCTGAGCTGACGTTTTCATTCAGCCCCCAAAGCCCAAGTTAAACACTGCAGTTGAAGAGCACCAGGTAGTAGAAATGTCAAAAAGGAACGGTTTGACATTTCCCAAGCAGGAGTTTTCCGAACTCAAGGAAAGCAGTCGGATGCAGAAGGCAAAGGGATTGGTTTGGGGACAAGGAAGCACCAAGTCGCTGGGAATCTGGGCTCTCTTTAGCCATTAAGACCTGGCTGTAGGTTGGGGCTGGGTAGGGAGAGCTTTGAGCATTGTGTGGGCTGAGCTGCCTGGTTTCCATGCTCAGCTCTGCCTCTGCCCTTGGGTTTGGAGGAGCCTTTGCTTGAGCATCCTTTCAGGCCAGCCCCGAGCATGGAAGTCACAGTGGCGCGTCCATAAACCTAATTCCTGTAAAGCTCCTCTGTTGAAAGATGCAGAGGAAGATAAATGGGGCTCTGAAAAAAGCCTGATTTCACCATTCTCCTTCTCAGCTGTGCTCTTGAGAAGAGACGTGGCAAAATACAGAAGCCCCACGTGCTACAGACGGACCCCACAGCTGAGGGGAAGGAATGACTCGTTGGCAGACAGTGTTCCAGTCGAGATCATAGCTCGGGGAGAAAATAGAAGCAGGCAAGGTAGTCCTGGTACTGCCTCCAACCTGCTCGATACAGTGATGGAGAAGAAAAGCCGAGCGCAGAGCAGATGAGAGAGACATTTGCCTCCTTGTGTGCAGGCTGACAAGGAGCAGGGATGGCCGAATTCATCGCAGGTTCTCTGTTGAGAGGAGGGGGGAATAGGAAGCCATCCAAGCTGATTAGTGAGAGGTCTCTCAAAGAGACAGCCTGGCTGGATTTAATTCCCTAGTCAGCATTCTCAGTACATTGATCTGCTCCTAAGTAGAAGGGAGGGGGAGAAGAGAGAGGGATAGTGGGAGGGGGGGAGAAGAGAAAAATAGGTTTGGAGGTGATGAGAGAATGAAGATAGGGGGGAGAAATGAGTGGAAGAAGAGAGGGAAATGGAGAGGAAAAGGGCAGGGATGCAGGAGGCGGCCGGGATGCAGGAGGTGGCCGGGATGCAGGAGGTGGCTGGGATGCAGGAGGTGGCTGGA
The DNA here is from genome assembly GCF_012275295.1 of Melopsittacus undulatus. Classification (NCBI taxonomy): domain Eukaryota; kingdom Metazoa; phylum Chordata; class Aves; order Psittaciformes; family Psittaculidae; genus Melopsittacus; species Melopsittacus undulatus. The sequence continues at coordinate 5,335,267 of NC_047541.1, forward strand.
ATGCAGGACAATCCATGGTGATGCTCCAGCTATGCCACCAGCCAGCAGCAGATCTGCCACATGTGATGAAGGCAATACTGGTGGATGAGGGACTCCAGCTTGGTTGTCCTCAGCTAGGTCTCCTTGCCCATCCTAGGGATGCAGCAGCCCTCCATCACGCTGCTGACAGTGACTGAGGAAGGGCAGGGGATGCAGGAGCAGTCAGAGATAGCCCTGAGCTGTCTGGGTAGGGAAAGAGGCTGGTGAGATGCTTCCATGGAGCAAATGCAGGTAACTTTATCATTTGATACCTCCTGTACCACCAGGGCTGGAGATGGGAGAGATAAAGTCTTTACAAGACAGGATCCCTTACTTGCAACAAGCACGAAGCTTTAATTTCCAACCCCAGCTGGTTGTGAGATATTGGGCATTAAAAGCACATTATTCTGAGTACTGTCTTAGTTCTTTTCCACTTCTATTCCTCACTTGGATTCCAGCTTGATTTTAGTGTGTACTCCCTCAAGATGCACAAGTGCCAGAAGTCAGTGCTGTATACCATCCGAAAGCTCAGCCTCCCAGCTTTCACATGGTATAATTAAAGCATTAATCTCTTATTCCAGCAGCCTGTAAGACAGCAGCTGCTAAAATAACATGGAAAGACTGCTACAAAAGAGGGCTACAGCACTTTGAGGGGCAGCAAACACCCTCTGGTGCTGGGGAAGGCCCAGGGGCAAGATCAGTACTGGCCTTTGAAACTAGAGGCTGCTGTTGACTCTCACATCTGAGCCTCCTGCAATGAGACTCAATGGGCCTAGAGTTCTTCATGCTTCGGTTGGGCTGGTGGCTTCTTGCATCCAAAGTGGCTTCAGTGGAGTTGAAACCATTGGGAGATGCAGCCTTGAGCTCGGAGCTGCTGGGAGGGATGGTGCTGTGCGGGTCTGACATCCATAGCGAGGCAGTTCTGCATCGTTGGGCTTTTTCTTGATGTGGGAACATTGATTATCTTTAATTCTTTAAGTCACCTTCCTGGTTTGGGGATGGTTTGGTGTGCTCAGAGGCTGTTGCAAGCAGCAGGACCTTGTATATGAATATCTGCAGCAGTATTGGGCTTTAAGGGAAAGAGAGCTCTGATATCCTTGTATTGGGAGCTCTGCAGGAAAGGGATGGCTCCTGCTGCTTGGCGACAGCAGGGCTAAAGCAAAGGTACCAAAACGTGACCTTATGGGGAGTGCTGCTCACCTCTAAGGCTTGACTGAAGGGTGACAGTGAGTGTTGAGCCTTGATGAAGCACCGAGTATCAGCTTCAGAAGCTTCCCAATCCCAAATGAATCCCTTTTCCTTTGGTATCCAGCTACCTGGTGCAAGGGGAGGGTTGGGATCTTGGCTTACCTTTGCCAAGGTCCAGTTTGGGGCTTGTGTAAATAAGGAAAGCTGAGTGACCCATGGAGAAATGATAGCCTGGAGGTTGTGGAGATGCTCACTTGCAGGCTGGATCTCTGCTGGACCAACGTGGATGCTGGGGGACAGTCTGCCTTACCATGGGCTGCATTATGGCCCTTTCCCACTGCCCTTGGGGGCTGCTTTCACATGTTGGCTCCATCAGATGTGGGGGAAGCTTCCAGCAGCTTCTCCCAGAAGCCACCCCTGTGCTACCAAGCAGGCTCAGTGTACAGGGTTTCTCTTCATCAAAGCCTGAGCTGCTGATGGTTTTCATGGCTTGATTAACACTCCTCAGACCGCTTTCCATTGGCTGCTGCAGAGGAGCAGAAGGAGATGGATGTTTTCCATTACTTGATGTAATGACTATGAGGCAGCCTAATGAAACCTTTACAGCCCAAGTTTACAGAGAGCCCACAAACAGTGATCAATAGCCAGGCTGGAGCTCCCGTGCACACATTAATGGGAGACCAGTGAGGAGAGACAGAGGATGGAGTCAGGAGCACTGGAGCAGGGAAAGGACAGAGGGAGGAGCGATGTCCTAGGTGGGAAATGGGATATGGAAGGAGGGGAAGTGCTGGAGGGGTTTACTGAGAGGTGTGTGGTTAGAATAAAGATGGTTGGTACCCAAGGTGGGAAGAGGAGAAAGGACTCTTTGGGTCTACCGTCATGTGGCAATGGGGCTCAACATGCTGAGCAAGCATGAGTAAATCCAGCCAGCAAAACCTAAAGGTCCCATTAATGGGGTGGATTAATCTGCTCTCGCTTGCGTGTCTAAAAGCTACATGTCAGCATGGGGGTTGGTTGCCTCGGGCTCTCTCCCAGTCGGTGGAGAGAAATAAGCATCTCCAGAGGCCATTTATCTTCTCCCAGTTGGATGAATTGCCCTCTAGAGGTGCTGGTCTCTCTTCACTGACAACAAGAGCTCTGGATATGTCTTCTAGATGTATATTGAGAATATATGGGAGGGATGAAGGTGAATTCTGCCTGTTGGGATTGAAAGGAGACGGACTCGGGATGCAGGGATGCTCTCTAGCTGGTGCAAGGCTATACTTAAAGCAAAGGGAATAACCAGCCTTTTAGGGGCTGCCCCACCTGTGTCTTTTGCATCCCAAAGGATATTATCCCATTGAATCTCCTGCCCAAAGGTGGAGTTTCTTTTGGCATTAGAGTCACACACACTTGATGGCTTGGTATAAAACCTAGACAGATGCCTTGCAAGCCTTGCATAGCTGCAGGTCACAAGTAAAGGCACTGAAACTACTGGTTTTCATGAATAGCAGCAGTAAGCAAATGAAACAGGTTCGACTAGCAAAGGTTTGCATGCAGTTGCTGGGGTGATGGGTAGCATTCTAAACCCATGAAGCAGAGGGAATGGGAGGAATTACCAACCCCCTGTGCTCAGTGCGTTTTGTCTTCCTAAAAGCCATACCAGAGACGTCAGAAACAAGCTCTGTGCTTCCACAGCCCCTTGCGTCCTCCTTCTGTATTTCGGATGAATAATAGGGAAAGGAATTGTTTGCTTGAAAGAGAATGACTTGAATGGAGTTTGCTTGAGAAACAAAGAGTAAAGCGCCGTGGCACTCGTCTCTGATTGCTGTTAGAATGGGAAACTTGCCTTTTGCGTTCTCTTATTGAAGTAAATGAAGTTGATTGTCACCAAGTTGGGTGTCGGATCAAAACGGTGTCGTTGCGAGTCGTGGGGAGATGAATGTGTTTCATTTATCCCTTTGGTAGCTTCAGGAGGCAGGCGTTGATTGGCTCTGGCTCTTGGCTCCCTGCCTCCTATCCAGGATTCCTGGAGGATTTTCCATGCTGGGGTTTTGTCTCTTTGCTGCGCCCCTGTCTTAGGGCTGGGAAGGGTAAAAGAGGACAAGGAGACGTGTTGGTTTCTTCCCTTCTTCCTCTTTCAGTGCCATAGAAGCCAAGTCTTTGCCTGTTGTTCTCAGAGCCAGAAACTCCATGGAAGCTGCTCAAAGCAGGCAGGAATCAGGTGTTGCTTCCAGATTGCCTTGGCCTGCAGATTCCTCCATCAGAGCTGCTGTCCGCAGGGAAGCAAGGCTGCATCCCTGGGCAAAGGATGAATGGGCAGCCAAAGGGGATGCAGGCTTGGCTGGGGTTCAGAGGCTCTCTGGGTGTGAAACAGAGTGCTATCAGAAGGACAAAAGTATTGTGGTGACAGGTTGGGACTTAGTTGGAAGTGAAGCTGTGGGTAGAGAATGTTCAGCTCGGGATAGGTCTGTTGGTAGCCCTCCAAAAGCATCGTCTCTGATCTTGCTTGGATGAGAGGGATGCTGCTGAGTTCAGGCCCTCATCCAGTTCATTCATGAGTAAACACATCCCTCTCATAGCTTGGGTATCATACTCATAGGTATCGCTCCTGTCTTTGGTGCTGCCAGGAATAAGTCAAGGGAGCGTTCACCTCTTGGAAATTAGGATGGTGGGATCTATTAAATGCATTGGAGGAGAATGTGAAGAGCTTCTGGCAATGGCAGTGCAAGCAGAAGGGCACTCAAGGCAGGGAAAGGTGTTCATCAATTGGGGTTAATGGGACTGATGGAGAGGGAAGACACTGCCATTGAGATTTCAGCCCCCTTCCATGGTGAAGGAGACACTGAATTCCAGGTTATTGCATGTTTGCTGCACAGGTCATGCAGGCAAAGGCTAAATCTCTGTTTCCAGTTACTGTCGTGGTCGAGGCTGGGATAGATGGGAATTTCCTGGGGTTCAACTGTGCACTTTGCTGCCATATACCATCAGTGCAGGAAAATCCTTTGCTGGAAGAACAAATGAACCCAGAACAAATGAAGGGCAACATCTTGAGGCTGAAGAGGAGAAAAGACGGGCTGCAACCATGTCTGTGCAAGAAGTGGTGGCTGATGGAAATCAACAGCAAATGGAAATCATAAGAGGAAGGGGATGCTGAGCTGTGCTCAATGCGCTTGGTGAGAGCCACACACCATTCCGGTGCCTTTGTGTTCAATTTGAGGGTTGCAAACTCACCTCACCCAATGCTGCGACCCTCCCATGTGTCCTGGGCACCATCTTCCACCCCATAGCCACGTCTTTAAGCTGTCTATGTTGGTTTTGGATGGTGCATGGTGTAGTAACCACAAGTACAGAAAGCTCTAGTGGTAATCAGTGAGCATGAGAGCTCAGGGCAAGAGCGAATGAAGGACATGGGCTTTTGGAGAGGAAAAGCAGAGAGAAGGAGCCACAAGGAGCCCTTGGCACTTGCAATGTTTGCAGCTCTAATATTGCTGGCTGGAAGCATCACTTCTCCCTCTGCCAGTAGGGCTGTGTACACTCAACTTGCAATTACACCGCTCTAAAGTGGTTTTCTGTCACTGCTTGTTCTGCCCAAGGAGCAGGACAACCTGTCCCGGTAACCCAGCCAATGCTGTGGAGCACTGAGCCACTCATATCTAGGGAGCAAACAGTATCCGGCTGCCTGGTAAACCCAGGACAGCTCTTGGGTCTGTGTTTGTGAAAGTGGAGCCGGAAGGAAGAGCTCAGGAATAATCTCTCCCAGCTACAGTTTTGTGCCTTTTCCTCCCCCCAAATCAGCTGCAAATGGGCAGGAAAAGAAGGCAAAGAAGGTTGGATGAAATCTTTCCCTTGTTTTGTCTTTGGTTTAGCTGGAATTGCAGGCAGGCCATGGGGATAGAGCAACATAGCGAGCAGCTTCAAAGGCAAACTTCAGGGGTTGATTTCACAATGAATATAGGGCCAGAAGGGACTTTTAGATCCCATACCCTCAGAAAGTCATTAGATGCCTCTTTTCCTGTGCTTAGGATTTTGTGTTTGTCGACCATAAATCTTCCCTAAAGGTGTCGAGGGTTGATTTAAGGACCTCAGGAGATGCTGAATCCAGGTAGTGGCTTTTAAAGGTTAATCACCCTCACTGCTAAACATTAGTGCTGGGTTTAATTCATCTTTAACTTGGGGTTGGTTGGGATTGAGGTGTCTTTTCCTGCGGAGAGAAATCACCTGGCATTTGCTGCTGTCATCAAACTGCACCTCCCTAAAGCCTCAAGAGGTTCTCCATGGCCTTCAGCGGAGCTGGTTGTATCACCCAATCCTTGTATCTCATTTCCAGGTCTCTCCCTTTCTTAGTTACTCTTTAATATGGATATTGGCAAACAACATGAAAAGGGCTCTACAAAGGACTTGGGAATGGGAGCAGATCCATGTCATGCTCCTCCACTGCAGAAATAGCCCCGTTGAACACAAGGGGAGCTCAAGCTGGGCTTGGGCCAGAAACAGGGCAAGGATGGGGGGGGGGAAGCTTTGTGTTCTAAAAGAATGTAATAGATTGGAAATTGCCTTTCTCTTAATGAATGAGTCACCCAATTATCCCAGCCTGAGCACCTGAGCCTGAGATTTGAAGTCTCCAGAGAGCCTTTCCCTTTGAACAGGATTCATTATGATGAGCATTAACGCATTAGATGGAATCAGCAGAGGAGGGAGGCTGTGATGATGGACAGCACTGGGGCAGCAGTGGGTTATCTCCCCCCCTCCATGTTCCATTAGTTCCACTGGCATATGTGGCATGAATTTCCAAGTGTGCATCTCCCAGTGGTGTCCCCAAAGGGTTTTTCCATCCCAAGATGGGGAATCTTGGGATCTCAAAGGAGGACAGGAGGTCTTTTGCCCAAAACTCTGCATAGTTTGGGTAGGCTGATTCCTCAGGTAGGGAGAATGTGCATTGAGCTGCTACCTGGAGGCACCAAGGGCTCTTTTGCCAGGAGCAATTGGCACGAAGCTATGTCTGGTTGAACACCTGAAGTTGTGCAGTCCCTATGGAACGGAGCTGAAGGAACCTGTATGTGCAGCTTGGAGACAGCAGGGACTTGGATGCTCAGCTCTTGGAGCTGCTGCTGCCTCCTTGCTGAAACAGCTCATCCATAACCACAAACCCCCAGAGCCTGGGATGCTGCTCGGAGGAATTGGGGTTTGCCCAACCAGAGATGGGTACATTGCCTTGCAGGTGGTGGGTGAGTTGACCTTGTCCCTTTTGCTGCCTGGAGCCCTGGTTCTTGCCGGATGGGAGAGGGATTTTGGGTGTTAATCCCCTTCCTCATGGCAGGTTGCATTCAGAGCACTGTGGTGCTCTGCAGTGGCTGTTACCCAGCTGCTCTACATCTTCAGGGCAAGCCATAGCTTGAGATGCTTTTCATCATGCATGTTGCAGGGGGCAACAGGCTTTCTGGCTTGAGTTCTTTGGGATGCAGCTTTGCAGGGGTTCTAGGATGAAGGGAGAAAAGGTTGGGAACATGGATGTGCAAGGTGCAGTCAGAACCAACTGCTTTTTGCTCCCCATCCCCTGCTAAGTTCGGAGGCTGGTTTTGCCTTTGGTTGCCCTTGCAAGCACAGAGCCCCTGCTGTGTGTTTTGTAGCTGAAAAGCCACTAAACCCAGTGCTTTGGGGGAGGAAACATCCCTCCTGGGGTGTGTGTGTTACCCTGTTCCTTATGTGGTGTGCATCAAGCCTGGCCCAAATTACCACTGTGTGCCTTAATACAGCAGAGAAAGGGCCATAACGTGCTCTGCCATCCTTTGCTCTGTGACTCCCTTGCATCTTGGGCAGCAAAAGAAGGCAAAGACCAGCCTAAAAGTGGAGATATTGGCTGCTTCTTGCTTATCTGAGTACCTCTGGGGGGTGTTGCAGGGGGAAGATGTGTTTTTGCAGCAGCCAGGGTGAGGAAACAGGCACATTGGAGGTGTCTGTGCTGAGAAGGTTCAGTTTAGACCCCTTATTGGGTGATTTGAGAAGGGAATTAGCATCTTGCCCGGTGGTTTTACATCCCTCCCAGGCCAGAATGGGCTAAACCTGCCCTTGCATGGGGCTGGGTGAGCTGCTGTGGAGCATGTGGGCTGCAGCCGAGCTGGCTCTATGGAGACAGGGGTATAATTATCCCTGCTCCGCTTCGTCTTTGTGCTCCTCTGCAGCTGATGGATTCGTGCACCTTCCCCTGTCAGTGTTTAAGCAGCACCTTGGGAAACGCAGCGAAAAGGAGCCCCAGTTTATCTCCAGGGGGTTTAAGTTATTTGTATGGTGATGGATGCTTGTTTCCTGGTGGGTTTACTTTGCTCTTTCTCCCCAGTGCTGGAAGCTTAGCACAGAGCAGAGGTGGTGCGAATAGAGGTCACTGGGCTGCAGGGTGAGAAGAGATATGGGAAAGGCAGCAGTGAGGGATGTGGGGGAGCTGTGGGTTTACTGCAGCTCCAGGTTTAATAGTGATCCTGTGGTTTTGGTCATAGTTGTAAGTGACACAACGTGAATTCTCTTCTCTGTGTGCCAAAGCGCTCCTGCATCCTTGTGTATAGACCCTGAGGATGCTCAGAGCTTGAGGACAGTTTTACCCACCCCAAAACTGGAGTTTCTCGTGTTTTCCAGCTCAGGATTGGGCTGTGCCATGGGGAAGGCTTCTGTGTGTCTCCTTAGGTTGCTTTGTGCTCATAAAAATGGTTATAAACTGTTCATTTGCTCCCTTAGTAACTAAACTAGCAATGAAGGATTGAATTCTCTGCACCTTGTGTGAAAGAACATCCTCTTGTCATTGCAGGCAGGGCCACATTGAATCTTCTACCGTGGATTGCTGCATCACCCCAAGGAGAAGACATCTCCAAGGTACTGTACCATGGTGTGTTAATCTGTTGTCCAAAGCAGGCTGGTTTATCCTGTATCCGAGAGGTGTCAAGTTGTCTTTTGGGGAGTGTGGATTTGTCTGCTTGGTGTTTGGTAACTCCTTAATCCAGAACTGGAAGCTTTTGGAAGGGGTATTTGAAAACCTGGTGATGTTTCATGCTCAGGAAGCTTTTGACCCGTCTCATTGATGCTCAGTTCTTGCATTGCTAAGGGAGCAGCTTAGAAATGCGAATTAGGTGAAATACAGTGTGAAATCTTTTGAGATATCTAAATCTTGTGCATATACACACAGGCACTTCCCTCTCCTTCAGACTTCATCTCTCCTTCCTCAGCCTTGATCCATGTCTGATTACGTTATGCTCCAGCAGCCAGGCACACTGGGTAGGACCTAGTGAAGAGCATGAGCTTCCACTCCCCGTCTCCCTTCCCCTGTGTTATCCTGCCCCTCTTCCTGCTTTCCTGTCTGTGTTCCACAGGCCTCCAGATGCAATGTCCCAATGGATGTGGGGACAGTGGGATTATACCCAGCAGGCTGGGGGCTGCGTGTTTCCAAGACTTATATGTTTGGTCTTTAGAAGGCTAAGAACCACATCAGAAAAGGCTGAGAAATCACTGTTTCTTCCTAAATATAACCTAGTTTTCCTGTGCTTTTCCTATTACTTTTCCTAGCAGATGCTTTGCTGTTGCAAGGCTCAAACGTGTTGGTTGTGCTTTGGCTCTCTCCTGTGCTCCGTAGCTATTTGGTGGTGTTGAAAGAAGAAAGTTAAGCATATGCTAGGCAGTGCTGGGTGTATGTGGGATGTGCCTCATCCTTCCAAGGATATTGGTGGAAAATAACCCCAAATCTTCAATGGCTTTGAAGGTTGTGGCTGATCAAGGGTGATGCTCTCATTGCTGTGTCTCCAAGTCCCATCCCACTGTCTATGGTCCCTGCGGGTGGCTCTGGTCCAGCGCTGGCATCCCACGGCACTGCTGCAGTGCCCATGGTGCAGCGCTGGGATCTGAGGGCAGAGAGCATCTTTCTTCCTCCTGTGGCATTAGAGCTGCTTGAGAGCCCATTCCCGAGGCTGCTGCTGTTGAAAGGGGAGGGAAAGAGGGAGAAAAGAGCAAGGAAAGGCAGAAAGATGGGAAAGGAATGGAGGGAATGAGCATGGCAGCCTGAGCTACTCGAATGCTCTCAAGCTTTCCCCATCACTCAGTGACGCTCTGTATTTGTCACCTAATTTCATCCCAAACACCCTAAACTGAAAATAAAGCACTGTTTAATAAACAGCAGCCAGCATTTCATTTCCCTGCCTGCTCTGATAGCAACTGCTCATTATTCCAATGATTTCCCCCCACTGTAATTACTCGGAACCGACTATTCCCAGCTTCCTCCATTGACTGGTCTATCTGCACATAAGCACGCTGAAATATGTATATATTTGGGTATCCTATTGAAAACTCAATAGGATCCAATTTCTGTTGCTATTCCTTCCCCCCTCTGCCTGCCTCCCCTCTCCAATGCTCCCATGCTACAGCTGCACGATGGGGAAGAAAGGATGCTGCGTGTCGCACGGCCACAAACAGCCACCTCCAACCGCAATGGGGAGAGAAGAATCACTTCCTTGTAGCACCAGGCTCTCGACAAGAGCTGCCTCTTTCTTTCCCTTGATGATGTTCTTTATTTTCCTTCCTTTTCATTGCTACTGCATTCAATTGTCTGCTTTGCCCGAGCAGGTCACAGAACTAATCTTGAGTGTGCTTTGAGCTGACTCGGTAACACCACAAACATTGAAAGCTTGGGATGGGGAGGAAGGAAAAGGAGCATGCAGGGAATGCGATCAGTTTGGGGAGAGGAGGAGAAGCACATGTTGTAAATGGGAGTTACTGGGGGGAAATGAAGCTTGCTCCTCCTTAGGGCTGGCTTCCCTGGGTTTCTGTCTTGGCACTGGGAGATGTGAGTTAGATGAGGGGGAAAATGATCCCTTAGTCCCAAATGGCAAATTTCATGCCAGGAAGTGTTTTGTAAGGTGCACGTTTGGTTTCCCCTCTGTCCAGAGACTCTCATGTGGGAGGCTGGTTGGATCCAGGGGCATCCACACCAGCTCCTGAAAGCAGAATAGGTGCTGGATGGGTTTGAGCACTGATGCTCAACCATTGAGGGTGGCCCTTCCAGAACTGGGAATACTGGCTAAGAAACAGCATCTTGGTGGCTTTCTGTGTGTTCCTGGTGAGTTTGCTCAAGGGGGATGACCTGGGGTAATGTGCCCATGGGCTTCTCTATTGCCTGCAAGCCAAACTGGTGTGTTGCTCACTGCCAAGCCCTGGCTTTGCCACTGTGACCACCACCTTCAGAGGGGCTGGAGGAGAGCTGTGCCAGTGTTTTCACCCCCAGAGCCAATATCCCATTGTCACGTTTAGGATGGTTGGAAATGAGACAATCACATTGCTCTGAGGGCAGGTCTTTTAAACCCAATGCCTTGCACCATCTACCCAGGCTGTTGGCTGAGTCCTTGTCTTCCCTCTCCAAGTCCCGGAGAGGGTGGTAGAGAGCTTGAAGAGGAGCAAAAGAATGCCAAGGAACATAGGGATGTGCCAGGGCTGTGTCACCCTCGAGCCCAGAAGCACACACAAAGCAGTAAACATCCTGTATCTCCTCAAGCCATCTGTTTGCAGAGTCTTTGCCCATGCAACCGTGCCTCTTCCCCTTATGGACTTGTTGCCTCCTTGTAATCTGTAGGTAAATAGACAGCTAATCAACTGGAAAGCAGGGGAAGGAGGTGCTGAGCTGTGATAAGAGCCCGGCTGGGATGGGGAATAACAGCAGCACGGGCTGGAAAATGTCGCTGCAAAACCTTTGGAATAAGGAGGAATCTGGTTCATTTGGGTAGAGGAATAAAGGGAATTGTGGAACTAAACAGGCTGTGGCCTTTTGAGCACCTTGTACCAGCTTGCTGGGGCAAACCCATGCTGCAACGTGCTTGAAATGGGGAAGTGAATTCTTTCAGTCCTTGCACATGAGGGAAGGATGTGGTTTGCAAGCACAGTGTTGCATCAGTCCCCTTCCTGCAGGGGATGTGGGTCCTTCCTCCCTCTGAGATCACAGCTTTGGGGCTTAAACCAGGAGGGGAAGGTGGACCTCGGAGCTGCAGGGTGTTATTTCATGGGGGGCATGTTGTTGGGCTGAACCAGCCCCTTCTCCATCCATCCTTTCTTCTGCTGTGAGCATCATATTGTCCCTCTCACCTTTGTTCTGCTATGAGCATCATGGTGTCCCTCTCACCTTTGTTCTGCTATGAGCATCATGGTGTCCCTGTCACCTTTGTTCTGCTATGAGCATCGTGTTGTCCCTCTCACCCTTCATTCTGCTGTGAGCATCATGTTGGCCCTCTCACCCTTCATTCTGCTGTGAGCATCATGTTGGCCCTCAGCACATCATTTGCCTTAGTGGGATAGAGTCATTAGATGTCTTGAGTTGGAAGGGACCCATGAGGATCATTGATTGCAGATCAGTTTTAATGGGAAACAAAGGATGCTCGGCATCGGGTCTGGTTCCTGGGTCTTTATCTCTGAAGGGCTCCTTAGGACATGCTGCTGCCTGGGAGAGCCTGCTGTGGAGGCTTTAGGTATTGCAGAGGTGAGCGAAAAGGAAACCCAGCAAAAAGCACTTGGGGAGGTGTTAAGGGGTGTTTGGAGCTAGGGTGGTGACCCAGTGCCCTTTGGTCCACGCATTTAATGTACTCGCTGCTAATCTCCCTCTAAACAGAAGCGATCTTGCTGAGTTCAGCACTGAAGGAGCAATAACCAACGAAGGCAATGAGATGAAGAGAGCTCCAAGTGTGTTCGGAAGGGCTGGGGAAGTGCCAGGGGCACTGCAGTGAACGACCTCCTTGGGAATGGAGGACAAATAAAATCCATGCCCCCGTCTCCCTCCTCCCAGGCGCCGATGCCTCAGCCTGGTGTGACCATAGGCGATGCTTTCAGGGTTATTTTTGCACTGGAGGACAACAAATCCTCTGTGCTATGGGGCCGAGAGGAGGATTCGTGTCGCTGCATTCAGAAAAACGAACCTCTCGAGCTCAAGGAGAGCTGCTTCAGTTGGCAGTAGCATTATTCTGTCTGGAACAGCCTTGAGAGGGCAAACAAAACCTCCGTGCTCTCTCTTGTTTCCAAAGGCTCTTTGCAGGCAGCGCTGCCTGTAGTCGTGGCCTGATGTGTTTTCCTATGAGCCCAGATTTGCCCCAATGGGTGAAAATGGGGTGTAGGAACCCGAGGGAACAATGGTCCCAGTGTGGGCTCAGTGGGGATGCTGTAAAGCCTTCTGCTCAACTTGCCATGGTGCTGTTGGCAAACGCTCAATGGGGATTGTGGGCTCTCATCTGGAATGGGGTGCAGTGGAAGGGTTTGATTCTTGGCTGTGCTGGGGGGTAGGAGGTGTCTCAGTGGTGCTGCATGGAGGTTCTCCCCCAGTGTGGTCCCCATAGCAGTGTGGGTATGTCCTTCACCCCAGTGCATCTTGACAGCAGCTTTCTGCCTCCGGTCCCTACCCCAGCCCTGTGTGAGGATGACTTGGCAGCAATGTATTTACTACAATTACCATCTCTGCTCCCAGAGGAGGTGGAAAAAAAAGCCGAGATGAATAATATGTTTTGAAGGTGTCATGGAGTGAAAGCAAGAGAGGAGCTTGAGCCTGAACTTATGAATAACTTATAGGCTTCCTCCCTTGATGCAGTCACTCCATTTGGGCTTATCTTTCTCACCCGGAGGAGGTGTAATTAAAGGAGCAAAGCCGGGCACCCGCTGCCTGTGGGCATTTGTCCGTCTGGCTCCATGCATCCTATGCGTGCAAGGGCACGGGGGTGCAGGAATGCCTTGGTATGAACGTGGGTTGGGGTATGTGCTGAATTCAGCTTTCCAAACGCCTCCCCCCCATCCTCCTTTGTTATCCCTTAGGAAGCAAAAGGAGTTTTAGCACATTATACTGGGAAGCGTTCCCTTCACTCTTCCCTTATGCAAGTGCTTAGGATGGGGGAGATTGTAGTGGAAGTTCCCTCCCTGACCTCCTGCAGTGATTTCGCCTTTCCAAGCCCTTTTCCTCGCTGTAGAATGAGGAGCAATTTGCTCTTGTCTCAACACCTTTCTCTGCTTGCTGTATTTTGACTCCAAGAGCTCAAGGGAGGGACTGTTTTCTACCAGGTGTATATACAGAGTGGAGCAGAATGGGGACTGGGATCTTACCGTCAGCCACGTGAATGCTATTGTAATGCATATGGTAATTATAGGTGTGTATACGTAGGGATGATGTAAAAACCGCTAACGAAACGTGGCATTTCCCAGTGGGAAAACAGTTGTGGAATAAAACCATGCCTGGGAATGTCAGTTGTAGCAGGGAATGTCTATTAAAGCTTACACAGTGCTGTTGAGCAAGGTCACGGTGCTCCTTTGCGAGCCAGTGAGAGGGTTTGATTCAGAGCAGCACATCACCTCTTTTCATTTCCCCTGCAGCCTTTGAGCTGAGGGGTTGGAATTTGGTTTTCCAGTCGGATCCGAAGGGAAGGGGGTTGGGATAGCATCTGAAATTCCCCAGGGATCAATGCCAAAAGGGGCCTTGTGTGGCTTGATGCACATGGAGGCACGATGTCCCTGTTTAACACCAACTCTACGTGTGGTTTCCAATGGATAACTTCTTCCCCCCCCCCCCAGTGCTCCTATCTCAGGAGTGCAGCCCCGTTATCTCCATCTTCATATCACATAGATATGGATGAGTGTAATGGATATATTAGGTGTTTATTGCAAGGCATTCTGTTGAACATCACCTGCTGTTCAACAGGAAAGGTTGATGTTCCACAAAGCCACAAGCCGAAGGCTCCTTAAGAGCTGTTCTGGTGCAGCGGGTAAATAGACGTGCTCGGAACAAGCAGCGTGTGGATTAATAATGCATAGAGTAAATCAGGAGGAGAAGCAGCCTCTGCATAGGGCCTGCTTGCAAACTGCTCCCTGCTTAGGCAAATAGGCAGGGAAGTTGTGTTTTTTAAAGCATAATGGGTAGGTCGTAAAGGAAACTCACCTAATGGACCGTTTCCAGCTGCTGTAAGTACGGGAGCTGGAGCATCACGCTGGGAAGCATTGCAGAAGGTGGGCAAAAGTGCTACATGTGTTAGCATGGCTTTGTTGTGTTGGTGGAAGCAGTGGAGAGGAGGAGATGATGCGATGGAGGGAGGAATCCTTACCCCTTAGGCAAGGAGTTCTCCATCCACAAGGCATTGATTGGAGCCACGGGTTCCTCCCTGCTTGCCGGCTTTGGACAAGAGGATGGTGATTGCCAGTCCTGTGCATGGGATTGGAGCAGAGGAGCTGGGGCTTGGAGGTTGTCACCTTCCTTGGGCACAATGGCTGGCCTGGGTCTGAGTCACTGTCTCTGGGTGGCAGTGACAGAGGGGAGGGAGGAACACAGCTGGAATGCCAGGGGTTCGCAGCCAAGTCTCCTTCTGAATTGCAAAGTGAACAGCTCAGATTTTGGAAGGCTCTGAGGAGAAATGCATACAAAAAACGAGGCAAGTTCCTTCTTTTATCCCTTTTTCCTGCCTAGAGTGTTGTTCTAAGGGGCTGTGACTCACCTGGAGCAACAAAATGGGACATTTTTACCACTAATGACAATAATGAATATTTAACAAGTTACTATTGATGTAGGCGCTGTCAAAAAGGAGGCTTGGGGTTCAGCGCCTTCAGTATTCCCCATGTGGGACAAAGGTTTGGAACCTGAGGACCCTTTCTGTGTAGGCATCAGGTTTAGGTGATGTGGGTTTAGGTATCTTGAGGTGGGGAAAGGTCTATCCTGCTTCCATGGTTGTGAAATAGGCACCAGAATCTGGCTCGTGGCAATTGGAGTTGGATTAACAGGAGGATGCTCAAAGTGAAGGAGGGTGCAAATGGCCCTGGAGCTGGTCTTGGTGGTGGGAGGTACTGGGGGAGTGTGGTTATAACACAGAGAAAAAGCCTTGATCTGGAATGAAGGTAGGGGCTTGGAGCAGCTGCTCCAGTGGGAGGTGTCCCTGCCCATGGCAGAGGTTGGACCTGGATGAGCTTTAAGGTTCCTTCCGACCCAAACCAGGCTGGGATTGATTTCTGTGACAAACTGAAGAGTTATTCCCTATGAAATTTGCTTTTAGAGCAATTTCCATATGGGATTAGCCCTGTAGGAGGAAGGAGGCTTGTTCAGGCATCCCCCAAAAGCGGAGGATGCTCTTCAGCCTTTGAGTGGTGCAAAGAGGAGGAAGGGGGGGGGTCTCCTTCCCAGTATTCTGCAGGTGGGGAAACTGAGTCACAAACTTGATGCTGTCACCCCCATTTCCCTGGTGGGAAGGGACAGTGCCAGGATAGGGGATGGTGAAGGTGCTGTGGGGAAGGAGAGGATGCTGAAGGGGGGATATGTTTATGGACACTGGAGGGTTGAGCCCCTCAGTGAGGATGCTGAGGATCGGGGGGGCTTGTGGAGGATGCAGAGGGGGTGTGCAGATGCCAGTGTCCGTGTGTGGGGGGTACCAGTGGGGATGCTGAAGGGGACTGTGGTACCAATAGTGATGTGCAGGCTACAGAAGGGGGGATGTGTATGGTGTCAGCCTGAGGGGGGGGTACCAATAGGGATGTGTGGTTGTGGATACCCCGAGTATTGGGGGGGCACCAATGGGTGTCGATGGTACCAATGATGGTTGGGGGGGGGGGGTACCATTGGGGGTTGATGATACCAATGATGGTTGGGGGGGGGGGTGTGCGGATGCCGGGGCGGGGGGGCCCGCAGCCAATGAGTGCGGCGCAGGGGAGGGCTGCTTGCGCGGCCGGCGGCGTGGTGCAGCCGGGCGGCGTGTGCGGGCCGGAGCGGCGGGCACGGCAGCGCCTGTCCCTCGCACCTTGCGACCCCTTCCGACCCCTTTCCCCCCCCTCCCCTTTTCTTTTCTTTTTCTTCCCCTCCCCCACCCTGCGGAGCCTTTTTTTTTATTATTTTTTCTTTTTTCCTCCTTTTTTTTTTCCTTTCCCTTCCCCCTTTTCCCTCCCCCCCCCCCCCCCCCCCCCCCCCCCCCCCATCTCTTTTCCTGCGCTTTGCTCCGGGAAAACGCTGGATTTTAAACCTCTCCCCGCCAGGCAGTGAGCGGGAGGGGAGGGGGGAAGAGGCAAAGAAACCCGCAGCGAAACATGGCCCAGGCGAAAATGCACCACCCGGTCTCCTGGGTGCTCCTGGCCGGGATGGCCGCACTCCTCCTTTCCCAAGGTAGGGAATGATGCTGCGGGGATGCGGGTGCACCCTCGCCGGGGTGGTGGTGATGGGGTCCCCACCGATGCTAAGCCGAAGGGGGGGGGGTACAATGCGGGCTCGACACGGCGGCATCTCCCGATCCCTGCTCCATCCTCCCGGTGCGATGGGTTGCGGGGAAGGGGGGAACTTCTTCCATGTCGCAGCATCCCCCGTCCTGATGTGGTTTTTGGGGTGGGGGGGGTTGTACCGACCGACTTTATCGCGACTTGGTGCGGGGATGCATCCAACAGGCTGGGGGAAGTTGGGGGTCGGGGTCCCTCTGGGTTCTGTATCCCCCCCCCCTGCCCCGGCTTTGCTTTGCCAGACCCGCCTGCAAGGTCGT
This sequence comes from Melopsittacus undulatus, assembly GCF_012275295.1. Lineage (NCBI taxonomy): Eukaryota > Metazoa > Chordata > Aves > Psittaciformes > Psittaculidae > Melopsittacus > Melopsittacus undulatus. The sequence goes on from NC_047541.1 coordinate 5,351,949, forward strand.
CCCAAAAACTCGGTGCAGCCTCTGCTTCTGTTGGGCTGGGGAGTTGGGAAGTGCCTATCCCGGACGAGCAGGGCTGCATTCCCACCCCAGAACGGTGCTTTGGAAGGGGGGGTGCAAGAAAAAGAGCAAGAAGCAAAGGGAGAAGAGGGGGGGAAAAGGAGGAAGCAGGAGCCAGCCCCATCTGGCCGGGAGCGCCGAGCCTGTCAGCTTGCGTTAGTCTCCTCGCAGCCATCTGGAGGGGCTGTGGGAGCGGGGTTACCTCCGGGGTAGGCGAAGGGGGGCCGCATCCTGCCCCCGGGCCTCATCCTGCCTTGGGCTGCATCCTGCGGAGCCAGGGATGCGCCCCGGGGATGCTCTGTGCGGAGCCGGGGATGCAGCATCCCCCTCGTGGGGGGGTCCGGATGGGGAGCGGGGATGGAGGTACCCCGGGGGGGATGCAGATACATGGAGGGTACCCCCATCCCGCTGGGAAAGGGAGAGCAGCCGGTACCGGCTGCTCCGGTGCCCACCAAGGGATGGGATTTGGGTACCCACATACCCGATAGAGCCATGGCTGAATCCTTTTGGACCCTGGTGGGGTGCTGAGCCCCTGGTTGGGGACTGGGGAGCACTGATGGAGCAGGGGGCTCAAACTTGTCCTGGGCAAGCTGGGCCCGCTCTTGCAGAGAGCCACCGGTGCCGTATCGACCGGAGCGGGCTGCTTAGCATGCACAGCACACACCACGGCATCGCTCCTCTTTGCCTTCCTCCTTCTCTCCCTCCTCAAGCTCCTTCTCCCAGGCTTGCTGCTTCCCGCTCAGGATGCCGGCATCCCTGCATCCCAAAGGGGTGCCTAGGGATGGGAGCCCAGGATGGGCTCCTAGGAGTGGGGTGAAGCTGCCTTTCTTCTCCTCATTTCTCCTATCCAGGATTTCTGCTTCATTTATTTGATTATTTCCCTTTAATGCTTGCTTTTGGCTCCTCATTTGGCTCCCTTGCAGCCTTATTCCTTGCTTCTGGTCGTCTCTCCTGCTTTTCCTTTCCCTTTTCCCATCAAAAGCTTCCAGATCTGAAAGTAGTGGGTATCTCCTTTGCTATTCTAGGCAGCAAAGGAGAGCAATGTGCTGCCTCCCCAAGCAATAACTGCTCTGTGCCTCTTGCATTACAGCACCCTGTGGGTGCCAGAAGTCCCTAAGTCACTGCTGGGATGGTGGAAAACAGGGAGCAGCATTGCACTGAGGTCTGGAGGGGACCCAGGGTAGAACCATGGGATGCTGGGCAAAGAATGGCACAGGGAAGCGAAAAGTTGGGACCTTTCCGGGTTGGGAGCTGGGAATGCTGCACTGTCAGAGGGAAGGAGAACCCCTGGGAGGTTTAATGGCATGATTGCATCTAAAAGTCATTTAGGAAGATAAAACCATGCAGCAGAAGCTTTCAAAGGGAGTTTTGCTCTCTTGGGGGGCCTTTAGCCCTAAATGTGCAATGTAGGTGTGCCAAATACCAGCATCATTTCGCTGCTGCTCCCTGAGCTCTTGCGCTATTCCCGGTGTGTCTTGGGATCCCAAACTCGATCCCTGTCTCTTGGCACACCCAAGCAGAGCTGCCTTGTGTGGTTTTGACCAGGGAACGTTCCTGTCGTGCAGGAAAAGTGCTTTGCACAGATCCTGGAGCGATGTGTGCTGCCCTCTGCAGCGCTTTGTCAATGCTCCAGGGCAGTTACCTATTTACAGCCAAACAAACAGCGAGAAAAGTGGTTTGTGAGGGTGCTTGAGAGGAAAGCGGAGCCTCAAGTGGGATAATTCCTAAGTGCTCGACCATCTGCATCTGTGCAAAGAGCCAGAGGTCCTCCAAGGTTTGCAGGTTCGCTGTTGGCTTGATGGGAAGGTGCCTCTTTGCCTCTCTGAAACAGGAGTCATTGGGTGGCATGGCCATGAGGAGGGAGGCCTCCAAGCCCTGCAGGGTCCACAGTGGTTTTGTGCTTGGTGATGCTGCTGTTCTCACTGGAGCTGTTGGGTTTTGGGGGTTGGTGTTGGAGAGCAAGGCCGAGGATGCTGCATCTCCATGGGAATGAGATGCGGGTGCTCATTGCTTCATAGGCAAGGCAGAGCCAGCTGAAGGTCCTGCATGAGCGAAGGAGCTGGGAAAGGCTGCAGAGGGCTGGGATAGCCTCCAGGCATCGGGAATTGAGTGGCTGTTTGGCAACACTGCTCTCATTGTGTTTGCTGTATGAGTTCTAAACGGTGGTGATGGATATCTACAGCCTTTTTAAGGACCCAGCTTCAGCGTTTTCTCACCCCTCTTCCCATGTTTCAAAGCAGGGGGATGCTCTAGTGTGATCCCAGTGTTCCTGACTTGGATTTCTTGAGGAAGAGGGAAGGCTTGGGCAGAAATCCCACCCCAGCACTTGGGGAGTGGAAAGGAGAAGCAAACTCTTCACTCAACCATGCGTAAAAGGATTAACCAGGCTAAAAGGTCATAGAAGATTTAGCTGGGCCTTTAGCATCAGTAAGCCAAGAATGATGGGAATTTGATTTGCAAATTAGCATAAAGACCTTATTCTAATAAGCATACAAGCTGAAATAGGTATGTAAAATAGTAGCATATGTCAACAGCATCCGCAGAGCCTTCCTCATCCCAAAGAATGATTTGCTCCATCACTGTGCCTGCGTTACGGATAACTCCCACACTGAAACATGGGCTGCGTGTGATGAAGAGGCTGGATGTGGACATCTGTGTCTGGTTGATTCCCTTTGGGAAGGCCAGGATGGAGGAACACCACCTGTATCCAGGCTTTGCATCCCGGGAGGACTTAGTTTGGCCTGGGTTTGGGAGGGGAAAGCCTGTGGCTGTTTGTGCAAGGAGGCAATTGTGCTAATGAATGTGGCTAAGGAAAATCATGGGTATCGACATCTTCCTGTGAATACCCAGATTTATTGTTCCAGGAGAAAAATAGTAGCTGGGGCTTCGTGGTGGTTAATAGTTACTGTGCAGGTCAATAAAACGTGATATTCACCCCAAGAGCAGCAAATAGCTGTTTAATAGGGAATAACAGTAATAATCAATAGCTACATGATTAGATAACCCAGTTATATGTAGTACATAAAAGGAGGGGAATACATTCTCCTTACTCACATCTGTCATGGTGGTTGATGTTAACTGGAGCTCTATGCAGGTAGCCAGGAAATGGCATTTTTTAAGGCCCAGCAGGGTAAAGAGGTACCCAAGCAGACCTTTCCCATGGGTAAGGTGCTTTAGGGAGTGGGATGGAGCCTAAGATGTTGGATTGGTGTTTGGGATCTTCGCTTGGTGCTGGGGGCTTGGTGCAGTGTTGCTCCTTCTCAGAGAGCATCCCTCATTCCTCTGCTTCCCCAGGAGCATCCCTCCTTTCCCCCTCTCCCTTCCTGGGAGCATCCCTCCTTTTTCTTCCTTCCTTTCCCAGGAGCATCCCTCCTTCCTTGGGATCATCCCTCTGCTGATCTGCTCATGCAGTTATGGGCTGGAAGAACAGTTGTTCTATGTACTGGAGAGATCTCTAAAGAGTTGTCACTTGTAATGAGGTACCTTATAGCATGGAACCATGTACTGGAGTCATGTTCTGTCTCCAATAGCTTTAGGAGCCCCAGCTGTGGAGTTAGGGATGTGTGAGGTCCCATGTGCTATGCATTTTGGGATGTGGCTGCTTACTGTTATTGGAATGCCAGCATGAAGAAGGTGGTGGTGGTTATGTACAGTGGGATACGTGAGGAGGAGGCAGTGAAGCAGACCTGGGATGTGCGGCCAAGGAGGTTTGGGACTGGTCAACCATTCCCACAGTTGGGATGGGACTCAAGGACCAGTGCAGATGAGGTGAATATGAGTTTGACAAGGAGATAGAGCTGTGAGCTTGGAAAGAAACTCCTGCTAAAACTACTGAAGCATCATAGGGACCATTGCTGTTTCCAAGAGTTGGTGGTACTGGATGCTCTGGAAGCTGCAGCCCATTTTGGGATGTCCTAGTGCTTAGCAAATGCTGCTTTTCCTTTATCCATGTAGGCATTTTGACCATCATACTAACTCTGGCTTCTGCTTTCCCTGTCTTCCTTGTGTCTACCCTGACTTAAGCACGAAATGAGCACATTCAATAGTGCAAGTGTCTGCTTCGTGTGTCTCTCTTGCAGCTTTTGCTTAAACCCATCCCTATTGTGATTCCCCCTCCCCTTATTGTATTGATTCCCTATGGGTTAAGAATTGATGAGTTGACAGAGGGAGGTCAAGTTAGCAAGCAGGACTTGCTGTTTGCTGTGTTAAACCAAGGGTGAAGAGAAGGGCTCACCAGCCTGCTTCCCAAGCAGCTCAGCCAGCAAAAGTGGGCTCCAGAATGGGGAGCATCATCACGGGCATCCCAGAAAACCTCCTTTGGAATGTGTCTTTCCTTCCCAAACTGCAGCAGTGACAGGAAAGGCTGAAATTCTCTTTGCTTGCTCCCCACTTGAAGGGATGCTGTACTAGAGAAAAGGTTTAAAGTGTAAATCTGCTCCTTTTCAGTGTTCCTGGTAGTGCTCCTTTGATGCAGGGTTGCAAATCTCCCACTAGACTCAGTGGGAACCAAACACGATCTGTCTCGGATATTCATGGCAAAGGCATTGCAGTTGCCTTGGAGCCGTAACTTGGACTTGGAGTTGAGCTCTTGGTTTCAAATAAGGGCTCAAACAAGCAAGGAAGCCACATTTTGGGCTTCTGTAATGGAAATCCAAGCCATGCTGTCTGCCACCTCCCACCAGCATCCCCCTACACATGGGTCTGTCCATGCTTTGCTAGGCAAACCTCACCCCAGATTGCAGATTGTCACTGCATCCCTTAGGATACCCAGGGACTTCCAACCCTTTTGGGGTGCTGCTGCACCCTCCTGGCACCATGCACCCAGTGTTCCACAGCTCTGCACATCCCTCCTTCGCCAAGCGTGCACCTTGCTCTTGGTTAATAATAAATCAGAGGTGCTGCCTTTGCTGTGCTGTTAGCTCCCGCCAGGAAGGCTCACATGGATTTTTGATGCTCTTACAGTTAATATGTCCAATGCTGAAAGCTGTTGTAAATTAATTGACCCCTTGACCCCCTTGTCCTGTTGACTGTTCCCACTAAAGACAGTGTTTGGTGCTTGGCATCCTCCCCCCTGCTGTTTTCCTTCCTTTGACTTATCCAACCTCCTGCATGCTTGGCTTACTAATCAGGGGCAGCTGAAACATTCCCTCTGAGCAGCCAAGGAATGCTTTGGAGCAGCCATGCAGGAAAACCAGGGTCCAAGGGACTCAGTGTGCATAGATTGCTGGTGGTGGGAGTATTCCCTTTACAGCAGTGGGGTGATGGAAGCTGGGACAGCATCCTCCTCATTCCCATGGGGATGGGGACAGAGATGTAGCTGCTGCCAGGTTACAAAGTCATGATGCAGCACTGAGAACCTTCTGGAGATGGGGTAATCCCAGCATCAGTAGGGTGAAAGGGTGCTGAGCACCTTGTGTGAGGGCATCTCCATGCACCCAGTGAGATACAGCTTATCCCTCATCCTTGTATTTGGAGCTGTGATGGGTTTGGCTTCCAAGCAGGATGCAAGCAAATGCTCAGCAGGGATTTGGTTAGGAGGAGTGGAAAGAGATGCTATGGGCATGGAATGGGAGTCGTGAGTTCATATCCTTTGCTTGTTCTACAGTGATTTGGCCTGGTTGGAATGGGGTCCTGAGTTCACATCCTTTGCTTGTTCTGCAGTGATTTGGCCTTGTTGCGTGGTCCTTCCTCTTCCTCACTTGTCCATGCATTCCATAAGGACACCAGCCGTCTTTGCCCTCTGTCTGGTGTAGTTAACCTGGATTTGCCTTGAAACCAGGGTCTTCCTCCACCCAGCTATGTGATTGTACACTGCTAAGCATGGTGAAACCTGATTTTGTGCATCCCAAAGGCTCTTCCCATGTGGGAAGGAAATACTATGGGAAATTGCAAGGAAGCAGAGTGGGGCTTGATTTCCTTATTCCAGAATGGAATAAACCAGCCCGGTTCCACATTGCCAGTGCGAGGGGATTCTGAGGAAAGCAGGGGTTGATATTTGAAGTCTTTTTGCTCTGATTCTGAGCTTTATGTACCAAGTTGTGAAGCGATTTCAAACAGCAGAAAGAGGCGGTTGGAAGGCTGCATTCCAGCACTATCAAAAGAGCCTGGAATCTGGAGCCTCGCTCCATGTTTTTCCCTGTTATTTCTTCAAAACAGCCCCTCTGCTAATGTGTTGCTTTAGCCACAAACTGCATTCTCAATGTAAAGAACTGCTTGGAAAGCCAAATGTGACCGGCCTCATTGGAAGCGTGACAAGCACTTGAAGCGAAGCAAGGTTCATTAATACTGTCACCTTAGCTCCGTGTTTAAGCAGGTTTTTCTCTCTTGGAGGAGTTATCTGGTGAATAACACCGAGTTTCTGGGTTGGTTTGGTTGTTGTGTGAGCTTTTATTCTCTTCCTGCAGGACAGATGGTATTTATAGATCAGAGGGTGGCTGTATTGGACCTTATTCGTCTGCAAAGTCAATCCCCAAAGCCAGCATTGGGGTTTTTGAGAGCTGGCCAAAGCACAAGAGAACGGCAGGGCTGCCTGGCAAGAGGTGAACTTGGATTTAGCATGAGTGACATCTCTTTTAATGTAGCCCTTTCTGGAACAAGGCTGGCAGGGAGCGGGATCCATCAGAAGCCAGGGCAGTGGTGAAGCCAAAAGCCACGTTGTCATTGAAGGCAACGTTGAAGATAGTTGTATTATTTATTGTTCATCTTTGTGTGCTGCTTTTCTGCCCGTCAACGCTTCTCATTGTATGGTTTGGGCTTCAAAACCTGACATCACATTAGCAGCCAGCTCCAAAGCCCCCAAATAATGCATAAACTATGATTATTCCTTCTGATCCACTTGTGTTTATGTAAATGGCTGGAAAAGCGGTTTTCAGCTGATTTCAGAAGCTTAAGGGATTCATACCAAGCCTATTATTGAAAAATCAGAAAGTGAAAAGCAACTTCTGAGACAAGGAATTAGCAACTCAATGGCAGCGCATGTACCGCGGGTGGGATGCGGCTCTATTGCAGATGGGAATTCCCTCAGGATTCAACGAGGAAACTTGTGGCAACAGGTTGTTGGGCTTTGCAGGGAGGGAGGACTCGAAGGAGGCTTTTGTTTGATCCAGAGGGATGGTAAGAGATGGAAGGAGGGAGCTGAGATACAAGCCATCAGTGGTGATGGGTACGAGGAGCATCGCTGGCTGCTCCAAGTGATGCTCCTTGTGTGACTCTGGCTCTGTATCTCTTGCATGCATTGGCAACACACTGGGAAGGGGCTGTGAGCACCCATATGTCCCCAGTGTGCCTGTTCTTCCATGCAAGCCTTTTCCCACTATGCCAGGAGAGATGGGACCAGATGTGCAGCCTTTTCCCTCTGCATCAGGAGAGATGGGACCAGACTTGGATCCTCCTTGTGGCAGTGGCCCCTTGCAGCCAGCCCCGCAGCATCTCATCCCCCCTCTCCTGCTGTTCCCCCCCCCCCCCCCCCAATCGGTCCTTTTCCCCTTTCCTTATGTTAATTTCCCACCTGAGCACCAAGTACTTTATAAATAGCAAATCTGAAATGAATTTCCTAGCAGCAATCATTATCTCCCTCGACAGCCATTAAACATTCACACAAGCAGAGCAAAATGACAAAGGGGATTGATTTTTACAGCATGTTGGGGGGAGGTAGGAGAAAGGGAATATGTTGACAAGGCTTCCCCCCCCCCTTCTCTCCACTCTCCCATGTTAGATCCCTGATCTTGAGGAATCCAGAAGCACCCAGTGTGGGGTCGGCTTGGAAGGGGATGGGAAAGAGCAGAGTTGGGAATGAATGAACATAGCGTGAAGAGTACAACACCCTAAAATAAAGCCCTGTTTCTGCCTCCCTCATGCACTGCCAGCCTCACTCCAATCTGTTGGCTGCGTGTGACTGGTAAACATGAAGTTAGTTCCACGGCCCCGGCTGTTGAGATGAGTATGTCAGAGTTAATGCCTCCGAAGATGGAAAGGATGGAAAGGGGGGGGGGGGGGACGACACAATCTCTGCAGCCTTCTCCGAATGGATGTGTTGATGCAATAGTTGGGAGCTGGCGAGCTGCTGCCGTACGAGGAGGCAGCTGTAGCTGAAAATTTCACTTTGATTTCAATTTTCATATTTGTCAGCAATAATTAGATTCAAGAAATGTGTTTTTTTTGCCTTGCCGCTGTTCTCAAATACTAATAAGTAGGAGCCTTTGTAGTATGGCTAATGGAGTCCTTTTTTTTTGTTCCTAGTGGGCTAGAAAAATTCCATTAAAGGGGAAAGTCATACTGTATTACCATGCTTCAACATGCAGGCAGTCTGCTGCCACAGCAATAGCTGCGCTGGGAGGCAGCGGTCCTTGCTTCCAACGACAGGGATGCTGCTTGCCCATGGGGCTGGTGTGCTACTGGTGGGATTCCATAGGGATGGACGGGCAACTTGGGCAGGGAGTGATGCTCTTTGGGGTGCCTGGAGGCTTTTGAAGTGCTCGGAAGATGGTGTTTATGGAATGGGTTGGGTTGAAGGCACCTTAAAGCTCATCCAGTTCACGGGCAGGGATGCCTTCCACTAAAGCAGCTTGCTCCAAGCCCCTGTGTCCAGCCTGGCCTTGAATACTTCCATGGATGGTGAATCCATGGGATTTTGCAGGGGTAGCCTGGCTCTTGCTTGCTTTGACAATTGGGGGTTTTGTGATGCTGCAAATAAATGGGTTTTAAAGCCTTACGTCAATTGGAGATCCCCACTTGCTGGCTCCTTCTCTTCCCTGCTGCTTGGATTTCCTTGGCTGCACATGCCAGGTTTTATCCCAGAGCAATGCCAGGAAGGAAAGTGATATTAAATTTGCTAGTGATATGCACAGCAAATGGGGGAAGCTCTAAGTTGTGTCATTTTCCAGTTACTTCAGCCTATTAAGCAAACAAAAGCACTTGTGGAGTGAGAAATGGAAATGGCCAATGCGGCCCGATTAATCCTGGATGTACAATTCCATTAATAAGCCAGCTTTTAATAGGTGGCTCTTTCCAGGAGCTGCTGGGACAAAGAATTGATGTATTCACTGTAATTGTATTGCAACTAATAGGATATGAAGAAAATTGTATGGAGAAACTGTTCCATCGCCACCATTTTCCAATCAGTTGAAATTATGCTTCCCCCTGGAAGAGCCCAGCAAAGTCATGATACTTAAATGTGAAGGGAAACAGGGATAGTTTTAGTATTGGGGGAGGAGTTTTTGCTTGGCTTTCTGTTTTCCCATAGAGTGGGGAAAAAAGCCAGGCTAGCAGCTAGCACAAGTGCCAGTGGAAACAGGGAAAGGCTGGATACTGCGGCTGGATACTGGGATGCAGAGAGCTGTATGAGACCTGGAAGCCTCCAGCATCCTTCCGGAGAGGGAAGGGGGGGCTTTCTGGGTGCCCAAACCGTGGGGCTGCCCCTCTGGCATCTCAGCCAGAGCCTTTTGTGCTGCCTATTGGCAGCGAGAGGAGCCTTCACCCTCTGCAGTCGATGCGGTCCATGGGAGAGCTCATTAAGAAGCCTGAGGTCCTCGCTCCATTCATCTCCTGTATTTATTCAGAGCCGTGATCCCAGGGCTCTGACAGTTTGCTGATACTCTCTTTGCAGTGAGCTCCTGTTTTCATACCTCCTCATTTGTGGAGCAAATGTGGCCGTGACTCCGAGTCCCTGTGGTATTGAGAGAGGGATTGGGGCTTTTAGCAGCGAGCATCTCTCCAAGGGCTCTTGGCAGGAGCGCAGTGATGCTGTTGGTACAGCAATCCAGGCAGGGTGGGTGGCGCAGCACATCCCAGGTAATTCACGTCTCCCATCATATCAATGCAGTTGTGGAATAATGCCTATTAAGGGAAAGGAAACATTAACTCTGAGTGTTTCCAAACGCAGGCAGGCCCCTGAGTATTGCAGCTATTCCTTTGCTAATGGGCTGGGGAATTTGGAGAAGTTTGCAGCTACTTTTTGTCTGTTCATCACCGCTGGATCGGGGCTGTTTGTTTTCCACTTCTCCTGCCTATTTGTATGCATGCTCTGACCCTTCTTTGGTAGCAGGCTAGAGAGTAAATATAAAGGGGAGGGAAAAGGAAGGAGGGGGGGAAGAAAAGGCAAGCCAAGGCACAGTTCAGCTCAAATCCCCGGGGAAACAGATGTGATTGCCTTACAGAATGGCTCCAATAAGGCCAGAAAGGAATATTGCTTTTATAGCTTTTGGGATATAAAACATTTAGAAAATGTGATTGACTGGCAAAGCCTTATTTATCATCTACCCATTTCTCCCTCCATCCTCCCATACACTCAACCCCGCTCCGACGGCCTCGTGGCTGTATCTTTGCTCTCTACTGCTTGTAACATGCGTGCAAACCCCTGTTTCTATGCACACTGTGTGCACACATGGGCACGTGTTCCCCTGTGCTCCTTGTCCCTGCGCCTTGTGTCATGGATTTATCATCATTCCGCTAAGCACTCAAACTCCTGTGGCTATTTATAATTAATGCTCAGAAACCTGCCAATCCATTTAATGACACCAGGAGGTCACAGCCTCCCTTATAGCTTCCCATTAATCATCATTAGAACAGTTCTGGGGTTTTTACATTCTTTTTAAATGTTAATTCACCTTTATAATGCTCCTTTCAGCGCTGACTGTAAAGGGAGACTCGGTAGTGACTCCAGACTGTCTTGCAAGTGTTGTGCAGGTGAAAGGCGCAGTGGGACAATTGCACTTGATAAAGTCTCTTGGATGGCTCCCGCTGGAATGAATTACACTCACAAACTCGCTGAGATGGGTTTTCTTCACTGCCCTCTGCTGCCGGCTCCTCGCAGTGATGCTGGCACAGCTCCATCCAGCTCTTGGGTACCACCGAGACCCTCTCCATCACTCTCTACCTGCAGAGACCCACGCTGTGCTGGGCATCACACAGGGAAATAAGCTCAGGATGCTGGAGCAGAGCTTGACAGGGCCATGTGTGCTCTTGTATGTCTTTACCAGGAAAACTTGCTTTGGGATAAGGTGGGCTTGTGCATCACTTGGTTCTGGTTGTAGTTATTGCATCTCCTCCGCATCTTTGTTGAGGTGGAGCATCAAACTCTTCCCTCATGAAGGTTAACAGAAATCCCAGTTCACAACACTGAGTCCATCTCCTCTGTCTTTCCACCACCCTGGAAGCAGGGAAGCTCCAAGCCCCGTGTCCCAATGCACTCGCTGTCACCATCACAGCCCCAGGCAGCACAGCAGAGGGGGGTTAGCAGAGATGTCAAGCAGCAGCTTGGGGGAAGGAAAGCTCCGGGTGCAGTCTGGTAGCTTTTGGCAAGCAGCAGCTCCTCTGAAACAGCCCTCTCCTGGCTTGCTGATGGAAGCAATCATCCTCTCTCCAAAGTCAATCTGCGCTTGCTATTAGTGGGAATGGATCCAAAGCGGCGCATGCCTCATCTGGAATATGGTTTGGATCCCTTTTGGGTGGCAACAGGAGCCTGGTTTAGCTGCGAGGCTCACTGCTTATCCAAAGAGCTTCCGGAGACTTCTCCTAACCTGCAAAGCATCCTCTGGCTCTTGATGGTGATGAGCAAGATGGGAAGCACTCTCTGCCCCATGTGGGATGGGGGGAGCTTGTCTTGGAAGGGTGAAGAGGGATCACTCCTGCTCCTCTGGGGACTTGTGGTCTTGGTGCAAGCCAAACCCAGGCCCGTTTCTCTGTGTAAATACGCCAGCAGCGTTTGGCTTAATGAACTGTGGCTTTTAATAAATGGCTCTTATCTTGCTGGAGTGCTGCTAAATTGTCAGGATTTAAAATTAGCCTAATAGATTTGTGGGCGATGTTTTATTCACTGGTTAGTTAGAAAGAGGCAGAGGAAAGGGGAGAGATGGCTCCTCCCCCTTCCCCTGAATTATACAAGAGTTAGTTATTTGTTTGGGCCGAAGGGGAAGTGTTCTGGATTAATGGGTGATGCCTCAGCACCTGACTTAATGAGGATTTAGAGACCTATCCCCAACTGGGAGTCTCCAGTTCATCACTTGCTGGCCCCTCTGCTTCGCTCTCCCTGGAATATAGGTTTTCCAAGGGATGGTTGGGTTGTGGTACCCATTGCTGCTTGCTGGGAGACGGGGATGGATGAAGACTAGGGAGGGTTTGAGTGCTGTGGTGGCTCAGTGCCTGTGTATCTGTGTCTGTACCACACACAGACCTGCACAACTTGTGTTCTTGAGCACAGAGTTGAAGATGCTTCATACTTCTCATACACCCCATGAGCATGAGCCACTTTGTGCCTTCGTCTCTTTTGGCAACATGGAGCCAGTTATGATCCTGTTGACAGTTTGGAAACATATGGAGAGTTGAGGCAGAGGAGTGTTTTATAATAGAGGAATACGGGAATCTGCTTGGGATGCAAGATGCCAGGGAAATGTCAGTCACTGTCATTACCCGAACAGACTGCTCTACCTGCAGAGATAATAGCAATATCTAGCAATTATACAGCACCTCACGAGCTCAAATGGCACAGAAGGGAGCTAAGTGCATCTCCCAAGACTTCCTTTGGGTGAGTGTTTTCCAGAGAGCTTGGACCAGTTTCTGCCCATGGTGTTTTGGGTGAGGCTGAATGCTCCTCTCCCCTGTTCCACACGTAGGGAAAGGCAGTGATCCTGCTGGAATTCCTTGCTAAGGGCGAGCTCAGGAGTAGGCTGGTGATGGGCAATCATAGCACTGCATTGGGTGTAGGCTCCATTTGCAAGTGTTATGTGGCCTTGGCTTGATGACCCACATGGCCAAAGGTGCTCAAATGCTGCATAAAGGTATCAATGTGCTCATTGCTCATCCTTCATGGAACTGGGGAGAGTTTGGATGCTGGGCACCCTAAAGGCCCCTCCAGCATCCCTTGGTGAAGCAGAGGTGGGAATATGGTGATTTATAGGGCTGGATGCTCAGTGGTGCATTTTCTCCCTTTTCCTTCTGCCTTGTTTCTATTTCCCCCCTTTGTTCATCATTCCCCGGCCCAGCCTGCATCCCTCTTGACTGAATTGCATCCTGAGAAAGGTGACACTTCCCAACCAACATCCCAGGTTTGGCTGGGGCATCCTCTGCAGTGATGGAAAGCCAGACTTTCTCATTTCACCCTATATGTGGTAGTCCCACTTTGCCCTTTCTGGGAATCAGCAGATGAAATCCAATGTGGCTGCATGGATCCAGCCGGATCCCTGACCCCAGTGTGTGCTGCTCCATCCCGGTGAGACGCCCGTTGTCTCCCTGTGACATTGTGAAGGTCAGCCTTGGTGTGTGAAGAGGGGCCGGTGGCAGCAATGCATGATGCACAGTGTCAGCCATAAAGGAAATATTGTATATAAAAGATAAGTTTCCCCCCTTTCTTGTGGCAGAGGAACAAGGCGCCGGGTTCATTTAGCATGCATAAAGTCTTGCTTTGGAAACGCCTTTAAGTACTGCTGAGGGAGACTTGAAGGAGCGTGTTTGAGAGTCAAATGCACATCTCCTTGGGCTCTCCTTTCATCTGCTTTAAAAAACACAATCTTTTTTATTAATCTTTTCTTTTCTCCCCCTCTGTAGAAATCCTAATCTTCTCCACCAGCAGCAGACACCCAGGGTGCAGGCGCTCAGCAATTAGTTCAGTGAACAGAAGAAGCCAGGAGCAGAAGGAAGGGGGAGACTCAGGCAGCTACTAGGAGGATGGGGAAATGCAGGCTGCTAATGAGGAGCCGGCACAGCAGGGCAGAGGGGGACGGTGCCTGGTTAATTCAGGTGCAAAGCAACTAAGACGTGATGTGTGTTGTCTGTGCGGGTGGCAACGTGCTCACTGGGGTGCCAGAGTCATCCTCAGGGATGCTGTGTGGTCCTTTGGCAAAGAGGAGCACCTAGCAGGGAATAGGGGACTGGACCCAGAGCTATGTGGTGGCAGCACCCAGGGAGGATGAGGTGAGGATGAAGGATGCAGTTGGCTGGGTTTACACCCTAGCAAGCATATTCCCAGCTCCAAGGCAGCCGTGAGTTGGGAGAGTAGCCATGAGGGTTTGGCTTGAGTCCTCCTTGGACTCTTGGCCAATGGAGAGAGCAGTGGTTATCTTCCAGAGGCTGGGCTTTCCCAGCAGAAAGTCGTTGTGTTGGACTTGGATGTGGGAATTCAATGGGTGACTCATGTATCATCTCAGGAGCTGAGAGAGAAGGAGCAAGGATGGAGAGAGCAAGAAGTGCTGTTGTCATCCAACCCCCTTTGGGTTGTCAAGAAGTGAACAACAAGAAGAAGTAGCAGATGGGCAAGAGTTCAACTCAGCCCTTTCTTTTGGCTCCAGCTTCCCTTGTCCTTGAAACCTCTCTCCTTTCTTGAGGGAAGGGAATTCATTGTGATGAAATATGTTGTCTTGTGGCTTTTTATGAAAGCAGCACATGTCGCTGCCCCTGCTTCCAGCAGCCAAAAGGATGTGGCTGGATTTCAGAAAGAAAAGCACTGGATGATTTCATTATTACTAACAACTGTTCCCACCAAGATAAGGACAGTCTAATCACGTTCCCTGGGCAGAAGTACCAAGGGAACCCAAAGGGAACGTTTGCATTTGATGTTCCACATTGTCTTCTGTGTTTTGGTTGCCTCTGGTGCCAAAAGCAGTCTGTGAGCCTAAAAGGACTTGGAGGGGGAGTCAAGGCAGCAAGATGTGGGGGAGCGTTACGGTTATCAGTGTCCCAGGCTGGAGATGCTCTGCCAGCAGCATCCTTTGTCCAACTTGATGCATGGATTTATGTCACTGACCGCCTGTGGTCAGGGCTTGAGCTTGGTTGTCCCAATCTCCTTGAGTGATGTCGGAACTGTTGATGGAGGATTTGCATGGGGCAAAGTGGTAGTTTTACATCTTTGTTTCCCTTTAGTTGTAAGAATGAAGAAGAAAAGTGTCATGGCCTTCAAAAACTTAGAGCTTGCTGCCAGTGGGTTTGCTTCTCTTACCCAGGTTCCACAGACTCCCAATGTAGATACCCTTGAAAACTGAGCCATAGCTAAAAGCAGGGAGGATGCTCCATCTTGTACCACCAAGAGGTGATGCTGACCGTAGTGCAACCCAGGCAGAGCCAATTCTACTTGTAGCTTCCTGCCCTAGAGATGCTGAAGTTTAAGGGGGCAAGTTTTGGCTGTGCCCTCTACCATGCTGTCCTCCTGCTTACATGCAGTCAAGCTGCCACATGTCCCCACTGTAAAGCTTTGTGTTGCAAGCAAGGAACTCTCTAGGCTTTGATTTGCCTTGTAACAAGAGATAATGTTTATATATTTATATCTCATCATAATATATAATATATTATAAGAGATGATTATCATCTCATCCTTTAATGATCTGAGGACAGTGTGGTTTTGCATCACTTGCTCTTAGTAGCTCTGAGCCTGCTTTTGGTCTCCTACTGGCCGTTGTAAAAGTCAGTGCAAGCAAATGGGATGAAGTAACTCAGTTTTCCTCCTCACCCTCTCCTTGTCTGCATGCCCTTGGCACTGAGGAACTTCTTCAAGGCATAAATGATGGATCCTGTTAGCGAGGAGCTGTCATTTGGCGAGCAAAGAGGGGGGCTGAGTTGCGGAGCAGAGGGTCACCGATCCCGGTCCCAGCAGCGACCACCCAAAGAGGAAAGCTGACTTTTAATTACAGTCATAATTGAAAGTGATTAATGGCAGCAAAAGAACTTGGAGCGATTTCTTGTAATTAGATAGTCATTTGAATTCCTTTGCCGTGCCGAGCACCATATTTGCTTTGCTGGTGATATTTCTGGCTGCGCCCTAACACGGTTTAATGTCTTTAAAATACATGCTAAGTGAGTTAGTGTGGGGTTTTTTCTTGTAAGCAAGTAAATATCAATTAATCTGTTTATTTTGTGTCTATAATTAGGGATTATTATTCCATCTTTTTGAGGATCTCTCTTCTGCACTATCAGTGGCTTTGAGCGGAGGCAAAGGATCCCTTGATTGCTCCCAAGGTGGGAGACTCCCGGCTTCTGCTCCAGGCTCCTCCAGCTGCAGGAAACAAAGAGCTAGGAGGAGGCAGGGATCACATCCGCAGTGGCTGGGGCTCTGAGGACATCAGGGCCAGGTTTGAGCCCGCTGGCAGTGAAGCCTCCTGTGAGTGCTTGGAGCACTGAGGCAGTTTGTGTGCGGCAGATGCTCACTGGCTGTTGCTTGGTCTTGAAGAGCAGAAGTGTCACGAAATCAGCTGCTTCTGCCAGGTTTTTGCTGTCTGGAAGTGACACCTTTGAAACTCAGCTGCTGCTTGTGATGCTGAGAGTTAAGGGCTGCCTCGGGGCTGCCCTTCTTTTCCCCTTGTTGCAGCTGCCAACATCATCTCTCCCCCACTGCTCTTTGAAGAAGGCTTTTCCCCTGCTGATGCATTCCATAGCTTTGGCTGGACCTTTGTGGATGTATGTGCACAATTGAGTATTGCATCCTTAATGCTCTCGTTGTATAGGTTTGGAATTGCCAAACGGGATGTGCAGTGTGGTGTAGGGGTTTGGCTGTGGACAGGGCGCTGATGGATGCTGGTTTGGGTGGTTGTACCTGGGTACCAGTGTGGTGGACACACCAAACGAGGCAGGATTCCCATCTTATGGAGCATTGGGGCACGTTAGAGACGTGCCACTTCCCAGGGGCAGCCACAGTGATCCCCTCTAACTGAAAACATCACTGAGCCTGGTTTTGTTCATTGCATGTTCCAGATGTACAGCTCATTTTCAAGCACTATAGGATGAAGTTTACATGCTGAGATGCCCTCACATCCTTAAAGTTGCTTCTGGATAAGCCAGGCTGGGAATGTGTTTCCCCCAACTTGGTCCTGCTCACATAACAACACACCGGGGCCAGAAAGCACTTAATGGAAATCATGTCTCTTCCTCCCCAGTTCCTTGATTCCTCGCTAATGCTTTTCATTCCCTCTTGCTGCTTGAGAGAGCTGATGGGCTGATTAAATTAAGACAGACACAAAAGCAGCTGGCCTGCCAAAGCCGGGGATTTTATTAAAACTAATATTGTTTACAGAGTTCTCTGCTTTTATGGCGCATATAAAACAGTGTGTTCCACCCGAGCGGGCGGCAGCAATGTACCCGGGAAGAGATGGGAAGACATTAAACCTTGTCTTCATGGGGACTAGAGGGAGGGCATGAAGAAGAGGGATGCTTGGGATAAGAGACAAAGTGTGCTGTGAATGAGAGGGAAGGGGATGCAGCAGAGAAGAAGGATGGTTCCCTGCTCCCCACCTCCCCTTCTCTCCTTGCATGCCTGCACCGAAGTGAAGCATTCAGAAAGGAGGGAGATGATGGAAAAGAAGAGATAGACCAAAGAGCATCAGCTAGGGACCAGCCTCCACCCAAGCAGGGAGAATTGCTTCTTGCCCTCCTTGCAATATTCAAGAGCCTTTTCCAGGCTATCCATGCGGGTGGAAAGGCTCCTCTGCTCTGTTCTTACCTCTTCGGAGGCCTTGCAGATGCTTTTGTGTGCTGGGAGTGCTGGTTCCTGCCTGCCCATGTGCCCCAGCCTAGCAAGACCTCACCAAAGAGCTCTCAAGGCGTGTAAATGATTTATGTGTAGTTGATTTGCACTTAAAACCAGGAGCATAAGGAGATGTGTGTGGGGTAGAGCGCATACAGTGTGAAGGGCGAGGAGTGACTAAGAGGCTTTTCCAAGGTCACCAAAGCAGCTGGAGATTGAACCACCTCCATCACATCCTTGTGCTGGCTATAACCAGGTTCATGCCTTGCTAATACCCAGCCCCAGGAGTGCCTTGTCTCTGCTTTCCTTCCTCTTTCCTTGATTTTGGGT
This sequence comes from Melopsittacus undulatus, assembly GCF_012275295.1. Taxonomy (NCBI): domain Eukaryota; kingdom Metazoa; phylum Chordata; class Aves; order Psittaciformes; family Psittaculidae; genus Melopsittacus; species Melopsittacus undulatus. The sequence continues at coordinate 5,369,776 of NC_047541.1, forward strand.
CTTCTGTTTGGTTTGTTTGATTTGGTTCCAAATAATTAATGATAAACAGCCATGGCTAATGGTTCAACTGAAGGATGGATGGGTGCTTTAATTAACTTGTGATGGGATTATACACTTGTGTTTGCCCTGACCCCAGCTGGAATAACAAGGCTCCAACATGCCTGCTTTTGAAGGAAGCCAAGCACTGTGTGACCATGGAAGCTAGGGAGGGAGGATTTCCTGTCGGTCCCTTGGGCTGGGACGATGTAACCTGGATCCTGATTGTACTTAGAGGATGGAGGTCACCCTTTATCCCTTTGTCCCATGGGGACCTTTGTCACTGTGAGCCCCTTCTCGTGCTGGTTTGGACACCTAAAGGGGTTTAGTGCAGCCAAGGGGGTTGTCCCATGAGTGGTACAGAGACTTCAAAGGTTGAATAGACCTGAGCCATGTTCTGGGGTTGAACGTGAGCCATCTGCCCCTTCTAGGCTGGTTATTGCATGGTCTTCCAAGGTCTGGCATTAGAAGAGATGCTGTGAACCAGAGAGAACGGAGCCGTTGAATATGATTGGGAATGGGCTCAGCAAACCAATTGCAGGGAATTGAAAATGCTGAGCAGGAGGATTTCTGCAAAGCCGGGATGTGAGGGGATCACTACATGAAAGAAGACTTGGCAGAGCTGGCCCTGGCTGGCTGCTTGCTAGCCTGTAGGCAAGGGGAAGCTCAATGGGTATCAAAACCTGTATTGATCCCTCAGTTTGAAGATAGGAAAAGGTTTGGGGCTATAGCAATGGGTGCTCCAGCCCTTGCAGCTCAACACATTGTGTCTCAAGAATCGCTGAGTAAGAGGCTGAATCTTAGAAGGAGATGCAGCCTTTCCATACCCCATCCCTCCATTAGCCCCAAAGCTAACTCATCCCGAGGACTCCTCTCCTTTCTTCGTGGTAAAAGGCATCTCCTGCATGGATGTTTTAATGAGCCAATCAAATCAAGATTGGATTACAACAGGACTGGTGAAGGAGCAGCTCTTGTACTGCCTGGTGCAGGAAGTTGGGGCCAAGCTGGGTCACATCATGCTCTGAATGAGGCAAAAGCACTTCGGATATCTACAGCAGGGATGAGGCCTTAGCTTGCATCATGCTACTAATTCCCCATCCCAGTGCAAAACACTCCAGGTGGGAGCTTCAGCATTGCTGCTTAAAACAAGGCTGATTGGGCTTGTTCTCTCATGGAAAATGCATGAGGAGAAATGAATTTCCATGCTGTATTTTCGATCAAAAGTGGTTTCTACTCTAAACAAGGTCTTTTTGGCTTGCTTTCAGTAGTGGTATCTGTCCCTGGAACCCTCCTCCCTCATCAGTCCCCCAGCAAGCCACTTTGTTTGATTGCTAATCTGCCTTATTATGCTTTTAAATGCACTTTAATAGTTTAGGTTTAGTGACTTTTGAGGCCGGATCCCAGCCTGTGAAGTGCATACCTCTCTTTTACTTCAATGGCAGCCTTTCACGTTTATCCCAAGGCATAACATGGTCCTTACACTGTTTGAAATTAGATGCACTGATTAGAGCATCTCTCAGCCGCTGCTGCTGCTCTGCACCTCAAAGGATGGCTCAGAGAAGAGGCTGGAAGTTGGAGCTGGAGTATTTATGTGCTCAGCATGTGATTTCATGGGACTTCAAGCTCTCTTCAAGTGACCTGCAAATAGGTGTCTGCTTGTAGGTTGGGAAATGGCTTGGTGATGGTGGCGATGTGCTTGGGAGGAGGTCTGAGATGCGCATGGGTCGTGGCTGTGAGGGTATCTATGGTGAGGACATGTGGATCTATTGGAGTTCTTGCTTTTGCCATGGTTGTTTCCTTAGCAAGAATGGTGCAACACTGAGCAAGTCCCTCTAAATTGTACCTGATACTCAAGGTTGAGAGCTCTGGCTCAGTGTTTAGTATTGCGCTCCATGCTGAAGCCAGGAGCAGCCTCAAATGCACTGTGCGTGCTCAGAGGTGCTCAGCACCCGTTGCAATAGGGTGCAGACCTTGCTCAGTGCTGTCTGCCAGTCAGAAATGTGTGCCTGGAGTGCTGTCTGAAGCCTGGTTAGGCTGCTGCTCTGATTGTAATCGCTCCTCGGAGAAACCTCCCTTTGTTTAACAAGAGTTAAGCATTGACTTAAGCATTTTGTTCAGGGAATTCGTGGGGTTGTTTAGATTTCATAGTCATTTCTTTATATTCCTTCCTTCCATAGTCCTGGGGAAATGGGATGTGTCACAGGGAGGAGGTGTGATGGAGAGGATGGATGTGGGCTTGAGCTGCCGGTACCTGGAGGTGCAGGATCTGCATGGGGCTTGGCAAAGGAGAAGCAATCACAAGTTCTGCTCATGATGTGAACACTTTTCCTTCTCAAAATGCTTTCTTAACAAGGGTGAAAGCTGAATACAGCAGCACTGGAGATAAAGAAACTGAGTCCCCCAAAGGGAAGGAGGATGTGTTAAACAGAGCTGGCTGGCTTCAGATGCTGTGGGTCACATTGAGCTTGGGTGCTGGGGAGGTCAGGCTGTGCCCAGAGGTCTGGCCTAGGGGCCAATGGTGTGATCAGGTCACCTTGGAGAAAGGTACTCAAAACCTTTCAGCCTTCACATCTTTATAAAGTGGATAATAATCCAAAGTGCAGCCTTGAAATGGGAATACCGAAACCACTCTGGTGCTGGGGCATATGGAAATGTATTGGAGATCTCTATTAAATTCAAGCCAGCAGCCACCTTACTCCTAATGACCAGTCTTTGCTGTCTCTCCGGGTACGAATCGGAGTTGTCAGAGTTGGTTTAGCAGCTGCACTTCCTGAAGATGGACAGAAAACCTGCTCTGATGGAGTTGCTTTGGGAAATAGGCAGTGCTTATGTCAGTGTCTGAGGCTTAGCTGTCAGTTTGGGCTGGGCTTTTTCAATCCCTTCCCATAATGGGATGGTCACCTGCGATGGGCTGGGACGGATGGGGTGTTAGCAGCATCATGTCCGAATCCCATGTGAAAGGGGGACTGTGATAACTCTATCCAGCAAAGCAAGTTGTCCCTGGGAATAGGCCATGAATAAGTAATCTGGATAAATAATGGAGCTGTCTGAGCTGTAGCAATAAAGAATAAAAGTGCTGAGTGTGGCTTGCTGTGATTTGTGGGGTCATGCTGTCTGGCATGGCGGAGCCCTTGCTCCCACTGGTGAGCAGATGGGGCTCATTGATGTCGCCGAGATGGCTTGTCTGGAGGTTTCTTGCCAGCAGGAGGAAACAGTTCATTGTCCAGAGCCTTGTTGCTCTGCTACAAAGCCTTTGTGAAACCTGGAAGCTTGCTGTGCCTTAGTCTGGTGCTGAATAACCTCTGTAGTATTACAACATCATAGGGCTTAGGCAAGGGTCCAGCTGATGTCACCTTGGAGCTGGGCACACACGGAGCATCCTTCATGGGCCACTGAGCTGCTCTTTGGTGATGGTTGTGCTGTAGCTTCCTGAGGACCAAGGGTATCATGAGCCTGAGTGGAAGTTATTCCGAGCACCCACCTCTGCAGTGAATTAGGCTGCTTTCTCCTGCCTCTTTGAAGGGATGTGGCAAATAATTATTCACCTCTTCCTTCATCTGATATTAATGTATGGGAAGAGTGCTGACATGCCTTCCTCAATCTCTTCTCTCAGTGACAAAGCAAACCCCAGCAGCTTTCATCTTTCTCTGGAGTTTTCTGCATCCCTCACCAACTTCATTGCTATTCCGTGTCCTCCTTCCTGCTCGTCCACGGCTCAGATGTGCAATCAGTTAGAGCCGTGTGCCTTGTGCTGTGCCAAATGCAGTTTGGATTGATCAGCAAGGAAAGGGAACCCCCAGCTGCCGGTTCCATGGGGCCAGATGTGCTGTGGAGGAGGATGGTGTGGTTAGCACAGGTAGATGTGAACCCATTCAGCCGCAGTGATTTCACCTTTAGCTTCCTCAAAGCATGGTGCCCAGATGGAGATGGAGTACTGCCGCTGAGCCTTTGCATTAAACTAAGTGAAGCAAAACAAAACTGCTTTTTCCTTCTTATAATGCTCCTGCTCAAGATTTGCCATCTTTTATAGCCTGGTTGATGCCTTCATAGTCTGTGGTCTGCAACACCCCCTCTTCTGCACATGATTCCTTAGCTGTTTTCCTCCTTTTTATGCGTGTGTTTGATATTCTTCCTCCCTCAGTGTATCACATCCTGCTTGTCTGTGTTGGATTTCCTATTGCTCGCTTCCAGAGGTGATTGGAGATTCTGCTTCTACCCTCAGAGCCCTTCCAACCCATCTTGGCATCATCTACAAACGTTAATAACAGTGCTCCTGGATCCATAACACAAGGTTTTAAATGCAAATGTTGGATAGAGCAGGGCCTGGGACAGGTCCCAGAGGAATCCCACTCCAGGTTGCCCTCCTAGCTTGGTGTTAATAATAGATAAGGGCTCTTTGAGAGAGCTTTGTCAACAGGCTGTTATCCCTCCTCCCCTTTGCCCCCAGCCTCAGTGATTACATCCACACTGTGTTTCCTCGGCTTCCCTCCGAGGGTGCTGTGTGAAACCGGCATCAGAAGCCTTATTAAAGTCAAAGTCTATCATGTCTACAGCTTTCCTCTTACCCACCAAGTCTAGTTATCCTGTCAAGGCAGAAATTAGGTTGGTTTGACATGATGTGTACTTGACAGACTCGTGTCGGTGGTGCTGGTTGTGTGGTTTTCCCTCCCTTTATTAAATTCCCAGGCTTTACAAGCTGTGATAGTTTCATCGTTGGCTTTGGGATCTTCCCAGTGATTGAAGCTGAGCTCATTGCCTACAGCTCCCAGCTCTTACAGATAGAAAGGTTTCTTGCCCTTTCTGCTGGCCTCCTCAGCTTCCCATAGAGCAGCATTGGTGGCTCAGGGACTATTCTGCCCGATGCTTTTGGTAGCACTCTCATAAGGGCTCAACTTTTAACCCTCTTCCCCCCACACTCCGGTGTGAATGCCCATTTCCCTCTTAAACATGGATTTTGGAGCTTTCTGTTCACCATAAACCTGCCTTTATCCTGCCACAATCGAACACAGCAGTGGAGATCCTGCTTGGTCATGGGCCTCACCTTCCTTTCCCTCTTCCTTTGAACGCATCGCTTTGCATGTTAGTGCTTCCGACTTCATCCCGGTGCTGTTGTGGTTCTCTTATACCCATCCCTAATTACAAGCCCTTGTCCCTGCATTTTATTTTACTCCATTTTCCTATGGTTCCTTCTTTATTTCGAGGTCATCGAATGGCTCCTGATTCGTAGCAGCCTCTTCCTATGCTTCCTATCTTCCCTTTGCATAGGGATAGCCTGCTATTGTGCAGGTAATACAGTCTCTTTCAGTAACTGCCAGCTCTCCCCTTCTTTGTACCTGTTTTCCCAGGAGACCCCATCTACTTGTTGAAATGTGGCTTTTGAAGGCTGTTAGCCTGATTCTGGGGCTTTATCTCCATCAGGTTGTGAACTCTTAGCATTTCAGCACCGCTCTCACCCAAATTACCTTCCCCCGCAAAGCCTGCAGTCCATCTTTAGCAGGCAAACCCCAGTCTCCGGCTTCTCCCTGCAATTCCCAAGTGCTGAGCTCCCTAGAACACATCAGAGGGGCTCAATGGCCTGAGTCCTGCCGCGTGAGGAATAATCTCCCCATTGGATTCCTCAGCATTGGACGCTCCAAGGTTTGTCTGAATGGGTGATGGAACATCTAGTCTGGGTCCTGTTTTGCTTGGAAAGACTGGACCAGATGATCCTTGGGGTCCTTTCCAACCTCGATTCTGTGTTGGATTTGTGCTTTAAGTATTATGTGACCTTCTTGGTTTGGTAAGGGCTTGCCAGGGATGGGTCCATGTGGTTGGATCCAACCACATGGCTGCATATGTCCCGCTCCTTGTAGGAAGAACCCGTTCCCATCTTCATTGATGGCTTCTTGTGTTAATGCCCTATGTGTGGTGGCTATAAGGCTTTGGTGGCCCTTGGGCTTGTGATGGGGCCTCAGGCATGTCTTGTCACCACCAGCTGAGGATGCACAAAGAGCTTTCACTTGACTCTGAACATTAAGGCAGCAGACTTGGGTGAAGTGAATCCCATCATCCTTAACAAAGATGTGTTGGTCCAGGTTGGCAAAGACCTTTAAATGGCAACAAAGCAACTCTGCACAGCCCATAGATCCTGGGGGCGGAGGGATACAGGGAATGCAGTGATGGGAATACTGGCCCCAGAGCAATGGGTCTGTGTCAGAGCATCTTCTGGCAGAGGATAGACCTGGGAAGTAGCTGCGGTTGCAAGCCAAAGGGGTTGTTGATGGCTGCTAGAGTAGATCCATCTGCTTCAGTGGTTTCTGTGGGCACGGAGACCCCTTTCCCATGGGCTTTGTGGTAGCTTGCTTGAAGCAGGCAATGCCAGGCTGTGGCAGCTCGAGTGTGGTTCATACCCGGCTTGGATGCGCATGTGAGAGATGATGCAGAGCGGCTGGATGGTGTCAGGAGACCCAGTGGGAGATAGCTTGGGACAACAATCCTGTTCTTCAAGTGCAGTGTGAGCATAAGGGCAGGATCTGCCCCTTTGGCATTGCCTGGAAAACCACAGCTGGATACGACAGGCGCCTTCCCATAACAGGCTGTTGTGAGTGCTCTGCCTGTCCTAAGGGACGTGTCACCAGTGCCTGGCTGCTGACAGCTGATGTGCTGCTGCAGAGGAGGCACCAACACAGAGCCTTGGAGCTGTGCTGCAGTGGTCGATCCATCCCCTGTGCACACATGAGCTCAAGCAGATGTGCTATGGGGTGGGCTCATGGGGCTGCAGAGACAGCCAGGACCTGTGTATAGGGTCAGAGAGATATTGTCCTCCTCGGTAGCCCATGAGGATATGGAATGTAATGTGTTGATGCCCAGAAATGATCATATTTGGGAAGCACTCATTAATCTCTGTCTTCCTTCCTGGCTTGTATTGCCTTCCCTTCTTGCGAGCCCTCCTCTGCTGTGACTCTTGCTTTCATTTCATGTCTTCCTCTTTGCACCTAAGGCTGCAAGTGCAGATGCTAATAGCTCCTTGGTTCTGCCTATGGGTAGGTGATAGGCAATGCGCTGGTGAGCACCCCTCAGCACCCCATTCCCAGCATTGCCTGCTGGTTTTGGCACAGGAATGCTCTTTATCCCCACCAGCTGTGCTTTATAGATGGCTTTTTGTCCCCAGCCTATGCCACAGGGACTGGTCCCTCCTTGGTGCTGCTGCTTGGTTGAAGGATGGGATGAAGGGACCTTAAAGCTCATCCGGTTCCAAGGGCACGGTCACCTTCCACTAGAGCAGGATGCTCCATCCCTGTGTCCAACCTGGCCTTTAGCCACAGCTTCTCTGGGCACCCTGTGCCAGTTCACAAGGAAGAGCTTCTGCCTTAGATCCAACCTGTTTCAGTCTGAACCCATCACCCCTTGTCCTATCACTCCAATCCCTGATGAAGAGCCCCTCTCCAGCATCCTTGTATCCCACTTCAGCTATTAGAAGGCTGCTGTCATTCTCCATCCAAGGCCACGCTTCTCTTTCCCTATATAGTTTAATGGATTTGCTGAAGGACTCTCTTAGCCCTTTACTACCCAAATTCACTGTGAGAAGCACAGCACAGTAAACCATGATGCCAGATTCACTATCACACACTTCCAAACCAGTATATGCCGAACATCAGTGCACTCTGCACTCCCTATCAGACCCTTTCATATCCCAACCTGTGTGCTCTGCTGCAAACACTCAGCCTCTCCTCTTTTCCTGATAGCCAAACCCTGGATAAGCCTCAATTTCTTCTTATCCCATCATATACACAGTGAATTGTCCATGCTCCAACGCACAGCATGGTGAAGGGCTGGTGCTTGTGGCAATAGCCGTGATTCCTATGGACTTGTGACCGCAGTGGGCACATCCCTAGAAGATTCCCAAGTGACCATGCACTGATTTGGTGAAGTTAAGCCAAAACAGAGCCTGATGTATCCCAAGGAAAGGTGTTGGGTTTCCTTCTGCAGTGTGGGTCCTCTCTGCCAGCCCTGCGCATCTCACCATGGCTGTTACCATAGGGTTGGGAATAGCTCCGTGGGGCTGGGATTTGGCACCGAGGCTCTTCCCACACAAAGATGGTTCTGTGTAATAAAGCGTACGAGCAGTTTGCTCTCGCTCGTAGGCTTTGAAATATGCATTTAATTTGGGCTTAATGAGGAAATGACTGTATCGTATCATGGAATGCCTGGTGGTGGCTCTGCAGGACGGAGCTGCTGTGGGATGAGAGCTCTTAGGACAAGAGCAGCTGGAAGATGTTGGGGTTAAAGGATGCTGAGGGGCTGGGCCTGGAGGGATGAGGATGGAGCTGCAAGGCAGGAGGGAAAGGAGCCATGGGATGGGAATGGCTGAAGTAAAAGAGAGCTGTATAGAGGAATGGAGTTTCAAAGCATTTAGAGGCAAGTATCCTTGTGGAAGGGGGTTCACATGTGTGCTGCAGAAGGTAAATGCCTCTTTTCAGGGATGCACGGAAGGAATAGCAGGCAAAGACTGGGATATCTATAGCTGGAGGTGAACCCAGCATGTTGTCCCCCACTCCCTTGACTTGGAATCCATCATACCTATGGGATGGCACAAACATGGGATCACTTCAGCTCTTTAGGTATTTCTATGGATAACACAGCAAATACAGCAGCGTGTGCAGGGTTGCAATGGTCTGGATGGCAAGCCCCATGGAATACCTTCCCTTCCTTTCAGGACCTGGAGAGATGCAAGTTCCATGCATCCCCTCCAGTTGCATGGTTGGAGCAGTGGGGCTGAGTTTAAAGGCACTGCACAAATGAACTCTAATAGCTTTCTTCTTGCATTGATGTTATTAGGGGGCTCGTTTGACTGGCATTATGATGATAAATGAAGAATGCTCTGCACCATTACGCTGGGCACTAATGCGTAGTGGGGAGAATTTCCACTCATTTAAAGGCAAAACAGGAGGCAGCAGCAGAGGGGAAGGGGAAGGATTTGAGCAGGAGCTGTTGCTATGCAGCTTGCATCCCTCTCCCAGCCCATCCTGGCTTGGGGCAGGGGAAGGAAAGGGGCTGCTGTGTGAAAGCAGCACCCTGAAGGGGTTGTTTCCACTTGGGAATGGATCGATCCATGCATTGCAGGGCTCAGCATCACTCCCAGCGGGTACATTGCACTGCATCCCTCTCAACCTCATCCCTGCAGCGTTTGGGATGCTGCGAACCAAGAGGGGTAGCACTGGGCCCCCAAAAGCTCGTGCCGGAGTCTGCAGCCACCCTTGGAAGCCAGAGGAGGAGTTTGGCAGTCCAGAAGCTTTCCTTGGTTTTAAAGCCCTGGAGCAAATTGAGTTCAGAGGGGTCACTGTTACTCCCAGCTGCTGCGACAGAAATCCCTAATGCAACGTATGGCAGCTTTCTCCAAAGCTTGGGCTGCTTCTTTATGAGGCACTGTCACTCTATTATCTGTCTCTGAGTTGGTCTTTAGCTCTTTAACCTCATGAGAAGGGAGGGAAAAGGAACCTTGAAAAGGAGGAGGAGGGAGAAGAGAAAGCAAACAGGATGCCGCAGCTTTTCATCCTTGGCCATAGAGCCCTAATTGGGTGCTTGGGGAGAGTCTGGCTCAAAGGGGCAGGTTTGAAAGGGCCCTGGGGTGGGGAGAAGGGGCTCATTATGCTCTTTGATGGGGATGTAGATGCAGGGGGTCAGAGCCCATTGGAGGCATCAGCATCAAAAGGGGACTGGCCTCTTGGTGGTGATTTGCAGCCACTTCCTTTGGTCCCCTCCTTTGTGTGGCTGCAGAGACAGACAGGGAAGGGACGAGGTGGGGACACTTGGCAGCAGGTAAGGCTCAGAGGGCTCAGCCTGCAGCATAAAAGAGCTCAGTGCTAGGGGCTATGGGGTGGGTGCTTATGAGGATGCATCACCCATGGGTGCTGCCTTTGTCGTTAGGGGTTGTGGGTCCCCAGCGGATGCAGCAATGGGGGATGAAAGGATGGAGGAAAGAGATGCTAATCCTGGAGCAGGGATGAGTGCTCCTGCCTGACAACTTGGGGCTGTAGCAAGAGGAGTGATGGGGTCCCAGCATCCTCCTGTGGCTGCTTTGCAGGGGGGAAACTGAGGCAGGGAGGTCAGGCACCAAACCCAAGCTTTACCTTGCACCCATCACCTAAAGGTGAGGTATAAAGGGAGCAGCAGAGAGGGGCTCCAAAGCCTCCCAGCACCCCACTCCTCTCCACAGTGTTCTGCTGCTCGGGGGCAGCTGCTTGGCAGGCCCTGTGCACCATGGCACGAGCCAGGGCTTTGCTCTGCACTCCCTCCTGCATGCTAAATGTGCTGTCTCCCTGCAGGATCCTGCAGCCTTCTGCACTGCTCTGCTGCAGAATAAGGGGGAGAGGCAGCTTTTGCCTTCTAGCACAGCAGCAGGGGGATGATGGGGAGGTGGGAAGCAGCAGGATGGAGCCCTCCTCCCTTTGGGCACTTTCCTATGGGGCTGTTGTCTCCCAAAAGGATCCCAGTTCATGCTCAGCATGCTCGAGACCTGAGCTGCTGTGTGCCCATCTGCTGGTGTTGGCCCTGCAGGGATGTGCAGCCCTGAGTATCACGTTGCTGGGGGTTGTACCTGTCTGCATTTCTGCTCCCCAGTGGGTGATGCTCCCCTTGGATTGGGGTTTGTGATGCCAGCTCCTTGCCTCACCCAGAGCACTGATTGCCAGCTCTATGGGATGTGGGTGTTGCATCCTGACCAGGGTGCTGAGGCCACCGATGGCATCGTGTTGGGGTCCCCTTGCTGTGTCTGAGTTGCAGTTCCTCCTGTGTTAGTGAAGAGACTTTGTAGGTGAAGCTTTGAAGGGAATGAAGCAGCAATCACACTTCTTAGGGGCACGTTTGTATTCGTGCAGTTCAGTCTCCTGCTGAGCTCATTGGGAATCCATTGGGTTTGGTGTCCTTTTGGGGGACACATTCCTCTTGTGCTTGTGTAGATCTTATTTAGGATACAAAAGCAGGCTCTTGGATTGGGTTTTGTTCCTCTGATACCTTCAAACCACCTTGGAGATGGGTTTTACCAGCACTGGGAGCTGCTCAGTGTGAGCCAGGGATGGCTTGAGCCATGCAGGCTGGTTGGAGCGACATGACCCTAAGGGCCTTTCCAACCCAAACCATTCTGTGGCTCTATGCAGTGATCTCTGCAGGGAAGTTGAAGGGAAATGGGTATGGAAAGGATGCATGGAAAAGTGTACCTGAAGGGTTTTATCCTGCAAGAAACCTTTAGGAGAGCAAGCACAAGGGAGAGCAGGGCAGTCATGGTGTGATGCATTCAGGAGGAGATTCAGGCTCCTGGTTGATTTACAGGGTGGAAACAAAGGAATAACGATATGAGGAATGATCAGGGATACGTGTTGGAAGAGGCCTGCAGGCACCCTGGAGCAGTGGGATGTGCCAGCATCCACCTAGGGCTGGATTGCTACCTGCCCACATAGGCTCCTGCAGCACAGCCACTGCTGTGCTTAGGTTAATGGCCAAGACAGTTCCAATCTCTCACCCCTCTCATTGTGGGGAATTTCTACCTAATATCTAATCTAAATGTCCCCTCTTTCATCTTAAAGCCATTCCCCCTTGTCCTATCACTGCAGAAAGCACCTAATTGTGCTTTTTCCTCCTTTCTCATAATTTCTCCTTTTCAGAGCTAAAATAAAGCCCTGAAAGAGATGGAAAGAACACCAGAAATTGAATGTTGGGGTTTTTTAGTGGAAGCTTTTATTTGTGCCTAACTAAGAAACCACCAAGAGAAATGTGTCTGGGTTTTGGGGGGGGGGAAGGCATTTTGCATAGGGTGAGGGTAGCGAAGGCAAGAAGGATCACATTAAAAACTCCCCCCAGCTCCAGTAATGAGATGAAGGGAGCTGCCAGATGAAACCATCTGCCTAATCTTTTACCCAGAGCCGCTCTGTTCCCAGCTTCCATCCAAGGATGGGACCAAAGCCACTTTGTGCCATGGACTGGCCTGACAGGGGATGCTCCAATGCCTGCCTGCTTCCCTTCGGCCAGGGATGGACCATTGGCTCCAGGCACCAAGCTCCTCACTGCTGTCCAAGCAGGAGGGGGAAAGGAAAGGGAAGGGAAAGGGAAGGAAAAGGGGAGGAAAGACACTCATAAAAAAGACAGTTTGACATTTTCTTGACTGTTTTGAAATTTTCCTAGCACAACAAGCTGTTTATCCGCCACTCCAGCTCTTATTGAATTAAAGTGTGGAGGGGGTGTTAGGAAGAAATCAATTCGTGCTCCATATGCTGCTCTGCCGAGGAACGTGGCTCTCTGCACACTGTGGAATATGTAGGGAAAGGTGGGGGGAAGGAGAGATAAATCCATCAGCTAACAAGATAAGTGCCTTGTTCCTCCATCTGTTACTGCTGTGTCCTTATCTGGGATTGCAGCGTGGCAGCAGTGATACATCTTGTGTCAGGTATTATATTCCAAATTCATATGAATGAATTTCCATGCTTGCAACAAGCCGGGATCCAGGCGTTTGCTGCGAGCCTCACGGCTCATCCTGCTCCTCACCCTGCCCCTCTTTGGCTGCTGTCACTTGGGGTTTGGGCAGGATCAAGTAAGCACAGCACAGGGGATGCTGCAGACCCGGAGGCTGTCCAGCCTTGGGATGCTGACAGTGCAGATATGTGCTTCCCAGACAGGCGAATCCGCCTGGGAATCAGGTGTTTAGGAGGAAGGAGAACTCAGTTCTTTGCTTGGCTGCTAAATCTCTTTAGGTGGAGTGTTGGAATTTGCTGTAGTAGCCCTAGGACATGGATGCTGTGGTCCAGCCCATGAGTTGGAGGTTTAGCAGTGCCAAAGCTCTGTTCATCTCATCCTTAGATAAGGGCTATTTAGAGGCATCAATCTCCGCTCCTGCTAGAGGAGGCAGTTGGACCATATAGCCGAGTTGTTGGTTGCAGAAGCTGGAGGAGATGAATCCCCATCCCATTGAGCAACCTTGGGGAGCTCATTTAGCTCTACATGCCTGAACTCCTAATGTTCTCCTCTGCCCAGCTGCAAACCTACTCCAAATGCAGCTGGCTACTAAAGCACTGAATTTCTAGATGGTGCCTGTGTTTAAAATCAATTTAGCTCTGGACTGGCCTCAAGACCTGTACTGGATTCAGTGGCTCAATATGGGATGAGCCAGGCTCTTCAGAGCTGCTCTCAAAGTCTAGTCTTGAGGCTAATCCAAACCGGATTGCTGGGGCACTCGTAATTAAATGTACAAAGAAAAGCTACCCAGTGGAATTCCAAACTCCGGGATGTGTGTAATCAGATCACTGCCTGGAATCTTGCTCCTTCCAACCGTCTGATCAGCCCCATGTCTGCAAAGTTGTCTGCAGCTTGAAGGTATAAATCAAAGTCTGGCTGGGATGCAGGGATGCTTGTAAAAGCCACAGCATCATCGCGCAGTGATGCTGGGGTAAGCAGCAATATCAGCGCTCTGCTGTGTGTGTTTGAATGCGCTCGTGTTTGCTCTCGTGCCAGCTTTTCCTGGAGAGGATACTGCAGAGATAGTTTGGATGGGGAATAGAAATGCATCTAAGTCATCTCTAACTGGCCATACTCGACTGAGCCTCTCTTGACCTGCAACCCCTTGGGTTGTCCTGGGGGACCTGCTGCTGCTGAGCAGTTGAATTAAGTCTGCACAGCTCGCAGGCACCTTTGCAGAGGGTTTGCTTTGCCTCTCAGCTCTGGAAATGGGATTTTCAGAGCCACAAATGGGCTTATGGACAGGGCAGACCGGAGGTGGGGAAGCTGGAGTGGTACTGGTAAAGACTGGAGCCAAATCCCAACCTTTGCTGGGCCCATTTTAGTGCTTGGCTGCTTTATTTTGGGGTCTGTTTGCAGTCTGGGTCTGTAATTGCTGACGGAAAGCACAGACTGTGGCACCGTTCCCAAGCAAGGCATTGAGAAACCTGTTTTTAGAAGTAAAGTCTAATTTGGACTTAAAGCACAGCAATTGCTAAGATGCTCGTGGGAATCAGCTGTGGCTGGAGCCTATTTTCTGCTTCTCATGTGCGTGAGACTCCTTTAAGGGACATCATGGAGAGGGATCACTTGGGGTGATACATAGGGCTGGGAGGGAGGAGGTTAAGAGGAGTCAGTCATCACAAAGACCTTTAAGAGAGAGCAAATGTGATGGAACACCTGGCTCCTAAGCATCCTTTTTGCCTGGGACTGGGATTTAGGGGGAATTCATCCCCTCTAAATAAGTGGTAGATGTTCAAATGTGCTTAGCTTGTTGCAGTGAGATGATGTTGTCTTTCTGCTGCTTGGTTGGGATATATTGGTCCAGATAGCCCTCGGGTGCGCAGGGCCGTGTGTGTTGAAGCAATAAAAGCAGGAATTGGTGCTTTCTCCCTCACCTTTTGTGCCTGCACACCTTGGCTGCCAAATAAAGGAGCTGAAAGGGGGGGGCCTTGTCTCTGCAAGGGAAAGAGCACATTCCACTTGCGGAGTGGTAAGAAGTTGCAAGAAAGGGAACAGGACCCCAAGCTGGTTTATTGGAGCATAGGAGGCAGGGTTTGATCTTGAAATATCCTTTCTGATCCCACACTCGAGCTGAAAAGGCAACAGAGATGCCTGTGTGAGAAGCAGGAGCGCCTCATCGCTGGCCTGCCAGTGGGAATCGGTGCTGGGACACAGATCCCGGCCTCAAAAGCAAGGGAAAAGCAGGTGTTCTGAGGCAGAGAGGATCTTTTCTTCTCGTTGCCCACCTTCGTGTTCCCGAATAAAGATGCTATTTTTATTTTCCCTTCTGTTTAGCCCCAATGGGCTTAACCCATCCCTGCAGAGGCGCAGAAATCCCAGCTCTAATTTCAATTAAGAGCGCTCCTTTTGATTGCAGCCCAGGCTGGGGTTTGGGATCTATTCCTAATCCCTATATTAGCACTGATTCATCTCTTCCATGAGTATTATCATCAGGGGCCCTTAGGGAAGGGAGGGGAAGCATCTTTGGGGAGGCTGAATACCATTTGTTTGTGTTTGTATTAGCTTCCACGCCGCATCCTGATTACATCCCGCTTTTTGACACAACAATTACTATTAATTTCCCGGCGCCTGCGTTTGGAATCTTGCCGACACAAAGGGAAGATGACGGATAATGTCAGGCTGGGTAATTGGGTGGGGGAAGGAGGGAGGGATGGATGGATAGATGGATGGAGAAAGAGGGGGGAGCAGATGGGATATTATTAGATTGCAGTTCGCGGTGTGGAGCAGGAAGGGATTTCTCAGCAGATGTTGGCACCGGCTATTTATCCGCATGGGAGCGATTGTCTGGGACACGCTCGGCTCCCTCACCCCGGCCCCATTCCACATGGAAATCCCATCAGCTCTTCCCTGTGGCCTTTTCCACCACTTGCCTTCTGCTTCGGGCACTGCTGTCTTTGCAGTTCCCTTTGCAGGGGTGAGCCCTGGCCATGAGGAAGTGAGTTGTGATGGTGCAGGAGGGCTTTGGGAGAGGGGTTTGGAGAAGCCCTGATGGGTCTAAGCCCCTTCAGTACTAGGATATAAGAGGTGCTACCCATTGTGACTTGCCTGATGTCACAGAGCCAAGATGGAACTTATCAGTCCCACCACCTTGTTTCAGACACATGGTCCTTGACCCAACGCAGTGGATGCTTGGCTGGAGCAAAGGTGGCTGCTAATGCATGGAAAGGTTGATGGAGAGACATCACCAGTGAAGAAATCAGAGCAGGACATGTGCCCTGGTGCCCCTCTGTCCTTTCTGCCTTGATAAGTGCCTTTTTTTCCCTTAAACTAAAGGAAAAATCATCATAGGAAGAATGTAGCAGGGCCAGAGCATTGAGGAAAACAGAGGAAACACTTAGAAATCCCCTGTTTCTCCTAGCTTTTGCATCCATCGCCCCCTGTCTGACTCACACTGAGCTGTGCCTGGTGGGACCCGAAGCTCAGCACAATAAGGGCTGGTCTCCTGCCTGTTGTCTCATCCCTCCCGCAGTGTTTGTGCTTGTTGAAGCTCTGGGTGGTTCTTCCCCTGCTCTCCCCATGCAGGAGGAGGTTTGAGTTCAAGCTGGGCAAATACTAAATAAAGCAAAGGAACTAAATGGGATTCAGCCAGCATCGATTGCTGGGGTTGCTCGTGATGCACTGAGAGCTGCTTGCAATGGAGGAGAGGAGGAACTGGGTCTTTGAACCTTTAAGGAACCTTCCTTCCCTTCATTAGAACTCTATGCAGTGATGTGCTGGAATAGCTTTTCCCCCTCAGCATAGAGACTGAAGGTGGTGATAGAGCTGCTCTGATGGCTTGTGCATGGGGTTGGTGGGGAGGAGAGAGCTCAGAGCCTCATGGAGCTGTAGCAATGAGAGATCCCATGCTCCATGCTCCGGCTGGAGCACGGCAGGGATCTGGGAGATGGGCAGAATGATGATGCTGGGGTTGGGAAGTGGCTTCCCAGCCATACTTAGGGTCAAGCTGCATCTCTGCCTGAGAGGGACCAAGCACATTGACCATGTAAGTTGTAAAATCATCCCAAAAGCTCACATCTTTTCTTCTTTAAGGTTTGAGCATTGTCTGTGCCTGGCATCCCCACTCAGCAGTGGGTTCCATCACATGAACAAGCTGTCCCTGTGCACTAGTCCCTTGGCTAGATGCTGCTGTTAGCATCATGCGGCGATGGGGCAGCAGTAATGCTCCATTGCTTGGATGTGTGGTTCTTCTGCTAGCCATGCCTTTCTGTAACATGGCCAGGTCCCTCTACATTGGGTTCTTCCTATTCCAACTCCTGTCCCTTTGGTGTGCCATGGAACTGAGTCCTGGCTCCCCTTCATCTTTGCTGCGAGGCTGGCCTAGGACCCTCAAGGTTTTCCCTATGGGGCAGGATTATGGGATCATGTTCCTCCAAGTCAGTCAGGATTACTCATGCTGATCCCAGTCATCCTGCAAAGTGTTTAACCCCCGTGGCATCGCTCCCAGGGCTGGCAGCTCTCATATGGTGGGATGTCAAGTCCATCACAGTGATGGCAAGGCAGGTGGGTGCCTGTATTACTCCTGGCCTTGGTGAGGCAAAGCTGCATTGCAGTGGGAGACCCTGGTCCTGGCTCCACATTGGAGTCCTGCCCATGGATACATGGATAGAAGGGGTGTGTGTATATGGTGGGGGTGCTTTTGAGAGCTTTGTATTGAAATAGAGCTGCTTTTCCTGCTGCATGGGGCTGCTCTGGCTGATGCACAAAGCTGGGCTTGCTGGATCAGCCGGCTTTGTCTCCATCAGTGATGCAGAAGGTGCTTTGTGATGAGCCAAGCAGCTGGGCTTGGCTTGCAGAGGCAGGACAAAGCCACACCAGGGAAGGGAGCCTGGTCTGTGGCCATTGGGAATGGAATTAAGGGATTTAGTTTGGGTTTTACCCCTTCTGGCAGCTGGCTGTGCAAGCAAGGGAGGGCGAGAGGAGCTGGAAGCATCTCCTGAGTGGAATGGGCATGGGTCGACACTGCCAGGGAATGTGGTTTGATGTTTTGCTCTGAAAGTGGGCCAAACTGCCGTCCCTGGAACCGGCTATTGAAGTGAAAGAACACGTATACATCACTCTTATCTAGTCTCTTTGGAAGCAAAATGAGCTGGAAGGGTAAAAAAGGCTGAGTTAAGCAAGGGTAATGTGGCCTGGTCCCGTGCCAGCCTATGTGCGAGGACCTGGGGGATGAGGAGCATCTTGGTCCTTGCTGCAGCCCGATGGTGTGATCCTGGCCAAGCCCCTTCTCCTTGTTTTCCCTTTCAAACTTTGATCTTTTCTCTTCAGCCTTTAAGCACTTCCAGCCATGGATTTGTATGGTGGATATCCAGCCCAGCTCCCGTGGTGTTGCTAGGGGTTAGCATAATGGCAATAGTAATGCAGGGAATTATCAGAGGCTGTTATCAGCACAGTCAAACCCAAACTTTTCAGCTTTTCCTATTCACCCCTAAAGCGGGGCCCAGCTTTCTGTGTGGTGTGACCTGTAGGTGTTGGAGCCAAGCCATCGGGTCACCTCATCTAATAGCAAACCCTTTGTCCTTAGAACAATAAACCTGGCGTTTCGTTCCCCCCCTCTTGCATCTTTTTGTGTCCATTTGCACATTGAAATCTCTTCAGCTGACTCCTGCCAGTCTGTACAAAGAGCTTTTGCTGCTTCAGATGTTTCAAAGATGGAAGGGTTGCCCATCAACCGGAGAGCTTTCCTTGGAAGCAGCTCTGGCTCTGCGGAAGGCAGTGGGAGGGAGGTGAATGGATTTGGAAGGAATGGGGAAGGGAGGCATAAAAAGAAGGGGTTTTGTCCCCTGTTCTCCTGGGGGAAGCATTTTTTATCTCTAAATCTATGTAATTGATGCCCAGATACTCTGGTGATGAGTGCCTTAGAAATGCATCTGCAGTAATAATCTAATATCCGTTTGTTAGGGCTCCAAGGAAATCTAATAATGCTGATGCTTTGCCTAATAGAGCTCCTTTCATCCCGGGCTGAAATGCAAGGAGTTGGAGATGGAACAAGCCCCGTTTGATGCCGTGCAGTTTGTCTCCCTTCCAATGCAAAGTCTCCAGGTATTTAAAAGGCATTGAATAATGAAAGAGCAGTT
The DNA here is from genome assembly GCF_012275295.1 of Melopsittacus undulatus. Classification (NCBI taxonomy): domain Eukaryota; kingdom Metazoa; phylum Chordata; class Aves; order Psittaciformes; family Psittaculidae; genus Melopsittacus; species Melopsittacus undulatus. The sequence continues at coordinate 5,388,372 of NC_047541.1, forward strand.
CTGGTCAGGGAGAGAACTCAGTGCAGACAGCAGCAGCTGGTGAGTGCACAGCCCAGCTCCCCGCGTGTGCTGCCAGCTCTGTTTGCCATGAGGAAGGGAGCTGGAATCTCACTGGGATGGCACGCTCCGTTCCCCATCCCATGAGGCTGGAGCACTGGGTTTTACTTGGGGCTGTGCTGGTCTGGGCTCTGAGCATCACTGGGGTAGGAGGTGATGTCCAACTCAACCCATCCCAGTTGCTGACTCACAATGAGGATTATTCCAGGCCATGATCCCTGATGGATGGGGGGTTTATCCATGGCATCAGGATTGAAGGCTGGCGATGCCAGCCAGGGCAGGAACGACTTCATCTCTTCCCTCACCATCCACATGAGTGATGGAGGATGGTGACAGACAGAGGAGCTCATCTGAGTGGGAAGCCAAAGTGTCCCTTGTGCAGGAGCAGCTCCAAAGAGGAGCTGCATCCCGAGTTTCCGGTTCACCAACAGCTCCTAGCAGTAATTGTAGTGGAATAATCTCCTTTGCTTTCTGGTGGTTGCAATCACTTGGTGTTGGTTATTTATCAGAAGGAAGCATGTAAAGGCCTGGCTTTATGTTCGCAAGTGCTGCTCTTTGGTCTTTACCCCACATAGGAATGGGACCAGCCCTGGATTTAGGACTTTCCATTATCATTACTTCCCATTATTCCAAAGCTCTTCCTGCCTTGATCACTCACTGCTGGGAAGCAAAGCTCTGGAGGGACATCCTCCCTCCTTGCTACAGGCTGTGGACCAGCAGGATCCATCCCATGGGCTCAGTGGGGAGAGCAGCTCCATCCAGAGGCAGTGGGAGCTTCTGCAGGGCTGCAGATGCTGCTGTGCCCCCAGGTTCTCTGGGATGAGGATGGGATGTGGGGGTTGGAGAATTGATGGTATCTGCAGTGAGGCATCCAGCCCCTGTGGCTCGGTGCGGAGCTGGCAGCGAGGGGGAAATCACCTGTGACCAGTTCCTCGGATGTGCCCTCCTGTAAATAATGGTAGATGAAAATGTCAAGCCCAGAGCTCCTAATTCCAGGCTAAAAGAGGGGATAAGAGGAGGGAAATGTGCACGTTGGCGTGGGAGGATGAAGGATGGAATGAGACAGTCGGTGCGTGACAGAGATGCAAACCCTGGGCATGGGGGGCTGGAGCCAACCTCCCCTATGGGAAACATCCCAGGAAGATGCTTGTGATCCGGCATGGGACTCGGCAGGGATGGGAGGATGTGTGCTGCAGGGCGGCCTTAGGATGCTCCCCCGTTAGTGTGATCCCAGCTTCATGCCAGCTCCCATTCCCAAGGTTTAGTCTCAGGGAGGGGATTTTCATAGTTAAACAGGCAGATGTGCCCTTTCAGCCATAGGGAAACACAGTGTGGAGGGATGCTGCTCCTCTTCCCCTGGTCCTTCACTTCTATGATGAGGGTATTAATTAGAGGGTCAATTAGTTCTCAAGGTCGATTTGATTTGCCACTCATTCCCGCAGGGATTGCAGGGAGCTGGAGCAGGAAGGGGGATAGCATCTCCCTCTCCATCACTGCCCTGGCAGTGCAGTGCGCACATCTGGGCTGCCGCTGTGCACATCTGTGCAGGGCTCGCGCGGGTGATGGGAAGCAGCAGGTAACAGAGTGCTGCGAGGGGCAAGGGGAGGACCTCTGCCACCAGGCATGCAGGGTTTGCTAATGGAGAGTGAAGCTTAGAGGCACTGCAATGGGAGAAGGGAAAAAAGGCAAAGCATGTGGGGAGCTCCCAGAGGTGACGGTGACATGAAAAAGGAGTGGAGAAATTAAGGGTTTGGAATAGTTTAATTGACTTTTAACTGGTAGAGCTGGTGATGGCTTTGCTGCAGAGGACAGCAGCAGACGGAGGAGTGAACAAAAAGCCTGGGCACACGGTTCGCAGCTGGAATCATCCTCCTTGTCCTCAGTTCCCAGTGCTGAATCTTCATAGAGCCCCAGTCTGGTTTGGGTTGAAGGGACCTTAAAGCTCATCCAGTTCCACGGGCAGGGACCCCTTCCACTGGAGCAGCTGCTCCAAGCCCCTGTGTCCAACCTGGCCTTGAGCACTGCCAGGGATGGGGCAGCCACAGCTTCTCTGGTCTGGGAGCTGTGACAGCACTCAGGGGATGCACTATCCTCTCCTGGAGCTCATGGATGCAGGGATAAGCCTGGCAGCCCCTATGCAGCACAGCTCCATGTTGCACCATCCCATCTGGCTTGCAAATACAGCTTTTTGGGGTAGGGGACAGGCAGAGCTGCTTTCCATGGCTACCTCCAGTGCAAGGGCATGGCAAAGGCACAGGAAAACAGAGCAGCTGGTGCCTGCACCCAGCCCCATCCCTGTATCCCCCCGAAACATCCCCTGGGTGCAGAAATACCCTTACAGCATGCGGGCAAACCTGTGCATGCATCCCAAAGGATAGAGGCACGTCTGCTGTCTCCCCTACCAGCTCCTGTTTTCCCTGCAGCCAAAGCTGGCTGTGTGAAATGTGTGCTGGGGGCATCCGCTTGATACCAGCTCGAGTCCAAAGCCGATGAGAACTGCACAGACTGGCAGTGCTGGACTGCATACTAATGGTGGGATTGCTCGCAGGGAGCAGGGAAGAGAAAGGGAAGGAGCCAGACTGCAGCTCCTGGCTACCCAGGATTGATTTATTACCAGGTTTGCCCATGAATGTGTGAGAAATGCTATTGGTGATAAAGCAGAAAGCCCGTAATTAAAGTAACAGCTTTCAGGTTTTAAGCACAGCTTGTGTGTTTTCTTCTCTCTGGCAAATTCTGTGTCTCGGCGATGCTCGGCATCATTCCCCCCTTCTCCATCCTGTCCCTAAGCTTCCTTTTGGCTCTGTTGTGGAGGCATTTGGCAAGGGGCAGGTTATGGCATGATATGGGCATCAGCTGAGAGGGAATAGATCTGGGAGCCCTGGGCTCTCCCATGGTTGTGTGTGCATTCCCCTCCTGCCTTTGTACTTGGTAGAACGCTGCAGAGGGGCTAGGCAAGATCCAGGGCACTGATGCTCTTTCCCAGCACAACTGCAGCTTCTCCATCGGTGCTCCTCATCCTCTCCAGTGACAAGTCCCTGTGGCTGGGTTTGGAGTGCATTTCCCAGCACTAACCCACTCAGTTCCCTCTCTGGATGTGGCCCCAGCTCTTGGGAGGGTGTGGATCCAGTGATCCACAGCAAAAGATGTGGTAGTAAATGAAGCAGAGAACCCCCCCCACCCCAGCCCCTGTGAGTGAGTGGCTGTGATGGATGGACCAGCACATAGAAGGATACGTGCACTGAGGGACTGGGGAGTGGAAGGGGAGAGGAGGTGAGCACTCTGCTGATGACAGATGGACAGACAAGGGGGTGTGGGTATAGATATATATGTGTATATATATGAAGGTAGGTAGGGAAAAGGTCTCTCTGATGAGAGATAAATTGGGGGAGATGGATGGATGGGATATTTATAGTGATGGCTAGGTAGATAGAGCTGGATGTGTGTTGATGAATAGGTGGATGATGGATAGAGGGCATGGATTGTGAGAGCTGGCGAGCTAAAGGGTATATACGGTGCTAGATAGATTAGATAGAAGGATATATGTGATGATAGAGAGATAGTATAAGCAGCAGGCTGAGTCCCCAGCAAACTGCTGCTTTTAGCTGCACCGAACTCCGGTGTAATCTCATTTTGCCCTGGTAAATTCCTTATCAAGGCAGCTTTTCCAAATGAAATCCCCTTAATAGAAATGAGAGGGGAGGGGGGAAAAGCAAAGCACAGGAAAGGCTCCCACCAGCACCTCCTCCATCAACCACTGCTGACCCGGCCTGGCCGTTTCCATGCTGACAAATTAACTGGTGCTCTGCAGCAGCACCAAGTTGGTCCCAAGCAGCTCCGATGGGGAGATGCTGTCCCTTGGCTGCCACTTCTCTCCCTGCTTTCTGTCCCCAAGCAACCTCAGTGTGTCCCCACGGTGTCATGGGCACGTCAGGCATCCCTAGGGGTGATGTTAGGGAATGTGGGTGTCCCTCTGGCGTGATTCCCAGTGTTCGCCAAGAGGAAAGCTGGGAGATTGGCTCTTTTCCCTCTCCCTTCCTCCTCCTGCAAACAGCTGAGGAGCCCTGGGGACAGATTGTGCACAGAGGAGCCCGAACTTCCAGGCTGCAGGATGCGGGGATGCATTTCCCTATCCCTGACAGACGGCAGACGTGTACAAGTCTGTGCCGAGAGCAATTGAGATGTGCTAATGGGTTCAGACGAGGCCCTTAAAAACGTGGATGTTTCCCTGAGCCTTCTGGAGGCTTTCACTCATCTGCAAACACTGCTGCTGGTGGGGAAGGAAAGCTTTCCATAGCGAGTTCCAGCACAAACATGGTCTGTGGTGGCATCTGGAATGACCCTCTTCATCCTATGCATGCTATAGGAAGTCAGGGATGTTTTCTAAGCATCCTCCCCCCGGACGTTTGACCTCTTTGGGAGCTGTGGGATGCTGGTTTAGCCATCACTCCATGTCTGTGCTGAGCAAGGACATGGGAGACAGCATTCCTGGACTACCATGCTGCAGTGAAGTGATTCCTATGGAAGCTGGGTGCTGCTTTTAAAGGGCTTGGTTGGCTTCACCCTCTCAGGCTGCTGATGCAGGAGGTATTCAGGCTCTCCTGGCTCTTAGCTTCACCCAAGAGCTGGTCCAAAGGGTGGTTTGAAGTGATGCTCAGCACAGGGACTGGGTCTCCTGGTGATGGTGCAGAGCAGGGAGCTGTAGGTGCCTCGATGCTTTGCTGCAGTTGATGCTTTCCGGTTGGTCCCCCCCAGGTGCTGGATGCAGGCTCTCTCTTTCCACTGTTTTCAGCCTGGGATGTGCTATAAAACGTACAGCATCATTTCTGCTTGGAGCAACATGGTTGGGTTCCCAGTTTAGGAGCTGGCAAAGTACCTCTGCTACAAGTGAATTGATTCACCTGTCTCATGAATACCCTGCTCAGCCCCTTCCAACCAGCTAGGACACTGTTGCTTGTTCTATTTGGCTTTGTGTAGCATCAGCTGCAACCCTCAGCCAGTCCTGCATTTGATTTTGGTGGAGAAACGTGCTGGGAAGAGGAAAGGAGGGATGAGAAGTCAGTGTTACTGATGGGGACCTGAGGTGTAGCATCACCTGTGGCCCTTTGCTAGGCTGTTACGTGGTTCTGAGTGCTCCACAATGGGGTTTTGGGGCTGGCACAGAGGTTTCTGCATGAGGACTTGCTGGTAGCTGAGGAAATGGATGGAAACTTGCCATTCCTTCATGGAAATGCTCTTGTGCTTCCCCACATTGTGCCATCAGTGGAATTAAATAGGTGTGAGGGAGGGAGGTTGGCTCCAGTGGAGCTTCATGGGGGTCATGGGCCCCCCATCCTTTAATGGGCTGTGCTTTGGGGTGCTGTCCTGCACCCACCCCTCTCCCAGTGGGGGCAGGTGAGGCCTCTGCCTTAATCCATGGGTGGAAATGATGCTCAAATAGAAAGTGGGACTGGATGGGAATGTAGATCCCGTCATTCCAGAGCCTTTTGTTGATGCTCTATTGCCTGGATACATCAGGGGGGTGCTTGAGGAATCCCATGGGAGGCAAATATCCAGTGGGAACAGAGGCAGGATTGCTCGGGAGGGGAGACTTTCCCTGCTGGTGGTATGATGTCCCCTGTAGTGAGCTTGCAGCCCTTGGTGGTAAAGCCTTAACTAACCTGATTATTATCTTTATATGCCTATAGCTTGCTTCAGTGATCCGAAACCAAACAGAGGTTTTCATCTCAGCTTCATGGGATCTCTTTGCATTTCTTTGAGCTTCAGGAAACATTAACGCTCCTCATGGAGCCGCGGCAGCTCCTCCATGGAATGCTGCCGGCTTCCTGCCCATTGCATTCCATCCCCTTTCCAAGCCAGCTCCTGCCTGCCTGGTGATGGATTGATCGGCGTGGCGGTCTAATAAGCGATAACAGCACATATGACAAAGCAAACAACCATCTAATGAATTGATTGACATGCCAAGGATTTGACTTGATGCACAACCCCAGTCACAGATAAGGTTAATGAGGGAGAAATTAAAAGGGAGCTCAATGGGTAATGAATACAGCATGTGCCTTGTTGGAACACATGCCAGATCCATCACTCTGCAGCAAGCGATGGGAGCAATTCCTAAATCATTTATGGAGCCCCTCACCCTCCTGTCTCCAGGGAAGAAGCGCTTGGACTGCCTTTTGTATTCATTCTAGATATGTATATATAACTAGATCCACCTCTCCGTGCATTGTGAAGATCCATAGCCAGGGAAAATTGCTTTGAATTTTGCAATTTTCAGGTTGGGTTTCTATTTTTTATTATTTTTCAGTTTTTTTTTGTGGTAAACTCAATAGCACACAAAAAGAAACACAACCCACCCCAACAATCCAGAACCTGTCATGCCATTTGAATCAGAATAGCTACAAATTCACTCCCCTGAATAAATGGAGAGGCTTATTTATCAAATACATACAAGATGTCTGTCTCGTTGTTAACACACAGAGGTATGAGTAGGCAGAGGAAATCGAGAAAGTTTACATATTCACTGCTATCTCCGGGGATTTTTCCTTGCCTCCTACTCCTTATTCCCTCTCCCCTTCCCCCCGTTGCGTCTTTGACTTGCTCTGGTTTCCTCTTTTCCTTCTTAAACGTGTCTGGCTGATGAAACTTGGGCTGTCAGAAACGATCAGGAGATGAAGTTGCCAAGGAAGGGGAGAGGGATTTGCATGGAGCGCGCATCTCCCCCCGTCTCACTGCCTACATGGGAGGGTATCTCCTCCTCTAGCCAGGAGGAGTGCTGGGGACTGTCAGTCTGCTTGAGATCCTTCCGTGCTCCTGGCTATTGCATGTGTTTATTGGCACTCCAGGAAGCAGGAAGCCGGATCCATTACAAGTGGGTCTACACTGGTTTTCAGAGGTTATCCTCAGGGCCAAATGCGGGTGGAGAGAGAAGAAGCCAAAAAGCATCGTATCATGGAATGGTTTGGGTTGGAAGGGACCTTAAAGCTCATCAAGTTCTATGGGTACAGGCAGGGACACCTTTCACTGGAGCAGCTGCTCCAAGCCCCTGTGTCCAACCTGGCCTTGAGCACTGGCAGGGATGGGGCAGCCACAGCTTCTCCGTTCAGCTCATCCCAGTGTCCCATCATCCTCCCAGGGAAGAGCTTCTGCCTAAGAGCTCATCTCAGTCTCCTCTCGGGCAGGTTCAAGCCATTCCCCTTGGCCTGTCCCTACAGGCCCTTGTCCCAAGCCCCTCTGCAGGTTTCCTGCAGCCCCTTTAGGCACTGGAGCTGCTCTCAGGTCTCCCCTTCTCTTGTCCAGGCTGCCCCAGCCCAGCTCTCTCAGCCTGGCTCCAGAGCAGAGCTGCTCCAGTCCTCACAGCAGCTCCATGGCCTCCTCTGGCCTCACTCCATCAGTTCCACATCCTTCTTGTGCTGTTGTCCAGAGCTGGACCAGGACTGCAGGGGGGGGTCTTACCAGAGCATCTCCCTGTATGATTTCCTCCTGAACTGATGTGCTTGGAGCCAGGACTGGATGTGCTGCCCCAAAGAGAGAGGAGCAAACAGGGGCTGGGCAAATACTTGTTTGGGTTTGTGCTTTCTTACATAGCTGCTGTTGGTGAAAGGGTGTTTGGTGCCCATGTTTTCTGCTGCATGCCTGGGAAATGATTCCCTCTGTGCCATGATCCGGGTGGGCTGTGAAATCTTTGGCACCGAGTGGCAAAGCCATTTGTGCCCCTGGCACAGTTTTGACCTCAGCATCCTTTTGCTTATAGTGAGGGAGGGACAGAAGGGACCCAGGTAGTGTGACTGCATCACGGATGGAGCCAGCCTGGGCAGCTAGATGGGGGGGAAGAAAATCCTCATGTCTTTGCTTCTAAAGTGCAGCTGGGCCTGAAGCCATTCAGAGGAAGTGGCTGTGGATTCCCCCCTGTGCCATTCTTCCAAAATAGACCCATTCTCCTCCAAGCACTCTGCCCGGCTTCATTTGAAACCCTGCATTGTACCTGTGCAGCTATTGGGTTTGGAGCGCAGGAGTTGGCTTCTCTTAAGTGGCCTTTGATGCCAGTGCCTCTCTGTGATGGGGCAGCAGGTAGATGCCACCACCCAGCGTTGGGGAGGCAGTCAGAAGCAGTCTTAGCACGTTTCAATTAGCTGGCAAGACGGGCAGCGCTTCAGCACGTGTACATCTCTCTCCCGAGCAGGCAGGCTGTATTGTATTATAAATAACAATAAGCAGAGCCAGTCAAAGGCTGTAATTGAATCTTTTCATTCTGCTGACTCGGGCCAAAAAGTCCCTTTGAGTGAATTACAACGTGCTCGTGTGTGTAATGTGGGCGATGGGGAAAGGTAGGGTTGAAGCAAGCAGCCCCCCATGGGGCTGGTTGGCTGTGGGGATGCTCTGCTGCATCACTCAGCTCTCTAAAGCCTCTCCTGAAGAGCAGTCACTGATGGCAATGCTTTTGCTACCTGTGGAGCTTTGGCATTGCACAGAGCTGGTACTCCGTCCTCTTGAGGCTTTTCCTTGCAGTCTCCTGCAGACTCCTTCCCATATTCCCCAGCCTCCAAAGTTCAGTTTTATGGATTAAGGTTAATTTTGTGGCTAGAACAGACTTGTAGTGATGCTGTTGCCATAAAGGAATGAGCAGTTCAGTCCTCCTTTGCTTTGAGTAGTAGCCAAGGATGCCTTTTGGTTATTGGCAAGAGCCTGAAAGTTGATGCCTTCCATCTTTTCCAGTTCCTTTCCATCTCTTGAGCCCGACACAATGCACCCTCCTCCTCTGGCTCTTCCAATCCAATCCAATCCAATCCATGTCTCCTGAAGGCCAGCACAGTTTTCAGCCCAAATTTTGCACTGACAGCATATATTACATGGGAATTGAGGTGGGAGAGAAAGCAAAGAGGACCTGGGAGGTGGGGGAAGCACTGGAATATGAGGTTCTAGATCCCTGTTTGCTTCCTCTATGTGGTTTTGGCCTCTGTTGGAGGTTCACACTGGGAATGTGCTCCACTGTTTTTTTGCCTTTCTAGAAACCACTTTTTCACTTGGGTTTGGTTTTTTTTGTCACTATTATCTTAAACATCCATTATTTAGAAACTGCTGGAGCTTGGAAACCAATTTCCCTGCTTGTTTCAAAGACTTTGCAGCATTTAGGTGCTTACGTGCAGGCTGTTAGATGAGCTGACCATTGAAAGCGGAGCTTGGCAGGGCTGGGTGCCCATGGAGTGGGAGTAGATGTGGGATAACCCCTTCCTGATGGATGTCTGTACAATGAGCTGGCTGGAGGAGGAAAATCAGATGGCTTTTAGCACAAGGTGCTGTGCTGGAGCAGGGATGGGAGCCCAGGTTCCCCATTCCAAATGGGGTTTGTGGGGAGCGGTGTTGCCTCTGAGCATCCTCGCTCATGGGATGTGGTCCTAGTGAGTGTCCTTCGTTGTTCTTGGCTTTGCGGGGCTCAGCATGTAAAGCACTGGATCCCTGAGGATGCTTTAAGCTACTCAAGGGATTAGGCAGGGTTATGAGCAATCCCAGGACACGGAAAATGTCAAGGCAGCTTGTAGCCAACCTCTTCCTCCTCTTTTCCAGCCAGGAAAAGGAGCAGAGGGACCTTTTCATCTTGGTTTTGCCATTTGTGTGAGGATGGAAGCCCCTGTTGCAGGAGGACTCCCTCTTCCCAGCAAACCATGCTGGTTGTATTTAGGGCTAGGGAGGTGATGGGAGGGAAATCCAGGATTGAGGGATTGAGTTCATCTCTGTTGTAAGCCTGTCAAAGTCAGTGGAGTCGTGGCAAGACCTGGTGTATTCATGGCCTGGGAGCAATCCCTAAATGCTCTTGACTTAGTGTAACCCTCTGCTGAGCTGGTTGGTGGGCACACAGGCCCCTGCATGGGGATCAGGGACACATGGATCCCTCAGAGCAAGCAGGGGTGACCCTGGACCACTTGATGCCCTGGTTTGGAGGGGAGTGAGCACCTCAGAAGCCACCATCCTGGCCCAAGGGAAGAGCATCCCTGTGGGACGTGCTCCTTTCCCCCCATGTTAAACCCTGAGTCTTTCATCCTGAGATTCCCAAAGAGCAGAAGAAGGTTAGTCAGTGGCATTAGTTCTGCTTTTGGCTAACCAATGGCCCTTGGTTGGGATGGTGCTCCCATCCCTCTCCAAACTTTCCTTCCCATCCCTCTCCAAACTTGCCCTTCCATCCCTCTCCAAACTTCCCAGTGTGCCAGCCCATGCAACTTGGGGTTCGCAAGTGGTATCATCCATGGGGTGCAGCTCCATCCATGTCAGACCTCTTGGAACCACAGTGGGCAGCCCCTTTACAGACAGCAAGACTAAGCCCTAAGAGCCTTCTCCAAGCTGCTGCCATCCTCATCCTCCCAAAAGCAGGTGAAGGCTAAATCCCAGCCCCGCTGTGGATGCTGGGATGGAGGCAGCAGCAGCACCGCTGGAATTCTCTCCGTGTCGCTGTGAGTTAATTCATTCCAGGAAATCATCCCAAATAATTTGCAGCAAAGATCCATTTTTGCCTGTGAACTCCTCGCTGCCTGCACACGAGCATCTCCTGCCGACACATCTCCCTTATCCTGCTCATCCGAGACAGCGAAGCAGCTGGGAAGTAGTAAACAGGAGGCAAGCTGGAAGTCCCCAGGGCTTCCAAAAGGGAGGTGCTGAGGCTGGAACCGCATGCAGATAAAACCCAAGTGATGATGAAAGGCTAATTTGATGGCTGTGTAGGAAGTGCCCCCCTTTCCCAGTGAACAGACGGTGCTGCCAACCCCATTTGCCTTCACTGTCTCTCTGTTATTTACCTTTTCTGTTATTTCAATGCTTTTCCAGTCTTTAATGGGAATTCCGAGGCCACCTCTGCGCTGGGCCCGTGGCACAGGATGTGCTTTCTATGCTAGGGAAGACTTCTTATGTCCTGAATGAAATCCTCAGCCTCCTCCACCTGTCTTGCGATGGATTTCAGGCTGTGAGCATCCGTGTTGGCTGTCACTTGGTCGACCTTTGTCCCCACCAGCTGGCAGAGCAGAGCTGTCCCAGAGCCAAAGGCATGGCTGCATGGGAGCTGTGGATGGTGGCAGCAGGATGAGGGATGCTACCTGTTAGCATCTGAACCACCGTCTGCCCTCCAGAAAGCATCTTAAGGTGGAGTTTTGGCTTGGTTTCGTTGTTCTTAAGGAGAGTATTCCATGATGGAGGTTCCTGCAGGGTGATGGTGGGTGCAGGATGCTCCAAAGGAGTCATCCAAGGGGCACATGTCCTGTTTCAGCATCCAGCACTTTAAAAGCACAGATATTTCTGTGCTTTCCCCATGCCTGGGTGCTTCTGTTACCTGGAGCACTGGTGCAAGCTGAGGATGGGGTCCAGGAATGAGGAACTGAGGGAACAGCAAGTACCCCATAATGCCATAGTGATGCATTGCTCCTGATCAGCACAATATGTCCTTGGTTGTCCATGGGTTTGCTTGAGCAAGGCTGCCATAGATACCTCACTACACTATGGCCATGTTCACATTGGGGATTGGAAACCCCATTTTGGTTGTCTTGGCTTTTGTTCCCATTGAGGTTGGGGAAGTTGGGATGAAGGGAACCCCTTCTCCCACCTGTTATCACAGAGAGGATTTCCCAGGACGGAAAGGGAGTAATTTCCCCACTAACAGGGTCTGATACAACTCATCCCCATTGTACATGTTACAAATGTCTTCAGCATCACATCTCAGTGGCTCTGTGGGTTTATCTCTGAGTGCCCTCAGCTCCTCGCCTGCAGCATCCAGCAGCATCACGGTTCCATTCCCAAGGGAAGGAGCTCGGCTCCTTGGCACAGCCCAAAATAGATCTGGGGCACCCATTTGCAACCAGTGCTGGGATTGCACCTTGGCTCCCAGCGGGGGAAGCAGCCCTGATTAAAAGAACTATTTATAAAGAGCCTGGATGCAGGGAAGCAAGAAGTGAGAATTAGCTGGTGGCTGTGCTGCAAGCCAGGGCTAGGGATGGGGACCTGGGAAACAGGCAGCTCCAGAGCTCCCCATGGCAAACACAGCCAGGATGGAGAAGGGAATAACTCCCTTTTCCTTTGCCTAACTCCAAAAGGCCCTGCTGCTGAATGCTAGTTTATCAATCACTGGTTTATTCCCATGGTTGTATCCACCCTTTGCTCCTGGCAGGGAGCGATAGGGGCTGCTTGGAAGCTGTCTGCACTGCGAAGGGGTTTCATCAGCAGTGGTTTGGGTGATGTTTTCCACCAAGAAGGGTTTCTTTGGTTGCTTGTTTGCTTATTTGCTTTGGAGGTGGCTGAGACAGAATGAATTTTTCATGCAGAAAAACTTCAGCAGCCTTTTATTGCTTGAAAAATTGGCTCCGAATACACACGTGTGTGTGTGCATGGAAGAAAAGAGAGGAAAAAGAAGTGGAGCTCTTCAGTTATCTCCACCTCTTTATTTGTTTGATGGCTTGTGCAGATGTGTTTAATTGATGGCAGCACCCAGGCTGCGCTAGGCTGGGCTTTGGGTTTGCTTCAGGGCTGCACAGCCTAAAGGATGCAGAGATGCAGTGGTAGAGGTCAGCAGAAGGGGATAAAGCTCTTCCCTCTGAGGCACTGAGGGCCGGTACCTGCAGCCTCTCAGGGGTCTGGATTAGTGCCCTGTCACCTCCCCAGGGTGGATTTGGGTTTTATCTATATATGTACATTATATATTTCTATGTGTGAATTTCTCTTTCCTTTGGCTGGGCTAAAAATTGCTGAGTCAAAGATTCATCTTCCCAGCGAGCCCCTTGGAAGGCAGATAAAGGGGACGAGGCACAAGGCAGGGCTATAAATAATGTATAGAGCACAAGAGCAGCCTCTGCTCACAAATAGAAGAACTCTCAATAACGTATTACCCTGTCTGCTGTTCCCAATACCGGCACTTCTTTGCCACCTTAGGTTAACACCTCCTGCTCCCCAAAATAAATAGATAAATGAGCCTAATAAAGCTTTAGATATCACTTGTGCTGCCTGATTCTATCAGTGCAGCCCTGCTTGGGTGTAGTGTGCTGGGTGTAAGGCTTCTGAATGTCACCGTGCTCAAGGTGATGGGAGGATGGGGAGGGGAATGTGCCTGGTTATCCTTCTGCCTGTCTTGCCAAGGCTTGAAGTGCTGCCTTCCCACCATCTCCCTCTGTCTTTGGGATAAGCTGCTTGTCCATTTAGATACAGAGTACACCCCTGTGTGTGTGGCTGTGCCGGAATGCCAAATAGGAGCCAGCAAGGAATCCAGAGGCAGTTCAGATGTAGCTGAAGTTGGGTTCTTGCCCACAGGGGTTGTGATGTGCAGAAATGCATCTGAGGATTCACTCTTATCCCCTTATCAGTGACTAAATTGCTTCCAAATGCTCCTATTTTAAGGCTCAACTGCTGGTGGCCTGGACCACTCTGGTGTTGAAGATGACTTAAGAAAGGCTCATTGATGGGAGGGTGAAAGCCCAAGGTGCTGAGCCAAAGCTCAGCAGCCACCTTGTGCAGTTCAATCCACACAGAGCATTTGCCTGCTCCAGGGGTTGTAACTGGCTCCAGTAACACTGCAGAGCAACGAGGACTTGTGTGGGCTCAGTCCTGAGCTCTCAGTGATGCTCCGCAGCAGGGTGAGTCCTGGCACAAAGGGAATGAGGGTGTTAGTGAGTTCCTTGAGGGCTCACAGGGGCTTTTTCATGCAGTCCCAAGCCTCAGGGGGCTTCAAAGGCCCTTTCCCTTCCCTTTGAGCTGCTCGTTCAAACAAGCCTGAGCCCTCAAAGCGAAACGCTGAGCAAAACTGTCACATTTCATGCAGTTCCCATCGAGTTTCAATGCAGAGCTGGAAATCAGTCCCAGGCTGGCACCAGGGATCCAGGTGAATGAATGGAGGCACTGGTCCCCTGTCTTGCAGTCTATAGACAGGAGATGCTGCTGAGCAAAACAAAGAGCAACGAATGTCAAACTGATGAGAGAAAATCTTTCTTTTCCCCCTTTTTTCTTGTGTCTTACAAAAAGCACTGGAGTTTCTCAGCCCTTTATTTTTGCTTGGTCTGTGGCCTCAAATCCCTTGTCAGGAGCTACCTTTGAAACCAAAAGCAGAGCCGTGGGAGGCTGTGCAGGATGGACACGTTTCAGTCCAAGCTGGACAACCTTGAAGAGTTCCCAGGGCCACCTTCTCATTAGGAAGGGTCAGGAAGGGAGCTTGGCTTGGGAAGGGTAGCCCATGAGTGCCATCTTCAGGATTGCTGCTACCTTGTTTCCTAAGAGCAAGCAGGTTGGGTGCTCTTATTGCTGCTGAAAAGCCATTGTGGCCAAGCTGGGGGTGTTTTGCCCCAGACCTTCTCCTCTGTCTCTTGCTGTACTGCTGGACCATGCCTCTTTGGTGATGTTCCGTTGGGTATCATCGCCCTGTGCTGCCTGTTTCCATGTTTTCAAGGGTATTTGGAGGGAATGGGGATGGTTCAGTGGCTGGGGTTAGAAGGAAGCAGTGGATTTAATTAAAAAACATGAGGGGAAATTAGGAGGAAAGGAGGCTGATTGCAAAGCTCGATGTAGGGAGGGTTGAGGTACCGCAGCCTGGCCGGGGGACGGGAAGTGCAGGGTCCCTGCTCCATCCCCATCCTCTGCCCTTGGGGGATGTAATACCAAGGGGAAGCGAAGGGGGAAAGGAAAGTAGCTGTTTTTTCTTGTTGGTGGCGATTTTTCCATACATTTTGCAGATTGCACAGCCTGCTTTTTCCCCTCTTTCCCTTGTCTGCTCTGTTTAATGCAAACGGCACCTTCCCGCTGATTGCAATCACACGCTGATTGAGAGAGGCTCTGCCTGGGCTGGGGAGGGATGGAGGGAGCCTTAACCCTTTCTCTCACCTCGCTTCAATCCTTCTTGCTGGCTCATTCCTTCCTCTCATCCTACCCTTGTGCTGTGACTCGAAACCCTGCTCCCCAAAGACCTGCTGCTTATATATGCACAAGACACTCCGCAGCTCTAATGGTGAATGTATTTTAATAAGTGAAGGCTTTGAAATAGATAGAAACCTGCCTGCTGCAGGGCATGGGCCCAGCTCTGGCTAATGGGATTAGGAAGAAACTTTCCTCGCAGAGAAATCATTGCCTATCTGCCTGCTGCAGATGGGTGCCCCGGGAGACAGGGAGCAGTGGTCACCATGGGAGGCGGATGCCTCCGCTCAGAGCATCATTGTCTATTCCATCCCGGTTCTTGTATCCTCCTCATCGGCTCAGCATCACGGCGCCTTCCTATGGTGCATTAAACATCACCCAGCCCATATGAGCCCCTTGCTCTTCCCTGCTCCTTGAGGGCAGATTGACAGGCACCATGGGATGATGCCTTGCAAGCGATGTACGTGCTTTGTGTGGTACATGCATGTGCCAGTGTGACTTCGTGTTCCCAAGGGCTGGAGCCAGGGATAGGGATTACGGATGTGAAGAGCATCATGGAGAGCAGTCATTTTGGCAGTGACTTTGACCAACTCCAGGCTTCTTGCTAAGTCCCAACTTGTCAAAACTTGTAAAGGCTTTTAAACCTCTGTAATCATAGAGGATGGTTTGGGTTAGAAGGGACCTTAAAGACCATCTTGCTCTATGCACAGGGTTTTCAAAGGGCCAAATGCAGATAGAGAAGAAGCCAACAAGCATCATATCATAGAACCCATAGAATTATTTGGCTTGGAAGGGACCTTAAAGCTCATCCAGTTCCAACCCTTGCCACAGGCAGGGACACCTTCCACTACAGCAGGATGCTCCAAGCCCCTGTGTCCAACCTGGCCTTGAGCACTGCCAGGGATGGGGCAGCCACAGCTTCTGTGGGCACCCTGTGCCAGCGCCTCAGCACCCTCACAGGCTTCTGCCTTATCTCCAACCTCCATCTCCCCCTTTATCAGTCCTTGGTGCAGAGAACATGGATCTTTGCACAATGGAGATGAATAGGCTGGGGACACGGCCTGGGAGTTTGATGGCCACGACTGCCACTTGTTTGTTCCACTGTGTGATCTCGGGTCTAGATTCCACACGCTGCCTTGGGACTTGAATCTCCTCCTGAAGAAACACTTCCCTAGGGAACAGGGACAGTGATTGCTCCCGTTCTGCTGCAGATTGCCTGTGCTTCGGTGGGGGAGCTGTGAGGACACGCTGCATGGGGCTGATCCCTGTGCTTCTGAAGGGGTTAACAGCTTCAAACCAAGCAGTGTCATTGGGGCTTTAGGCATCCTGCACAAATAAAGGTGGTCCTGGTTCCTGCTTGCAGGCACTTGGGGCTGGGATGCTCCTAGTGATGCATCCCTAAATCCAGCTGTGCAGCTTCCCTTGCTCGGTGCTAAAGTCGCTATGAGAGCTTTGCAGGCACAGCACTGCCTGTGCTGAGGTCAGAGAGGGAATGTGGCCCATGGGCTGATGAGTTACCTGGGAAGGCAATGACTTGGGGGATTGGATTGTGTTGCCCCACTCGGTTACACGTAGATAACATCGTGCTTTAAGACATCGATCACTTGAAAGGAACCTGCGGAGGGATTTTAATGCCTCGCAAATTGCTTTTCCTTCTATTCAATTTACATCCAGGATTGCATGGAGCGTATTTAGGAGCTTTCCAAACTGCCACAAACAATGACAAATCCCTCCTGGAACGTTCTCCTCTTGCAGTAAATTTGACCTGACAAAAGAGAGGGAGAAATTTCAGCTTCTTTTCTACACCAAAGCTCTGCAGTGAGCCCTCCCCAGCTCTGTACCTGCTGCTCTGCACAGGGAAATGCTTTGCTGTGGTGCTGCAGCATCCTTGGGCTGTGTCAGGATGTGCTGCCTGATGAGTGGCCCATCCTGGAATTGGGAAAGCCTTATTGATGGAGCTGGAGTGGCTTAAATAGCCAGGTTGGGGTATAAACCTGCCTTCAACATCATAAGGGAAAACAGGAATCAGTTCTACAGTAGGAAACCCTTTTCCTTTAGTTGAGGTTGGGAGATTGAGCCCTGGATCCCAGATCCCATGGGAAGGACTGATTTGCTGCCCTGCCTAGCACTGATGGGGAGGGAGCAAGGAGTGGGAAAACAGGGATATGCATAGGAGCTGTCAGCATGGCAGGGATTTGTAGCAGAGGGGCTCTTTTGCATATCTTTAAGCAGGTTTTTCCAGGGATGCTGGTTATGGCATGGGGCACTTCTGGATTGAAATGCATTTTTCCCTCTTGGACAGGCTCAATAGCACTGTCACTGCCTCTTCAGTCTCAGGATGGGATTCTTGCTAATGGCAATGTAACCAGTACAGCAGGGATTGGTTTGCTGGCAGGAGGGGATCCCTATGTGCTGCTGGAGGAATGGGCTGCCCTGATACTTGGGAAACACAGGAGTCTATGGCTTCACCTGGGGAGCTCAGCCAAACTGTTTAGGGGTTCCCAAGCTGGAAAGCATGCTGGGGCCGATCCTCATGGTTTAGAAGATGCAGTGCATTAAAATCTTGGGTCCTTATGTATCCAGTGACCTCTTTTCCCCCATACCCATGGCTTTGGCATAGGTGTCTTTACCATGGTGGTTACTGGGGCTTCGAAAGGCAGTGCAGAGATGCAATAGGTGTGCTCTGAAACTCCTTGGGATTCTCCAGCAGCATTTGGTGCCCCAAAGGAAATCTGGAAGCCCACGTGGCTCCTGCTTGCTCAGATATGATCCCAAATAGCACCCCGAAGCCTCTGCTGATGTCCAAATGGAGAGGCAGCTGAGCCAAGCATCCATGTCCTCCCATTTGCTCTCTGGCACTTGCCAGAGCATCCTCTGCTCTGATGGAGCCAGAGATTTCAACTGGGAAATGTCAGCTAGCTCCGCATGGATTAAACCCAGGAGCTCTGGCGTCATTGCTGGCACCTTGTTATCTTGTTCCTCCATGAAGCTATGATCCCAGGAATAGCCGTGCTCGAGGGGAAGGAAGCGAGGAGATGAGTAAAGCTCCTACCATGGAGCAAAACCTGTTGCCAAGGCCCCATGTGTGGAGAGGTGCCTCAAGTCCTTCCATTGAGCTATTTGGGGATGGTGTCTTTGGCTCTTCCTTTGGTTTTCCTGCTTTGGGGGGTTACTCATCTCTCCTGGGAGTCTGGGAATGGCTCTGAGGAACTGGAGGCTGCAGTGGAGTTTGTTCTTTCCAGGATGGATGTGGTGCTGCAGGCTCCCTACATGGGGCTTTGAAGCTGGCATCTGGCATTGCTGTGTGCATCCGTGTCTCCTCATCCTCCCTCTTTGGAGCTGTGCACACAGTCTGTCCTCTGGGCCCTCTTGCCCTAAGACGGCTCCAGAAGGTTGCCAGCCCCATTATTATCCTTGTTTTAATCCTGGCTTTTGTGTTACAGCCTGATAATCCTCATGGTTATGGGAACATGACATGAGGGATGGAGAGATGTGTGTTCAAGCCTTGCTCTGGGCTCACGCTGCAGTACTTCCATGGCTGTCACAGCCATGAGGATGTGCTGGGATGCTCAAGCAGCAGCAGAGGACTTGCTGCATCACTTGTTCCTCTGCCATCAGCTCCAGGGCTTTGAGTGAGGAGACATAGGCTGGGCTGGCTGGGAGAGCTGCTGCTGTCTATGTACAGAGCTAGGATGCTCCTGAAGGAGCTGCGGCTCTGCCAGATGTCATAGTGATGCATGAAACACCAGAGAGCATCAGGTTGGATGCTGGGCTTCAGCTTGTGATGGGTTGGGAGCTGCTGCATGCAGTACATGCAGCAGAGCATTGGGATGGCTGGGATGGAGGCGGAAAGGCAAGATCCTATCTCCAGCAGTGCAATGTGTCCCTGCTTACATATCGTGCTCCATCAGACTCCCCTCTGGAGCACATCTTTCCCAGATGGTTGGGATTCCCAGAGAAAACAAGATGGTTTCATGCTCACATCTTCTCCCCAGTGCTGTGGTTAGACTGGGCGGTAAATCTGATGCTCTTAGCCTGAAGGAACACGACCCATGGGCATGGGAGCACCAGGCTCCTCTTGCGGTCAGGCCAGCTTGGTGCCTTCAGCACATCTTTGATCTGCTCCTAAAGCTTTTGCCTTTGAGGGGCTCAACCCCTTTCCTAAGATGAAATCTGCTTTTTCACTCTCTGCTTCCCTGTTTGCTGCCTCATCCATCCACATCCAAGTTGGCACCATGGAAAACATCACTATTCTATCCCCTTCCCGCTTCGGGGCCAGCCCTCTCATTGACTTACTGGCTGCACCATCATTAATCTCCTATGGCTCCTGAGCATTCCTGGGATGAAGCTGCAGAGTCATCTCTGCAAAGGGCTCTGAGGGTCCCCAAGGAGTCACCCAGCTGGTGGTGGCAGTGGCTGGGTATCCCTGTGCTGGCTGGCAGGGAAAGCAGGCACTGGGCTCTCTCCATCTCTGCCCTCCAGCCAGTTTCCATTGCAGAGGAGGGAATGGGGAAGTCATAAATCAATCTCGAGTGTTTTTCTTCTCTTTAGGGGAAAAATAATAACCCCAAAACAAAACAAGCTTGCAGTCGGGAGAAAGGAATTCCTAATGACTAACTTACTTCAGCTAGGACACCAGGGGCTTCAGCAATATGAGATTAAACCTGCTGTGCTGAGACTCTATTACTCCATATATTACTGTGTGCTGCTGGACTGATGGTTCTCACAGGCGGAAATATAACCCTTGGAAATGTCAAGGCACATAATAAAGAGACCTAGCAGGGGAGGCTGGATGGCTCCAGGGATTGATAAAGCCTTTACAGCGCTGGTTCTGTTGGGAAGGAGGGGTGGGTGCGTGGTGTGGAGCTCCCACAACACACTCTGCCGGCACCCAGGAAAAGGTGGGAATGGGAGAAATCCTCCTGGAACAACCCGATCTGCTCCAATTTGCTTTGGAAATGAAGCAGGGAGCACAAAACAAAAGCTTGGATGAATAGTTAGCTGTGCAGTCCTCAGCTGTAAGGGTTTGTCCCTGGGGATGCTGTGATGCTGATACCTCTTTATTATCTCCTAATACCTCCTGCATCCTCTTTGCATTGGAAATCTCTTGTGGACAGACCATTTTCCCAGGAGGAACTGGTTCTCCTGGCTTTGTGTAACATCCCACTGTAAACCTCTGGAGAAAGGCTGGTGGGTGCAGTCATTCCGAGATGAAGGTAGGCAGCAAACGGGATCATCCTCAGGGACCTAGTGAGGGTTAGGAAAAGCATTTGCACATCATTCCTGTTCTGGGGAATGGGCACCAGAGTTGGTGGCTCTGTGCCTGCTGTTCCCATGAGTCCCACTTGCTTCTGTCATGTAGCACCAGGCTCCCTGTTCCCCCCAAACCCTCTGTTTGATGGCTGTAAACCATGAACCTTCCCATCTTTTCATGGCTGCTGTGGGCTCGTAAAGGTGGGAAGAGGGGAATAAATCTCCTGGAGTTCATGAACTATTTACAGCCATGCTGAGCAAGCAGCCCATACTTATGTATTTATTGTCCCTAGCCAGGCCCTGCTTGTGAGCCCAGTCTACCCTGGGGACCATGGCGAGTCATTGGAGTTTGATGTTCACCCTTTGCTCTGAGTCTTTTGGGTGGGATTGCCCATTAGTGCTACTCCATCTGCTTCCTTTTGTTCCCTGCAGCATCCTCAGACAATCAATAGGTATTTAGGAGCCATCATGACAATAACGATGCAGCTGCCCATGGGTTTGTGAAAACAGGTCTTTAAAGACCCAAACCAATCTGTTATTCTATGGTTGCTTCTATGAGGACCCAGTGCTCATCCCATTGTCCTTGTGGCCATGTCTCTGTGGTGCTGCATCTTCCCCTGCAGTACTGGGGCTGAAAGGGAGAGGATGCTGCAAGGAAGCCGAAATAGCCCCTTTCCCTTCCTTGGCAGTGCTGGCTCCTGCTGAATAGCACTTGTGTTGCTTCGAAGGCTTTTCCTTGTCGTTATGGGGCTTATGGGCCAAGGACACTTCTTGCCTGCAGCTTTATATCTGTCAGTTTGATCAGCAAATGGGGGAGAGGGCCATAAAACCGCAGAGGCTCAGTCCTAGTCCCTTTAATCCCGCCAGGAGGGCCAGTGTTATTTCTCCACCGGGAATGTTAATGGGATTCTAATACGCTGGCAAATGGGATTTTTTACAACTGCCATTCCGCAGTTACAGACACGGTGTGTCACCAGGACAGCCCCATCAATCCTCCTGGTGATGCTTGTGTTGGGGGTCTGCTGGACCCCCCCCAGTGCTGCTTTCCATGCTCTTGGGGCATCACTATGGCTTGGCTGGGCAGGATTGCTGAGCAATAGTATTTGTGGGGCAGGCAGGGTTTGGTTGTGTCTTATAGGGTTGGTATCAATCAGTTCCTTGCTCCCTCCATCCCCGGGGACTGAGCATCACGATGACTGCTCTCAACAGGCAAAGCAATGAGTGCCTCCTGGCCTCCATGTGGACCTTAAGGAGTTAATAAGCATTAATAATCCCGGGAAGCATCTGGCAGGGTCTGTTTGCTCCTTATGCAATGTGACCATGCACAGAGAACCTGCCCTGGGCAGGGAAACCCACGGGGAATAGCTAGGAAACTAAGGGTCTAGCCAGGCTTGTCTTTGAGGCCCTGTTCCTTCCCTTGCTTCCATGAATATGGAGGTGTTGATGCAGTTACAGGACCTGTTGCATAGGGGGGTGATGCATTTATGGCCTTGCCATAAATCCTTGGCTAGTGCAGGGATGCAGAGCAGGCAGCACCCATGGCTGCAGATGAATCCAAGTCCATTTGAGCATCCCTTGGGCACCCAGAGGACATGGAAACAGCTGCACTTGATCCCTTCCTCAGTAGGCAGCACCCGAGTTGAGTGCCAGAGCCATAAATATTGTCTATCTAGACCCAATCTCAGCTCGGGATTGATTTTCCTCCAGCCCTGATTGCGGAAAGCCAGGAAGATGGGATTATTTTCCAGGGCAATCACAGGTTGATGGGGCCTCGCAGCTGCTTCCACACTTCTTGCCATGAGTAAATAAGCAGCTCCCTGTGCTCTCAGTGAGTAGCACCTATTTCTCTGGGGTGTCCACTGGGGTTTTGTTGTACTTAGCTGCAAATTGGTCCAGGAGACTGGCCCGACCCTTCTTGTTGAACAGCACTATAGGCATGTAGGCTTTATCTTATCTATTATCACCGCTGCTTGATAGCTATCAGGATCTCATCTCTCTCTCTTGCAAATCCCATTTGTCATCACATTCCACCAGCTGCCCAAAAGTCCCGACCTGACGTGAGGCATCCGCGTGCTTGGTGCTGTTACAAGCAGGTTGCCCCACTGATAATAAAGAAGTTCCCATTATTCCCATTTTCCAGACAGCAGAGCCAAGGGGAAAAGCTCATAGGGTGATCCCCCAGGATTTATCCAAGGTTCTAAAGGAAATCTGAGGTTTGCCAAACGAGCTCATGAGGGCTAAAGAGAGCTTTGTGTCTCTGTAGCAGCTCACTCCAGGTTTTTCAATCACTGCATAAGGAATACAACAGAAGGAGCAGGTTTCCTGCCCCAATTAAAACCAGGGCAATAATAAAATCGAACAGGGAAGTTCTGCATCTCAATCGGCACCAGGGAATGAGCAAGTGCTGTGCAATAAATAGGGGAAGGCAGGAAAATGTCACTTTTTATTGAGGCAGAATTTGTGACAAGAGCGAATATCTCTCTGAATTTAATGGCTATATTTGGGGAACAATATCATAACAGCAAGCCAGCGCTGCACAGAGCTGCAGCTGCAAGATTAGGTGGTGTCTCTGGTGGGGATAGAGCAGGCACCTCCATAGCAAGGACATGGGAACACCATAGGGAATGGCTCCTGAGCCACTGGTTCCAGCAGAGAGTAGAACTGGTTCCATCTGCTGCCCCATAGGATTTGCTTCCCATGCTGTTTGGTGCTGTTAAGGGGGCTGCTGGGGACACCAACCCCTTGTGCTTCTCCCAGTTCTCCCAAATCCCAACCTTCTCTCCATTCACATGGTTGGCCACAGCTCTCCATGCTTCCAAAGCACTGGAGTTGGGCTTGAATTGACATGAAGACTGTCAGGCTTTAATGGGGATGGGTGGGATGTCCTCTCCTGCACCAAGGTTGGATTTGATGGTCTTAAAAGTCTTTTCTGACCTGGCTGATTCTATTATTCTAAGGGGCTCTTCAAAGCTGCTTCCTGGGCTTCATCTCCCCCTGCTCACTTCTTCAAGTGGAGAAATGTCCCTTGGACAAATTCATCCTCTCCTGTCACCCTTTTGTTTGTAGTCTTCAGAGTGAGGCTTTCTAGGTAATCATTCAGTCTTTCTAAGCCAAACTATTCCATGTTTCTATGTTTTGGTAGGTCCTACTTTGTGTGCTTTTAGGAGTTACATCCCACTTAGTGCCTTGGGGCGACGAGATGGGCACAAGTCACTCCATCTCTGTGTGCTTTCCTTTCTCCTCAGTAAAGCAGATATCCCAGTATGAGGGTATTTCATGTCTTTTCCCCATCCAGCATCCTTTTCCTGGAAGCTGTCTGCTTGTGTTTCCAAACAACACCCAGAATGTTGGGATCCTGCCTAGGGAGAGAGATGCCATTTGTGCCATTGTAGAAGTTAAATGGTAATATCAGTATCACAGAAGCTGTTCTGTTCATTAAATCCAAGGAATTGGGAGATGGAGGACATGGGCTTTGGCAAGGAAGAAACACATCTCTCACTGCAGGAATGCACATGGAACTGGGTTCTGGGAAAGGGGGGTTCCACCTCCTGAAGTGTCTGGCACTGGGCACTGCTGGCAACACATCCCAAAGCAATGGGATTTCAACAGAGACATCAGTTTCTGCAGCTAGAACACAAACAACAACCATCAGCTCAGCAGTGGGGGTGGGAAAGTCAGAATAGACAGGCAGTGTTCTGCTTGGAGAAGACTCTTTGCTCTCCATGCTGAAGTAGGATGCTCCTTTCCTGTCCCGGATGCTCCTTTCCTGTCTAGGATGCTCCTTTCATGTCTAGGATGCTCCTTTCCTGTCTAGGATGCTCCTTTCCTGTCCCGGATGCTCCTTTCCTGTCTAGGATGCTCCTTTTTTGTCTAGGATGCTCCTTTCCTGTCTAGGATGCTTTCTAGACTCCAAAACTAAGTTGTAGTGATGATCTTTGGGGTTTATTTGTAGAAGGGTTCGTATGGGATTAGGAGAAACAAGGAAAACATTGACCTGTCCGTGCTCTTTAGGAACCTTGGGTCTTCATTAAGTAGTTTCATATTAACTAATATTTAATAAGGAATTTTGCATCCTTGCACGCTGGAGAGCTGAGCTGTGAAGAGCCTGAAGCTTTGTACCCTATGCTGAGGATATGGTATGAAAACCCTTCATGTCCAAGCCTTGTTAGGAACTGAAAACCATCTACTTGACGGGAAATAGGGAATAAGACAAATAGATGCATTTTCATTGCAGCAAAAGCTTAAGAGTAGAAGGCCTCAAATTTCCTCTGGGGTCTCATGTTGTTTAACTTCTTAATGGTGTGAAACATGGGCTGACCTTGGCTGCGGCCTTTGATACAGAGAAATATAAAGTTGCCCTAATAATGGAGCATTGGGAATGATGAAAAGGAACTGGATAAAGTAGACTGTGGGCTGGTGCGTGTGGAAATGGCTGCGTCCTTCCGCAGAGGTAAATAGCATTATTAACCAAAGGGATGGAAGGAAATAAACCAGGGTCAATCTGTTGTATCTGGAGAATTTAGGGAATGAATTACCGGGGTGGGAGATGCTCCATCCCCATTGAAGTGGAGCAGTGGGATTTCATGGTGAGCTGTGCATCTCTGAGGTTTGCAAGGGGCGAGTTTGGGACTTAGGAGGAAATGAAAAGGCTGCTGAAGGGGTCTGCTGTGATTATATGGCGAGGGAAAGCCTTCCATTAGGCACTGGCAGGAAACAGCAGATATTTAGCTAAGGAATGGTGCTGGTGTCCTTAGTCACGCTGGGTGGAAGTGACCTGCTGCAAAATAGAGTTATAGATTCCTTATGCTGCTGGATGTATGGCTAGGCTGGTGTTTAGAACTGCTTCTGCAGCTAGGACTGGAAGGAAATGCTGATACAAAGATGTTTCTGAAGGCTCCTTACCATTTCCAAGGGAATAGAAATGAAAATAAGGACTTCTGCAATGCAATGTGGTAAAAAAGAGCCCAAAACTGAATTTAGGGACTTAAGAAGAATTCCTTTGACTTAAAGATGATTTGTGTTCTTCCTGAAGCCAGCAGATGTTCACCCATTTCACCCTATCCAAGGCTTGTCCAAACCTGATTTGGATCCCATCTGTGGTCCCTGGGCTGACATGGTTCACATCCCACCTATGGTCCCCAAAGTTGGTGTGAACCCATGGCACATCACAATGCTGTTTGCTGGCCCTTTGAGAAGTCACAGCATCACTACACATTGCAAACTGCCTCTGTCCCTGACTTTGATGCTGCTTTAGGTACTTGCTCTGTGGAATGGGATTTATATTCCCTGCAGTAAGGCTTTGGTCTGGTGTCCTCCTCGATCCGGGTGATTGGTGTTGTTTCACTTGTCATTTAAACTGGTGAAGCTGTAGCACTTGGCCAGAGCCAACTTCAAGGCACGGTGAAGGAAAAATCCCATAATGGATGGAATCCAGGTGTTTTTCTTTCCCTGTCTACAGCTTGTTGAATATTCTCCTTCTGGAGAATGAAGTGAGGATAAAGTTGACGGTGTCGGGAGCATAATCGAGCTAATGGCCTTTGAGCTTATCAAGTGCCTCTGTTCTGCTTGGGCATTTAATCACCCACAGAAGCCATTTATTGCCTCGTATACTCCTCTTCTATGAACATTAGCCCTTAAATACCTGGCATAATTAAAGGTGAAGCTGCGGCGCTGCGCTCCGTCTCCTGCCCGTGGATGGGGAACAGATGAGGTGGGAGTTCTGGTGGAGTTCAAGGTGAGAGCCGTAAAGCCCATTTTCTGCCTGTGTCAGGGACATTATTTTAGGAATGTCTAATTCCGCTGCTGGAAATTGAGGCTGGCTCAACTAATAATTCACGCTTAATGAACTTAGAGTTATAGCCCCGGCTCCGCGATTCCCTCTGTGCCCGGCGCGGGCGATTGGCCTTGTCAGATGGTTAAAGGATGGGGAAGGAAATGACAAAAAGGATTTGATGGAATTAAGCAGAATTCCTCCCAAACCTTATTGCTTTGTGTTTAGATCCCTGTCTGGGAAGAGAGAGAGAGAAATTCACTGCAGCTTTGGCTGTAATCCAGTCGCCTCCTTGATCAGGACTTTTGAGGGCTTTAACCTTGTGTGTTCTTCTTGCAGCTCAGCTCTTCAAAAGGCTCCTGCCCTTTCTTTATGTGAGGGGAAAACAAGCATCAAGTATTGATGAAGGGTTAATACGTGGTGCTGTGTGTAGGTAGCAAATTGAAGTACCTGCCTGTCATGTTCCTTGACACATCCTCAGCTACCCAACAATCAGACGCTCAAAGACTTGATCATTAATGCAGTTATCCTTGGAACACCCCTTTGATAGTAAATTAATGGGCTGTGCTATGTAGAACAGCAGAGTTGTTGCTGCTGCTGCTGGGTTTATACAGTGGCAAGGGAAATAGTCACACACTGATGAGGATGGGGAATGGAGACAACTGACCCAAAGCCAAGCATCAAATTGTTGCAAGGAGGGAGTCTAACAGTATTCCTGCCTGCTGGTTAAATACCAGCTAGGTCTTGCTTCATGAATCCTCTCTGCTCTGGTGAGGCACCCCCCCCCCCCAGTCCTGGTCCAGCTCTGGGGCAGCAGCACAAGAGGGATGTGGAGCTGTTGGATGAGTCCAGAGGAGGCCATGGAGCTGCTGGGAGGGCTGGAGCAGCTCTGCTCTGGAGCCAGGCTGAGAGAGCTGGGCTGGGGCAGCCTGGACAAGAGAAGGGGAGACCTGAGAGCAGCTCCAGTGCCTAAAGGGGCTGCAGGAAACCTGGAGAGGGGCTTGGGACAAGGAATGTAGGGACAGGACAAGGGGAATGGCTTTAACCTGCCCGAGGGGAGACTGAGCTGAGCTCTTAGGCAGCTCTTCCCTGTGAGGGTGATGGGACACTGGGATGAGTTGAATGGAGCAGCTGTGGCTGCCCCATCCCTGCCAGTGTCCAAGGCCAGGTTGGACACAGGGGCTTGGAGCAGCTGCTCCAGTGGAAGGGGTCCCTGCCTATGGCCATGGAACTGGATGAGCGTTAAGATCCTTTCCAACCCAAACCATTCCATGGTTCTCTGTACAAGCATCATCTGCCAACAGCAGAGATGAGCATCCATACAGGTTGTCCCATTACAGATGAAGCCTTGGTGCTACAGCAGCTGCAGATTTCCTCAGCAAGGTGCTGGAACATCTGGATTGATATTTCATATGGGTTAAAGAAACCCAGGTCTTCTCTGCAGGTCCATTAGGAGCTGAACTGTTGGCTCTTTGATCAGTGCTTGTTTCTGTCCCCTGCATCACTGGAGGCCCTTCCATAGCTTGATGCAGACCTTGGGTTAAGGAGGGGTTTGCATCTGGCTGGAGCAAGCTGGGTTCATCGGGAACCCCCTCTCCCCATGTTATCCAGTACCCCAAGCACATCTGTAGCTCAGCATTGCAGAGCCCTGCATTGCTTCCTGGAAAGACATGGATTTTTGTGGCTGTTGAAAACACTGGGCATCTGTATAAGCGATTGTATTAAGCTGCTGTTGTAGTAATTGTGTTTGTACAGTGAAGCAAAAAGGCTCAGCTCACCCCTCTGCTGTCTGGAAATGATTCCTCCAGGTTATGTGTGAAGCACTTTTGTTCACTGTGCTGATTTCATTCAGCGGGGGGAGAAAAAAGAAGCTGCTATTACAGTGACATATTCTTCCCCAATGGTAACGTTATCCCTGCTCCTGGCTCTGTGCAGAATCATAACTCATTTTGTCACAAGGCTAGCAAATAAATAATAAGAATAAATTGAGCAGATTATCTCATCTTTAAGCCATAGCCAGCATTCATCAAATCCATGCCAAGAAGCAAGACTTACCTGCAGTCGAATTGATCCTACAAGAACACCTACCTTAAGCTCCATTAGTGTTCCTCAGAGCTGCTCACCCATCTCCCTGCTCCTTGGTTGCTTAAGATGGCAAGTCATTAAAGTGACACACGTTCCCAAAGCATCTTCTAAAAGGGTCTAGCACAAAAAAGGTATGTGTTGCTATTTCTCACCATTGATTTTTTCACTGAAGGGCCCAAAACACACAAAAGCTCCATTCGACTCGGTGGAAGCGTTGCTGTTTGCGGTGCAGATGCAAACCCCATTCGTTTCTTCTCCCAGTTCAATGAAGGTTTAATAACAGATGCTGCAGGGACTTTCCACAGGACGAAGGGCTCATTACTTTCAGAGGAGATGCTACTCTACATTTACTAGAGTACCACAAAGCCCTATAAATAATTAACGTGGAAGTGCGCTGAATAAACCTATTGCAGCCCTACTAATTGGTAAACAGGCATGTATTTCACTTGGAGGATGGGAGAAGCAGCACTGCTTTCACTTGCATGGATTTAAGCTTCTGAATAATGGTTCAAAGAGGCCAGGCTTGCTTTTATTTAGTTCCCAGCGCTCAAAACCTGGTTTGTGCCTTATCTGAATAAAGGTGTGATTTGTTACCCAGAAACTCCTGCCTCTGAAGCATCCTCTAAACTGGAACGGAAGGAGCTCACTTGGCAAGCAGCAATTATTTCCCGGGAATCCTGTGTCTTCAATGGAAATGATGGGCACTAAACCTACTCTAAGTCCCCTCCTAAATCATCACCAAATGCAATGTATTGAATGCAAGAGAAGGTTAATTTGCAGTTGTGCTCTCAAGGTGCGTCTGGCCGACAGCATGAATCTTGTCTCCGTGTCTTCCTGTTAAGAATTCATTCTTAATATGACTTTAAGCTGATGTATTGAAGCTGGAAAACACGTAAGGATCCACTTTGGCTCAGCTTCATTTGGAACATAGCAAAGATTAGGCTGGAACAAGCTCTTTTGGGACTGAAATAAGTGCTCACAAGAGAGTTTGTCCCTCTGTGTGTGTGTGTGGGGGGGGGGGGGTTAATAAAGATGTGGGCTCCTTTTTAGCTACATAGCCTCTATTATTCCCTCTGGATGGGAGCAATTCTCTGCCATGAGTTTGGGTTACCCTTGTGCAAAGCAAATGCAAACTCATTACCAGGTTGGAGGTAGAAAGCAAAGGTGCCGGAGTGGGAAATGATGGGAACTGGACTTGCAAAAGCCTCAGGTTTGCAGCTGGTACAGCAAAAAGTGCCTCCAAAAAGAGAAGGCAAGCTGCCAGCGCGGTGGCACGCAACATTCCAAGCCCATATATAAATATCTGACCTATTTCTTATGGATAGCACAATAAGGACTCGATCAAAACCCCATTGAATTCCGCAGGAGTCTTTCCATTGACTTGAATGGCTTTTGGATTGGCCCCTATAAATGGCTCTTGAGGAGAAGATAGTGGGGCATTTGCCTGCCTATTTTTATATCGTGTTTGATCACTCACTCAGTGATTTGTCAGACTTGAGCCCTTCGCTATGGGGAGCTTGTACAAATTACAGTGTTCCACGGCCAAAGAAATGCCTCTTGAAATGGAACTGAGCCTCATAAAGCAGATAAATGGGATGGCATCCCATAGGCGCCGCAATGAAAGGAGAACATTAACACTCATTATAAAGGGACAAGGCAGTGCCATGCTTCTCGTGACCCTGTCATGGAAACACGAGGGGTTTGTCACATCCATTGGGCTAGTGTGGGGCTCAAAATCAATGGGTCAGCTCATCCCCTGTCCTCTTCCTGAAGTATGGGAGTCTGGGAATGGGCCAAGAAGCTTTCCAATGTGTTTCTATGCAGTTACATCCCCTTTGGAGAAGTTTCTATCTGAAGCACAAAACCACCAGTTCTCATTGCTCCATCCTTCTGCTTCCCTTTGGGGCTCTTCCTTGTACTGATACCTAGGGACAATTATTCCTTGTGGAATGGTTGGGGGGGGTGTGTCTCATCCCATTCCTGTTGGATTTCATGGGAAGACTCCTCCGCACACAGGCTATTCTCAGACTGGAAGGTGGTTTCCTAAAGGAGAAGTGGAAATGATCAGTTTAAGCCTTTGTAAATGCATGTTTAATATCTGCTCAATGCGAGGCGGAATTCCTGAGCCGTTAAGCGGTGCTGGATCCAGGGTGGAGGAATTGAGCAGTCCGGGTGGAAAACTCCCTCCTGGGACACAATCCCAGGTGAGCTGTGTGTGGAGAGCGGATTCCATGAGCTAGAGTTGAGGATTGGGATAGTACTGTGCTATTTCCAATGCAGGAGCTTCCAGGAGCCTCCTCCCTGCTTCCCCCCCTGCTCCCTCCTGTTGCAGTTCCTGCTGGATGCCACCCCCTTGGCAGCCCCCAGTCCTTGTTCTTTCCCTTTTCTCTACCCCTATTCCCCCTCCTTTTCCCTCCATTCCCCTCTTTTTCCCCCCATTCTCCCTCCTTTTCCCCTTTTTGCCCCCCCATTCCCCCTTCTTTGCCCTTCTGTTTCCCCTCTCTTCCCCACTCCTCCATTCCCACCCTTTTCCCCCTTTTTCCCCCCTCTTTTTCCTTCTCCTTTTCCCCCTCTTCCTCTCCCTTCCCCCCTCCCCTTTCCCTTCCTTTTTCCCCTTTCCCTTCCTTTTTCCCCTTTCCCTTCCCTTTCCCTTCCCTTTCCTCCACCCCTTGCCCCCACTTTCCTGTTGCAGTTCCTGCTGGATGCCACCCCCTTGGCAGCTGCTGGTCCCTATCCCTTCCCCCCATCCCATTTCTTACCCCCCCACCCTACCCCCTCACCCTTTCCCATGGGATCTCAGCTGGGAATCCCATGGTTTTGCAGTCAGGAGGTCTTGTTGCCTGTTGCCCTTTTGTTTTGGGGGTGCTGGGGGGTGGATCACAGCAGCAGGATGCTCATTCCGGCACCCATCCCTACGGAACTGCCAATTCCTACTAAAACCCAGGGCAAAGCCTATCTGAGGCTATCAGCAATTGATTGGAGGGGGGTTCAGATGAATCATTAAAAGAAAGGAAGACGAGAGAGAGCTGAAGAAATAATCTTTGTACATTTTAATCTGAGCACTTTCCGAGCGGTTTGATAAGGCAGGCTGGAGAAATGTCAGCTTCCCCTTATCTCTAATTGACTTAAAGTAGAAGCAGCCTTTAATCCATGCATGCAGAGGAGCTGCTGATGGGGAGATGAGGGCAATTGATTCCTGCTTTTTTTAATTAACAGCCTGCCTGCCTGATCAAAACAATAGGGAGAAGGGGAAGAGCATCCGTGGTGACATTTGGAGCTGGTGACATGGGAGCGCAAGGTGCTGCTCCCACTTGAAGAAGGGAATTGCCCTTCGGTGTGTGTGAGCAGAGAGATGGAGGCTCCAGGGATTCCCATAGGGCTGTTGTATTAAGCAGACTGTATGGATTAGGGTTATCAGCCTGGCTGGTCCAGAGGCATTACAGGTGCTGGCTTGGGATGTGGGACCTGTAACAGAGGGTTGGAACTAGATGATCCTTAAGGTCAGTGTTTCTATGGCATGATGGGGATGGTAAGCACATCCCTCACCCACAGCATCAGGAAAAACCCCGGTAAGAGGAGACCATGGTCCCTGCTGTCCCCTGCATCCTCCATGCAAAGTAAGCTTTGATGCACAAGAGCCATGTCCTAGAGTTGCTTTGATGGGCAGAACCCAACTTTCAGTGGAGATGGGGCAAAAGTGACCTCTTGGGTGCCATCCATTTGTATTGCCCTCCTCCTTACCTTGCTGTAGCCCTGTTTGCCTCCAGACAGCATGTACATATGCTTAATGATGGTGTAGGGATATAGGAATGTTCTTTCCACATGGGCAGCCAAGGAAATAGAGTTTTACCCCATGTCTTCTCCCATCCTGCATCCCCAGCATCATATGGGTGAGCTCCAGAGAATCCCCAACCTCTTGTAGCCTCCCAGATATTGCTTGACCCTATCGGGCAGGGTATGAGGAATGCAGGAAGGTGGGAATTTTGTGCTGATGAGGCTTTTCCAGCTGCTTTCTGGGCGGATGAGCACACATGTGCTGGAGATAATGGCTTTCACTGTGGGGCTCGCTGGCTGCTGTGACTGTTATGGCTCCATTTGCTGTCCTGCTGCAATACACTTACACTTGTCCGCTTAAGTGTCAGCCACACAGCAGAGAGGGTTGTTTATGCAGCACTTAGTAACATCTACGGGGTAATGGGCTGTGCAGAAGACCCTGGGATAATTGGGGAAATGTCTGGAAGCGGATTAGCTGCGTGTCTGGGCGGCGGATATTTGGAAATACAGATACATACGTTCAGTCTTTAAATACATATTAGGCTAAACTCTTGTTCCTCGCAGGGATTGCGGAGGTGGGGGTAATGTTGTGTGAATAAAGTGGGTTAAAACCTCGGCTTTCCAGTTAGAGCTAGGATGAAGGCAGCGCTGGACACCAGAAAGGGGAGCAGGAGGGGCTGCTGTTGTCCTTGCATGGTGGGGTAGGGGTGGACTGACCTCCCCAGCAGGATCCGTCTATGCTAAAGAGCATCCAAGACAAGGGGGTTTTGGGACAGGGGCTGAAAGAGAGCAGGGAGATGAGGGAGGCAGACATGGGAGCATCTTAGTGATGCCTGCAGCCTGTTAGCACTTTGCTTAGGCTCTTAGTGGAGGAGGTCTGCAGTGCCCCTGCTCCTCTGGGCTCCATCCTGCTCTCTGGCATTCCACAGCCTTCTTTTTATCACTGTTTCCTTCTAAACACCCTGCTTTCTACCAGCAGGATGCAGAGGAATAAAGAAACTCACTTGCCCAGGGATGCGACCTGCTCTGTACCACTCAGGGCAGGAGATGACTGCTTCCAAATGCGAGGTATTGGGCCACCCCAAGCACCCTATGGATGCAAAGTCCAATGGGGATGCACATCGCTGGCCACCCTGGAGCATCCCTGTGGATGGTTTGGTGTGGAAATAGGGCTTAAAAACAGAGACTGCCTCTGGTTTTGCTCAGGTGTTTAGCCCAGGATGCAGCGTTGCAGGGCCTGTGTTATCACACTGTGCAAAGGCAGTGCAAATCCCAAAGGATCTGGTGTCTTGTCACAGAGATGTGTTTTCCCCCATGGTTTATAGGTACCAATCTTTGCACTCTGAAAGCTCCCTAATAATTCATAATTTCTTAATACCGTGTGCTGTCTCTCTCCTTCTGACAAATCCATTTGTTCTGGGTTGTATCTGCTGCTGAACCGTGATGGGGAGAAGGAAGGAGCAGTGTTTTCTCTCTGCTTATCGCATTCCCTTTCATATCCTAAGGGTTATCAAGTCAGCCACCAAAATGCCACAACCTACCGTGACGGGTATTTAAATCAACAACAAAGCAATTCAATAGCAGGAACTCTAAACCACAACTGAAATGATGGAGCGAGGCGCAAGTCCTGCTTTTCCATGTCCAGGTATAATAGAAAAGCATTATCCTTGTGTGAGCTGCTAATATGGCCTGATGGAAGGAGCCCGCAACTCAATTTATATCCTGCAGCTCCAAATAAATATGTAAATGCTGCCACATCTGCCCAGATAAATCTTCACTGCTCCAGTGTCCTTATATCTGCAATGAAAAATGCATATGGGGAACAAGTGTAAGGGCAAAGGGGTAGACAACTGATGGGTTGGAGGATCCATGCCAGATTTCCAAAGAGATTTAGCCCACTTCAAGGTTGCTTTAACAGTTAGAGAGGCTTCCACTCGTAATGATATGGAAAAATGGGAATTAGACCTCTAAAATCAACTAGGTCTTTTGGGAAGCATTGTCTTCATGGTACCATAGATGGTTCCCATGCCCAAAGCCGCATCAGGATCCGGCTAGAAGAGCTTTTTCTTCAGCCAGCCTGCACTTGTTGCAGCTTTGTGGTTCAGTATAATTATAACCTGGGAGGAATTAAAAGGGTTTTGGGGGAGAAAAGTGAGATCTGAAGCTTAAATAACAAATCAGCTTCAGCACAATTAAAAAGAAGCTGCTTTGTGATTATACCGGGGTGGCTGCTTATGTGCAGAGGGAGGGGATGGTGCTTTGGGCTGCATTTACCTGTGAGGAGCATATCAGGATAGTAATGAGCAAGGAAAGGGCAGAAGGCTGAGTAAGGACCAAATCCCTTGAGCCTGAGGGAATAAATCTGTGTTACTTGAATCAGAAAAGCCTCACAGTGTGGAGCTCAGCAGTGCAAGCGCTTGCCACTTCTGGTCTTCTCTAGAGCATCCTCATCCTTCTTTGTATGCAAATGTGACCAGATCCAAGCTCTAACTCCACTCATTAAACAAATCAACCCCAAACCCACTCTAGATGCTCAAATATTGTGCAGGTTGGGTGCCAAGACCCTCTTGAAACTGATTGGTATCAATGGCCGCGTGTGAATCCCAGGCGAGTTCTTTAATTGCTTTCTTTTCCCCTGCCCTGATTGCATCTCGCAAGATAGAATTTGAAGGCAGCACAAAAC
The DNA here is from genome assembly GCF_012275295.1 of Melopsittacus undulatus. Lineage (NCBI taxonomy): Eukaryota > Metazoa > Chordata > Aves > Psittaciformes > Psittaculidae > Melopsittacus > Melopsittacus undulatus. The sequence goes on from NC_047541.1 coordinate 5,422,856, forward strand.
CGAAGCAAACGGGAATTGTTTCCCCTTGCAAATGAAATGCTCCAGTTGCCCGGCAGCAAAACACTGGGAGAGAACTTCAAACAGCTTCAGCTTTGATTTGAAAGCCAGCCAAATGTTTCCAAACTTGCAGCAAATGAAGGGATTTATCCTGGTTTCAAGATGTGGGAAGGCTTTATGGATGTATATATAACCTGCTCTAGTGGAAGGTGTCGCTGCCTATGGCAGGGGATTGGAACTGGATGAGCTTTAAGGTCGCTTCCAACCCAAGCCAGGCTGGGATGCTGTGATATATACATGGAGAACCAGCCCTGGAAAAGGTCTCTGGGGGGGTTTGGCCATCTCCACCCTGACAGGAGGGAGGGATGGAGCTCCTACAAAGTTGGAAATACACAAGTGATAAAGGAAATCTGCTGTTAACCCTTGTTTAGCTGGTCCATGGTGGAAAATAGCACTGGCAACAGCTGAATGGCAGAGTTGGGTGAAGCCTTAAACCTACAAACTTGTACCAGGGTGGGTTTGGAGAGGGGAGGAGGCTTCACTGTCCTCCCCAGTGCAGCCACCTTCATCCCTCTCCTCCCCATATCCTCACTGGTGATGGAGCAGCAATAACACAAAAGCACAAGGAATTCATCACATGAATAAACCTGCTCATTCCCTCCTAAAGCCATGTTATTGGGAAGAGACAGTGGAGTGCCTGTTTTCTCTGGCTTTATGGATTTCCATATTTATTACTTATTTTGGACTGCAGGGGGGAAAAGAATGTTTTGCAGTTGGAAATCTCCATGTAGGATGAGAGGGTTTGGAGATGCTTCCGCTGCTCCTGCATCTTTAGGGTGGTGGCACCATGTGTTGCTGGGTAATTAACTCGAATCTCTTAAGGTAGTGGTTTGGGGGCTGATTTTCCTGGTGGTTCCCTGTTTTCCGTGATCTTATGTGATTGCTTTATTTAGATCCTTGCTTGGGTAAGGCACAAACACCCTCCGCTTTGTTTTGTGGGAATAGAAGGGTTTGGAATGGTTTAGGTTCCATGCGGTTGGAAGGGTGGGAGGTAAGCAGACAGCAATAGAAGAGGTGTTTTGGACACGAAGAGAAGCAAAAGTGACTTAGCAAATTCCCAAGGGTTCTCATAAATAGGACTAAATGCTTTCAGGCCTCTGTGGCATGCTACTTGTGTTCCGATATTGATGGGGACCTTTGCATGGAATAATCCGGCTGGATTTCTGGGAAGCTTGATGATTTGCGTTGGAAAACCCAGGAGGCAAGGGGAGAACGAGGCAGGAGAGCTCTCCAGGGCAGAACCCTCCAAACCTAGGGGAAAACTGGGAATCTGATGGATTCCCATCAAGTGGCCACGTGGGATGTGGCAGCTAGGGGCAGGTTTCACAGCCCCTTCAGGAAGGGCTGGTGAGGGCAGGCACAGGTCCAAAGTGCCAAAGTATTTTGTGGTTTTAAAGATGTTGAGACTTGCTTTAACTTCGCTGCTTCTATCATTGCAAGACAAAGGACACACATGAATGGAGAGCAAACAACCCTGGAACTGCTTTGGGTAGAAATGGCAAAGGGTTTTTTAATCCATTTCTCTTCTAAACCTTTTCCCCCCTTTATTTTAAGGAGAATTTAATCCAAATAATCTCCACAGAAACAGTTATTTTGCACAGAAACCCGGTTTTCATCTCCAAAAGACACCCAAAAGAGATATTCCCACCTTGGGCCAATTATCACTGCCTTCACTTTTGTATAGGGATGAGTATCGCGTTTGCCTTTTCATGTCTCAGAGCTCACTTAGAGGTTAGTTTTGGACCTGGCCTTCTCACAGTGATGATTTCCATAGCAGTTCGTGCCTGGTTTTACACAATACAGTTGGTTGCCTGCCTTGCAAGCAGGTTGGACAAGGGTTTCTTGTATAGAGATCTGCATGCGAAGCTGAGATTGACTCTTGTGGGCATTGCAGTTGCCTGTATCATAAATAATAGGAGTTAAAGTCAAGAGCACTGGGTAATTGGTCAGTGACACACTTTACCTTTGCAATTCTTATGCTGTTGCTCCTTTCCTTTATTGACTCTTGATTACAGTTTTGTAACAATTACAGACCCAATAATAGGCAGCTATTGATTGCTGTGGAGGTGAATATCAAGATTCACTGACCTGAGAGTGGAAACTATTGACTCAGAGGAGAAGAATAGCTGGGATTGAGTCAGAGGGTTGCTGATCATGCATGTTCATTTGCATGCCCCATCAGGCTGGTTGAATGTTGCTCCAGCCTTGGGATTGATGTGCTATAGAAATGTATCGCCTTGGTTTGTGTGTATTTGCCAGCAGTGACAGCTATCTGCTCCTGGTGCATCATCAAATGTGTTTTGGGCTGGAAATCTAATGTGGAGTCAAACCACTTTTGGAGGAATAGAACCTTTTGTTGGGAAAATTCAGCTTCCTGGGCACTTGGAATTAAAAGGGGCTTTTGGAATAGTGCCCTTAATGGCATCAAAAGGGTAAGAGGCAACTTGAAATCAGCTGTTTCATCTCCAAAACGATAAGCTTGATCTGCTAGTCTGGATCTGTAGATGACAGGTGGATGTGCCAATAGGTGGCAATGTCTCCATGGACATGGTGTGGAGCATCTCTCCTTGCATATGTAATCCTTTGTAAGAGATACGGGAATTGTATGTACATTCATGTGATGGGTCTCACATGGAGGGAAAAGAAGAGGAAAACAGGGATTTTGACCTTTTATGGTGCTGCTTTAGGACTCCATGTAAAGCCTGATGGCTTGGAAAGGTGGGTTGGGTAAATGGTGACAACCCAACTTCCCTGCTTCTTTGAAAGCCTTTGTTGGCATAATGGGATCCTTGATCTTGCCACTGCATAAATCACAGGCAGCCAGTTGAAGTCAATTCATATTATTGCAGTTCGTTAGCAGCTCGGGAGGAAATTGCATTTACTATAATTGCCTCTAATTGCACCAGATTAGTGATTACAATTATTGATGGTGGCTGATTATTCATTAGGCTTCAAATCAATTCCCCTGCTTCATCATTACCCAAAACAGTAACTGATGAAGAGAGAAAGAGGTCCGGGGGAGCCCACGTCCATGCTGCTGCCAGGGAGCCCACCTGACTCCACAAGTTGTGTGAAATCAGCTCTCGAAGCTGATTAATGCCTTGATGCAATGGGAGAGGTCATGAGCTGGGATTTGGGATGCCTTCGGTGATGGGGAGCTAAGTCATAGAATGAGTTGGGTTGGAAAGGACCTTTAAGCTCATCCATAAGGACATCTTCCACTAGAGCACGTTGCTCCAAGCCCCTGTGTCCAGCCTGGCCTTGAACACTGCCAGGGATGGAGCATTTACCTCCTCTGTGCTTGTCCTGTCTTGGGTGGCTTCCTTAGAGGAAGCTGATTGAGGTCTCTGGAGAAGACTTACGATGCCATGTGGGATCTTGAAGGGATTTATGGGCCTTATAGCACCCTCTGAGATAAGGAGAGGAAAATCAAGGCAAGGGGAGCATCTCCTCCAAACCATTCCCAGCTTCCCGGAGTGGCATTCCCAGGTGCAGGCAGCCACCTGCACTGCCTCTGGGAGATGTTTAATTGTCACAAAAGCTGCCTGACTCGCATAATAACCACAGCTTCAAGGTGGAGCATGGAACACAGCCCTGAGCAGCACCATGCTGCTTGGGTATCCAGCTGAGGCTCTGTGGGATGCACAGGTCCAGCTTTGCAGTTCCTTTCTCTTCAAGTAGGTGCCCAGGCTGTAGATGGGGTGGCTGCTTCTCTTGGAGGGGCTTTGCTGCCTTCCAGCCTGGATAGATATGGATCTGGGAAGCTGAGGATACACAGGATAAGGTTGAGGAGCTTGCATAGGGTGGTAACAGCAGTTGGTTTTGCAAGCAATTTGGGCACTGATGCCTTGTACAGAGCTTTGGGGTTTGGTACCTCAGCTCTGGTTGGAGATGCTGCTGCTCACAGGTCTGACCCATCAGGCTCAACTCTCCTTCCATCCCTGATCTGCAGCTGAAGGTGGCTTCAAAACCCCAATGTGGGGCTTTGACTCGTCTGCATATTCTCATATTTGTCTTGTTATAGAGATTAGCAATACAGATAGAATGGTAGGTGCTGATAGCGGGTATGGTGTTGCAGAGCTTGGCCATATTCCCAGAAGAGATGGATGGATGGATGGATGGATGGATGGATCAGAAGCCTTCCATGTTCTGAGGTTTTGCCCCCAACCATTCCCCATTCCCATAAAGCCAAGGTCCTGGATCCCTTCCAGACAGGGCAATCAAGGGATGAGCTCAGTCCTTGAAGCAATGCGAGATATTGGCCTCTTCAGTGATAGAGCTGCTCAGCAGGAGTCAAGGGGACTGTGTGCCAAAGTGATGCCCATCAGGCAGGATTGGGATCTGTAGCTGAGCAGAACAACCACATCCCAGATACCTTGTTAAAGGCCAGTTGTTATCTATGTTTTCCAGCTATTGATCCTAGTTTTGCTGCTGTGCTTAAACATCAGTAGGAAAGAAGAACCATAAGAAAAAGGAGAATAAAAGGGATGGTTCTGATCATTAATCTCACCCTCTCACGAGGTGGGGACACTGGTATAATGGGGGCATTATCTCCTGCACCCAGGGTGAGGATGGGGATGTGGCTGGAGACAGTGGGCAGGAATTGCCTCAACTGGGATAGTCAATGGTGCTTGTCTTGTTCTCTTGTTCAAAAGCAGGATTTGGGACTGCTGCAAGATCTATAGGGATGTTTCTTGTTGAGATCTAGGGGGTTTTACTGCACATGGAAGGACCAGGATGCCTGTTTCCCATCCTGCCCTTGCATGTGCTATCCCCATCCCAAGTGTGTGTCACCTCCCAGGGTAAGGAGGGAATTACAGCGGGTGAGATGGACATCTCACCTCTCACTCTAAATATCCCAGCTGGAGAGCTGTGAATCCGGGTCCTGTGGGCCTCCTGCAGCACTAGCAATTGCATTTGTCCTGGGGGAGATCAGATTCAGATTGCGGTGCTAATGCAGCTAATATCTCCTGCTGGGCTTGAGGCAGAGCTGGCTGTGTTTTATGCATGGCCAGTAGCATTGCCAATACGTGTGAGCATGCCAGCAGTGATAAGAATGGCCTGTGCTTCCATAACCTCTCCCACTTCCTGCTTGTGATGGGTGGATGAGGGACAGAAGGCAAGATAGACGTGCACTGTGATGCTCACCTTCTCAGTGGGCTTGGCAGGGCTGAGCAGCATCTATTCACACAAGGAGTTCCTTTCTCTTGCATTACATGGCGTAAGGATGGCCTGTGTGTGCATCTCTCTTGTTTCCCTTTTGATTTCTCTGAGCATATGCTCAGGAGTGATTTGTTTGGGTGGTTCTCCACAGAAAAGAGTGATTCTTTTGTCCTGCTATTTCAAATCCCCAATTATGTTGCAGTTTACATGCAGCAGGGATTGCCACAGCACAATTCGGATGCTCGGGTACCAGCCTGTTGAGTCGTTTGCAATCATCTGTAGGATTTTGGTAATGCCAAGATAAGAAACAACCCAAAAGCATAGAAGACCTAAAGCATTTATTGAAAGGTGCTAGCAAAGGGGAAAAGACACAATAATCCAATGTGAGTTTTGAGGACTAGGCTCCTGCTGAAGCTTTGGGATCAACAATCCCGTGAGCCCCTTCCGCTTGGTTTGCATGGAATTAGCTGCCGTTACTATGGATTTACAGGCAGTGAGGTTTGAGCCTGTCCCTTTGAAAACTTCAACTTGCCAAAGTGCAAGAAGAAACGAAAGAGCCAGGAGGGAATAAAACCGGCATCATCAGAGCCTTTCGAGTAGAGGAACACAGCTTGAACTTGCCTAATGAGCCCCCGAGTTTAAAAATAGATATAGCTCCGTGTATATGTTGCCTTTGTAACTTTGAAGTGTTGGCAGTTGGATCTCGTTGGGGTTCGGATGGTCTGCAAACACACACTCTTTGGCATGGTGTTTGATGGCCACTATTTACTCCAGTTTTACTCCATCTTGCTGCTTAGAGCTTCATTGCTCCGAGCTCTTCTCCACCTTGTGATGCTGTCCAGGGAGTTGAAGTAGGTACAAAGGTTGTCCTAAGGGTACCTGTGATGTTGGTGATGGGACACGGGTTTCCACCTCCTTGTGATGGGGTCAGCATTGTTTAGGAGGTTGAAGGAGATCTCCAGGCTTTGGGGGAGCTGTGGTTCTTGTTTTGGGATGGAAAGTTCTTTACCTGCAGACAGAAGAGATGAGGAAGTGAACCATGAGGCTGTAATTGTGATATCCAAGGAGTGTGCTGGGGAGTTACTGTTTGCATGCAATGTCCTTGCAGGATGTGAACCTGGAGAGGAGAGCGCAGTTCCCTGCCTCATTCCTCTCTTGCCTAAGTGCTTCAAGGGGATTTGCAGGTGATTTACAGGTGACTCAGGAGATCCATCACTCCTGGCACATAGGAGGGAACTCATTTTGGGGTTTGGAAGCAAACACAGTTCAATCTTCTGGCTGAGCTGGTTTGGGAATGACAAGAGGCCTTAGGGCTGGGAGCTCCTGCCTACTTCCTCTGTGAGACCCATGGGTTCACCTTCACTGCTTCCCAGCTCTCCAAACTGTGTCAGAGGCAGGAATGCTGTTTAGACTTGGAAGGAAGGAGGAAAATGGAAAGGAAACACTTGGAATTTCCTCATGAGAATTGACAATTTAGCTTATTTGGTTCCTATGCCATCGCTCAGGATGCTGTGGAGCATCACAAGTGTATTCTGTGCACGTGCTGAGTTTGAGGCTGTGATTTATGGTTTGGGGGCAATAACAGGGGTCTGCAGGGGTGGCCAAGGCAAGGTTTCCAGTGAGCTATGGGGTCATGGTTGCTTTCTGGCTGAGCTGGGACACGGTGGAAGGAGTGAAATTAAAAGGCAGGATATTTATCCCCAGCTCTGCCATGAATGGAGTCAGGCGTTATGGGAGTCAGAAAGTTGCCCCGTGCCTCAGTTTCCCCTTTGAACATGACTTCTCCTTAGCATTAACACCACCTGAGCCATTCAGGATGCAAACTGGAGGAAGGAAGGGGTTGGAAGTAACTTTTCTCAGTGCCCAAATCCCCGATACAACCAAAAGCACTTTGGAAAGGTCCCAGCTGCTCGGAGGGGAGCGGATTGCTCAGCCAAGCGGGTCGGAGCGGCGCGTGATACAGTGATGCGGTGCTGGAGGACGACAGCCTTGTCACGCTGACTTATGATGGATGGGGAGAAAAGCTATTTCTCATCGGTGGTGGGGAGATGTGGAGTGTAAAGAAGGATGCACCGGGAGTCTCTGGGCGATTCATCTTGTGTCGGGAATGCTCCTGGAGTTGAGAAGAGCGTGATGCAGCGGAGCCAAAAGGCGCAGGGAAAGAGGAGGGGCTGGGGAGAAAATTCATTATGTGAAGGATAATCTCATGGGGAAACAGCAGAATGTCAGCAGCACCCCAGAGAGGGGAGAGGAGGAAAATGAACTGGGGCATTTGTCAGCTGCTAAACCAGGCGTGCAGCGGAGGAGAGTGGCTGGATGCCAAGGTGATGGCTGCTGGAGCGGGATGGAGCGAGAAGAGAAGCAGGAGGGGAGCCTGATCTCTGGAGCAGGGGGGATGTTGGTGTTGGGGTTTGTTGTAGCAAGCAGCATTGTGGGGCTTGGTGCTGTGGGGTATGGGTTTTTTCACATAGGGAAGAACAATTACCCCATCCCTGCTCCCCAAGAGATGCTTTTTGCCCCTTGGGAATGGCTCTAAATCTGTTTTTCCCCATTTTAATAGCTAAAGGTGGTGTGCCTCTGCTCACAGACCTGGCTTGGCCACTGGTTCTGGCCCCATTAAAGTGATGTAAAGCCTCATGGATCATGGCAGAGAGCAGAGGGGGTGAATGCGATGCCACATCCATGCTGTTATGTGCCCTGACCACAGCCTGTGCAAGGGCTTCATTTTATCCCTGGCACAGAGAGTACCAATTTCCAGCAAAGGAGCTGAGCTCCCATCTGGACTGCAATAGCTCTTCCATAGAAAGTCAAACCAAGCCCTGCCATAAGAGGAAAACCTGGATATCCTTCCCAACCAGAGGCTTTTAGTGTTTTATCTCATCCTAGAGTGAATTTGCATGCCAAAGAGCAGCACCGCTGCTGCCCTCAGCATCCCTATGGGAAGGGTCCGCACTCAGGGATGCTCCCGATGCTTTGTTTTCCATTTGGGAGCTCTCCAAAGCGGTTTTGCTTGGAGAAATCTCCTGGGTCAGGTGGCAGCAGTAAATAGCTGGGGCGTTCAGGAATGATTGAGCCATTATGTCCAAGTGTCACCAAGCCTGCTGCCCCAGCAGCACGTCTGGCAGCGCTTGCTGCTTGGGATGCACCGAGCACACACAGCAGCTTTAATAGCTGGAGTCCCAGGGCACAGGATTTGGTGTAACAGTTGGGGCTTGACACCAAATAAAAATCCCCTATTAAAGAAATCAGGTTAATTTACTGTGTGAAATGAAGCAACTTCAACTGCTCCCAAATAGACAATATATTGTCCTTTTCTTAGTGGGAGTGGAGAAGTGATTGGAATGCTCTGCTTCTTGGGCTCCTTTCAGGGCTGTTCTCTACCTTCATGTGCCTCTTTGCCCCTCCACAGAGGAAACCCCCTCCTTATGCTGGGGTTGAGTGATGGAGAAACCCTACAGATGGGAGCAATCAGCATCCCACCAGGCAATGATGCTATTTCCACCTGCATTGCCAAAACCTCTTCTCCAGCTTGGGGCTGGAAGAACCTGACTGCAGTTTTGTGTCCTTTGGCAGAGATAAACCCCAAGTGTTTCATATCACATCATGGAATCCCGAACTGGTTTGGGTTGGAAGGGACCTTAAAGCTCATCCAGTTCCATGGCCATAGGCAGGGACACCTTCCACTGGAGCAGCTGCTCCAAGCCCCTGTGTCCAACCTGGCCTTGGACACTGTCAGGGATGGGGCAGCCACAGCTTCTCCCATTACCCTCACAGGGAAGAGCTTCTGCCTAAGAGCTCATCCCAGTCTCCCCTCTGTCAGGTTAAAGCCATTCCCATTTTCCTGTCCTTGTGTCCCTTGTCCAAAGCCCCTCTCAAGCTTTCTTGCTATCCCCTTCATTGATCCTCACTATGAGCAACGCAGGGAACCAGAGGTGCCAATACTCTGCTGCTTTAAGTGGGACTTTTCTTGCTGAATCCTGTAAGGAAAAGTGAAGTCTCCTCCACAACCGGAGACCCCCTTCCCCTTCCTGCCCCAGGAAACAGTGGTACAACTTGAAACCGATTAATAATACACAAAGGGATGATGTGGTTGGGCAAAGTGCGGCACTTTCCTCGGCTGGCTCGTGTTAGGCTTTTATTAAGCTGCAATCTAAAGCAAAGGAGAGGGAGTGATTTTATAGCCTGCAGCATCTTGTTTGCAGATTATTTTCCGAAGATGCTCCATAGAATCTCAATTGCCTGGGATGAGAAATCCTGGCAGGTGCTGCCTTGAATGGAGGAGGCTGAACAAGTTGATGCAGTCGCTCCTGGCATCTCTTGTGCAGGCAGGACTCAAGCTGCTGCTCGGTCCCATGCTCTGATTTGGTGCAACATGGGCTTCCCATGGGATTGAGGTGGACTTTGAGGTTGGGGAGACGCTGTCAGGGCTTGGAAGGGCAGGGAATGCTGGAGGACTGAGGCAAAGCCCCCCTGCTTGTGCTGTTCCCATGCATGCAGCTCGCTCGATCCAGATGTTTTAGTGGAAGCACAGATGTTCAGCCCTGCGTGTCCAGGTTTCAATGGCATCGCTCATTAGCAGGGAGCTGGAGGTTGGATGAGGGACAAAGAAGCAGCCTATGTGTCAGATGGCAGAGAAGGGCAAAAGGAAAGGGGAAATGAATGGGGAATGGGAGCAGTGCAGTGACTTGCCCAAAGTCACACTGCTGCTCACTTGTGCTCTTTGAAGGACAAGCATCTTTTCCCTCCCTCATGGGGCTGTATTGAGGACAGGTCCTGGGGTTTGGTGTGTTTCCTAGCTGCTGTGGCCAAACCAGCTGAATTCCCTCATGTACAGCAGGGAAAAGGAAGTTAGGCAGGGGTCTGGCTTTAAGAAGATAATAGGTTGTGATGCTCTGAACCCTCCAGCATCCCTTTGAGCCCCCTTAAGCACCGGTTGATGGAGGGTGCAGCCATGCTCCTGCCATCAAGCAGAAGCTCCCCGAGAGCCACAAAGCCCAATCAGCAGGAGAGGAACAATCGAGGCGCTGGCGGTCTCGGAGCTCTTCTGCTGATGAAGAAGAGCAGGGTCCAGACAGATTTGGAATAAGAAATCAGCTGCCGAGGAGGAATACCTAGTGACCTAGCTGGGAAAAGGAGACAGAAAGTTCTCATCTGTTCCTTGTGTGTCTTTTCAGAGCATCTTCAATCATAGCCCGCATCATCTTCATCAGAACGAAGGTGGTAATCAAGGCAGCTGGCTGGGGATGATGCTCTTTTTATATGCTGTTCTTTTTGGGGTAGGCATGAGAATAGCTCTGGAGTGTGGGGAATGTATTTTGGATGTGTTAGGCTTTTTTGGGGGGGTCTTTTTTTAGCCACTTAGGAGTTAGTTCACATTGTGCTAAGGACAAGGATTGAGATGCTCTTGCACAGGGAGCTAACGAAAGACAAATGCAATGTAGCCTCTTATTTATTTCTTTTACTCCTGCCTCCTTTCTTTGTAGTGGTAAAGATGATAGCATTTCATGCAGTCAATTGAGGCTATTGAGTTGTTTTGCCACTAAAGTTCTGCAGCATTGACTGGATAGATTCACAATGTCCCTTTGGAATAACATCCCTTTTAACAATGCGCTGTCAAGGGAGAGCTGTGCAGGCTTTCCAGGGTTTTCCAGGCTTGGATTTCTCTCTCATTCTTTCCACTCCATGCACTGGAAGCAGACCTGAGGCAAACTCCAAGTGGGAGGCATCAGGCTGTGGGAATTGGTTATCCCTGTGCCTTGCTTTATGGCATGACACCAAATCCCAGATTGGGTTGGGGATCTGTGGGATGCTCTTAAGGCCCCTGCTGGCTCCTCCAGGTTCTACTGGGAGATAGCTTGGTCTTTATGGTGAAATTAAGGGATCAAAGGAATACAAAGGATAAAAGGTTTGGAGGGGAAGCATCCAGCTAAAACAACCTTGTTTGCTCTGAATTCTTGTGATTTCCCACCTCTCTGGGTGTGCTCGCCCTCATTTTCTGCTCTTGTCTTCTGCCCTTAGAGGACAAACCTTTGCTTGAATGGAGCACAAAGGGTTCTTAATTCATGGCCTGAAAACTCACTGAGGTCCTTACATGCTGTGGTTCAGTGGTGGTGTTGGTCTTTGCTCCCTATAGGCAATGAAAATGAGATTTCCTTCAGGAGAGATGTTCGCTGTGCATCACCTGGTGTAGTCCCTGTGGCTGTCACTGCGCTTGAGCATGATGAGTCTTGAGGTTCTTCATCAGGGACTGTAGCCACAGGGCAAGGGGGAATGGATCGTGGAACAGGGGAAGTTCAGGCTGGGTATAAGCAAGAGGGTGCCCAGAGAAGCTGTGGCTGCCCCATACCTGGGGCACATTGGACACAGGTGCTTGGAGCAACCTGCTCCAGTGGAAGGTGTCCCTGACCATGGCAGGGGTTGGAACTGGATGATCTTAAAGTCCTTTCCAATCCAAACCATTCCATGATTCCACGTGTGGTCATCCAGAGGGTTTCAGATGGGGCTGGGTTAGCTGAGCCAGACCACAATGGGTTCAATGTCTTGGGGTATAATCAATGCCTTGGTGTGAGATGAGTTGCAACCCAAAAAAGGCTCAGGAGGTGTCATCCAGGGCAAGCACCAGCCCCCTGGGCTGCTTGTGCTATTCAGTGGGATGGATCTCCCATGCCCATCATTGAAGCATCTCCGTGCTGCCTTGTGCCTCCTACCAACCCATTGGTAATACAGCTCTCCCCATGTGCCCTGCTGCTGCTCGGGCTGTGGTTGTGATCCTGCTAAAAGCGAGCTTCCCAAATTCCATCTTGTTTTAACCTTCACTCGCTTTCCTGCCTCTTTCAATGTGTGCTCTTTGAATAACTGTAACCCATCTGATAATGTTGTTATAAATTAATGATCTGTTTACAACCTTAACTCTGTTTTAATGAAGACTTTTTTTTGGTGTTGTTGAGGGAAATAAAAGCTCCTGTAATTATACCTTGTAACGGCAGGTTTTATAGCCAGTGAACTCATCCAACAAGCAATTCCGATTAGTTTATCCAGGCAAATATTCTGGTGTTGATTTCACATATGGATATAGCTAAAAACCCCACACAGCTCCTTGTGTGAGCAGCAGAAATAATTATCCCTGCAGCCCTGTGTGCCTGTGTCTCGAGTGTAAAGTGAGGCTGGATTTTTGGATGGCTAAGAAAGGTTGAATTCATCCTCCTGCCTTTCCCTCGGTAGGAGCATTAATAGCATCTTTCATCGGAGTAGCTTCCTATTTTCCCCCAAACTTGTATCTCGGAGATAAATGTGTCTTTCTATCAGATTTCATTGAAATGGGTTATAAGGTTTAGAAATCACTAGGGATGGGGGAAGGAAGCAGCCAGGCAGGCGCTGCTGCTGCTGCATAAGCCTCATTTCCTCAGGAAACCAGGCTGCAAATACTTTGGATACCATTAAAAAGTTGGAGCTGCTGATGACTCTTATTTAGGGGTAAAGCTTCTGAGATACTTGGAAGCTCTTTTCCAAGTGCTGAGTTTGGTCTGTATGTTCCAAAGCAAAGGAATTGGGCAAATTCCTGCCTTTCCAAGGAACTCAACAGCCAACTTCTTGAGCACATTGCACTATTTAGCTGTTTCTTTTGTTACCCACGTGGAGGTAGATCACCAAGTCCTTCTGAAGATGCTGGCCATCACAGCCCTGGTACCTTCATTTCATGTTGTTGGTCCTGAGGTCCACCAAAACACCTTCATTTTCCATTAGCTGAGGTTGAGCAGGTTCAACATGTGGTGAGGACAAAGATGGAAGCAATGGGCTGGGATTTGGGAGACCTCGGTTTTGGGTGGCCCTCAGTGCTGTGCTTTCAGCAGAGCTGCAGAGATGGTTGTAGTTGAGCATGTACTCTCAGGAGCATCTTGTTGCTTGGTGTCCAGAAATGCCTATGGGATTGGGGAAATCAGCTTAGTCTTCCATGGGGATGCTGCTCTAGAGGAGTGCGCAAGGATGGTGACCCCACTATCTGAGGAGCCTTCCAGCTCCTGTCTCTGAGCCATCCGTTCTTCTATCTGCCAGGAATTTCCCCCCTAAGCAATCACTCCCTCCTCCCAGCCCTGCTGAGCATGGATGCTGGGAGGATCCAAGGCTCCTGGCTATCCTGGAGCAGCTCTTTGACATCAGGGGCTGCACTTCCCCTGTATACAGCGCTCATGCTCCCTTCTCCTGTTCTTCACTCCCTATACCTCCTTTCTGCTCAGGGTAGATGTGCAAGGTGGAAAATAACCATCCCTGGGTATGGAATGTGATTTTTGCCTTATGAAGGCATGGGGGAATCAGTGCTATTCTGTGCCCACAGTCATTTCATTCCAATAGGCAACCTGGTGATGGCACCTACCTGCTGTTTCTTTGTGAACCTCCTCCTCCACTGCAAGATATAGAAAGAAATGAGTTTCTGGGAGATATTGCTTCTTTTATTTGGGCTTTTTGTGTGTGTGGTAGGACCCTGGTTCTGCCTCGTGGATTCTCCGTTACCACGATAGCAGTAACAAGAGCAGGAGACTGATGGGAGCAGGGACGTGCTCTCCTCAGCGCATCGAGCCGCTTCCTTGCCTTGCAATCAATTCCTCCAATTCCAGCCCCCTGTTGTGACAACAAAAAGTTGTGCAAAAGCATTTCCCGCCCCTGAAAATCCATTACTGTCCCTGTCCCTGTCCTTTTCTCATGGTTGCCTTTATTATTTATATGATTTTCCTGTGCTGGCTTCAGTGGGGCTCGTTTCCATGCTGATTACCAGCAGTTATCAGAGAACCGCTTTGTCAGATGTTACCTGAAGCAGCAGGACTTGGAGTTTATCACTGTTTGAACAGGTATGAAACAGGCTCCTGGCCATGGGCTGGGGTGATGTCCTTCCTCGTGTCCTTGTGATGGGCAGGAGAGAACGTCAAATTGAAGATACCGAAGAGTCAGGGTTTGCTGGGGGCAATGGCACCAGACATAGGGATGGTCTCCCTGCCTTAAGCTCCTTTTAGAGCCATCATCCCATTTTGAAGCTGCTTCCCCTCTTTTTCGAGCTTCAGGCTGTATCATTTTCTTTCACTTATTTAGCTTGTAATTCCCAAACGGACTGAACTTGGGCAGCGGAATGGGACCATCCTGGGAAATCTATGTCTTCATTTTCTCTCTGTTCCCTCACCCACCCCTTCGTATCTCCGCTAGGAATCTGCATAAAGCAGCTCCTCCACATATCATTTATTCATCGCGGTTTAGCATCAGAGGCTCTGCCTTTGCGATGGAGATGTCATTGGCAAAATAATAAGGTCCCACTTGCTGCTACCACCACTCTTCCCCCAAGAGGTCATTCCCTCTAAATCACAAATCTCTTTAACCATCACCTTGTGGGTACACATGAGCCCAGCATTTAGATTAATTCCAGGTCTTTTTCCTCGTCGTCTCCTTTGCTTTTCATTTTTAAGGTACACACAAACCAGTCAGCTCTCTTGACTGTCGGATCTCGATCCCTAATTGGCTTGCATCAGAGGAGCTCTTTGCTTTCAGCTGCTGAGGTTTGTGCAGTGTGGAGGGACGTAAGGCACGGATAGCATCACATAATTAAGCTGGTATTAGGTGCTGGGAAGCACCGCTTCCCTTTTTGATCCCCTCCTGTGCTGTACACAGCATCAAACACACGATGACAGGGGGCAGATACGGAGGCTTTGGTGCTAACAAGGGCTTTATTTTCCTTTATTGGGTCTTTCCTGCCACAGGTCACAGTGAAAACCATGGGGGAGAGCAGGGCACTGATGTTTCGGGGTGCAACAGGCACTTTGGGTCACCAGCAGTGTAGACCCTCATGGAAGGCACCCATGGGAACCACTTCTCCCAAGTATGAAACCATGGATCCTGCTTTTGGCCCCAATTCGGCTCAGCCCTGCAATAGCCAAGGGTGCTGGCTTGCACTGCTGCTGGGTCATAGACTCCTAGAATGTTTTGTGTTGGCAGGGATATTAAAGCTCATCTGGTGACACCTTCCACTAGAGCAGCTTGCTCCAAGCCCCATCCAACCTGGCCTTGAACACTGCCAGGGATGGGGCAGCCACAACTTCCTTCATCCCTCCCTTTATTTCAGCCCATGTGCGAATGATGCTTTTATGGGACATCTCCCTTGAGCTTTGGACTTTGCTCCCTGTACCCCCCCAAAAACCACCTGAGGCTGCTCTTAGCTAGGGGGAAATCATTGCTAAGCCAAGGTGTAATTATGTGTCTTAAACCTTGCTCAGGCTCCAGCAACATCTTTCCCGAGGAGGGAGGAGGCATTCAGGGAGACACCTTGCTGTTTAATAAATAAAAGAAGAGCTTCATAAAGTGTCTGGCAAGCACATTCCTCACATAGAAATGTTACGGAATAACACGGGATGAATAATAGAAAAGGTTATTGAAAAATTCATAATTTCCAAGCGCCGGCGAAGGGCCAGGCTTCCATTGGCGTTTATTTGCCTGTAGAAAAGTGATTAAAATATATATTATTGTCCTGTCTATAGGAAAATGTATTATTAAGTGGCTACTAGCATGACATTTGAAAAATCCATTTCATTCCATTTAGTGGCGGAGGTGGGAGGGAATGGGGGGGGGGCATCTCCTGCCTTTGTACAGGGAAGGTTTTACAGGCATTTTAGGCAAGCCTTTGGAAAAGCAGCAATAAAATACAAAGGGAGAAGGTTTAATTATGGCCCCCTGGCTCTCAGCGGTGCCGGTGGGGCTCCGTTTCCCTGCCTTTTACACTCAAACCGAAATGAGATTCCTTCACCTTTATTTATGGCTTTCATTGGCAAGAAAGGGAACTGAGGATGGGGGGTGGGTTTGAGCTGCCATAGGGGGATAACAGGGGTTTCTCTGTGGACCTCATGGGTTGGAAGGTATGGGACTTGATGGACATTGTGTTTTGAGGGGTTTCATGGTGCTGGACATCAGGTCAACCTCAGAGGCTTGGAAGCAGATGGGACTTGATGGGCATTGGGTTTTGAGGGGTTTCATGGTGCTGGACATCAGGTCAACCTCAAAGGCTTGGAAGCAGATGGGACTTGTAGGTGGTGTCGATGGAACTGGTGGCATTCAGGTTGTCACTGTGGGCTCATCCCTCTTGGTTTTGGGTGCTTTGTAACAGTGCTAGAAACAGGGAGTCCATGTCCTGAGTGCTGGCTTGGGAAGCTGGAGGGTTTGAGGGGGGTTTTGGGATGCTGTTTGCTTTTCTTGGCCTTGATCCTTCTGCTGAGCCATCCAGTTGTGCACAGCTGGGTGGGGAGTCATGCCAAGAAGTTTTCTTGACCAAATGCCAGGGTTTTGGTCTAAATGCCTAAAGGATCAGGGTTGAAAATAGCCTGAATTATCCCATTGGTCTCCTGCTGCATCCCTGCTGCGTGTTGAGGATGGGTGTTTCGGGTGGCTGTGATGCATCTAACTCGGGGGTGAATGTTTTGCATCCATGGGATCCAGTTCCCATAGAACTCCATGGAAAAAAACCCACTTTTCCATAGGTGAAAGATACAGGTCATCCAACAGAGGGTTTGGGAAGTTTTTGTCCATATGATGGGCAGTTTGGATGAGAAAGTTGTGTCACACGTCGCCAGGAGCCCCTTAATCCCTATGGAATGCATTTTATATACTGCCTGTGTACACTGAATTTATCTGGGGATTAAAAGGGAAGAAGTAAACCCCTCCTCTGTTAATGTCAGCAGGGCTGTTATTTCACATTAGCCTGGATCCATCAGAAGACAGGTGGAAGCGCTGCTTCCCCCCCATCATGCCTTAGATCTTGAGCTGAGTCTATATTTGCTGCGTTAATGACTCGGAGCCAATCTCCAGCTCCTCTTCAGTTTTATTCATAGATTCCATCTGGGACTGTCGGAAATAGAAAGGCAGAACCTGTAAAGAAGCCATGTGGCAGGAGAGGACATGAGGCAAAGAGCTGCTTCGAAAGAGAAAACAAGGCTTGGGATTGACTCAAACTATTCCCCAAGCTGGATTTGCTGCATACCTTCAATTAAAACCATTTAAAAGCCCCCCTTTTTTTGATGGGTTTTAATGATTTTAAGGGAATGGCCAAAATTGAGCAGGGGCCAAAAAGCAGCTCATGAAACGCTGCTGTCAGTCATCTCTTGGGGGTAGCTCCATGAATCCCTTCCATCGCATGGAAAACCTCAGACCCTGCCTCTCAAATTAGGTACCTGAAAGCACCTAAGCCCGAGCAGCAGTGTGTCTGCAAGGCAGCAGTGTTCATTGTGTAGAGCTCTTTAAATCTGCATGGCAAATCAGGTTGGGAGGACAGGAATAGAGAGATCTCACTGCAAAGCAGAGCTTAATGTACCCAGAAGCCGTTGATAGACTGCCTGATACCCAGCAGTCACAGCCGGATGGGCAGCCTCATCCTCTCCTGCCTACAAAGAATGTATCCCTGAGCAAGGAAAAGAGGCTTTGCCTGGGGAAAAGGGCAGTATCCAGTGATGGGGAGGGGAGGGGGGGCTGTAATTCACCCTGGAATTGTGAAGGATGAGGAATGCGGGAATGCAGAAGGATGAGAGCACAGCAGCAGTGTGTGCTGTCTGTGGTCAGCATGGCAAAGTGCTGGACACAACTTTAGCTGTCAGCTGTCTCTCTTTCCCTATTTCTTTTCCTTTTCTCCAGCCCCCCCCTTCCCTGTTTGACAACACGGAGCTGAGCTTACCTCTTCCTCCTGCTCTCCCTGCCCATTCCCAGTGCCCATCTTGGAGGATCTAAATTAAAATCTGTTATCATTTCCTGGATAATCCCCTTTTGATGCCCTGAAAACAGGCAGAATCTGTCCTGCTTCAACCTTGCATGTAAGTGCTGATAGCTTTTGAACAGCTAAATGGCTTTGTATATCTCATACAAATGTCTGTCTCATCCAGGAGCTGGCAAGCACCGCGCAGTCGGCTGGGGAAGCTTTATGAGTTACAAGTGGAATTACTTCGGAGAGATGCTAAGGAGGCCAAACCATCCAGTACACGTTCCCTTGGCATCTTGTGTCTGGCAGGGATGGGCTTTGCATTGTCTTAACCTCACGGAGCAGCTAATTGGTGTCACGGTGCTGCTGCCATTTGTCAGCAAGGCTTTCCTGTGTGCAACTCAATCTATGACTTGGAGCTTGCCTGGGGATACCAGTTTAGGCCAACCTGAGCTCCTGGGGAGCTTTGTGTTGAGGAGAGCTTGTGCAAGGACTTTGTTCATGGGCTTTGTGCATGAAACGAGGGTTGGTGCATCTCTGCCCAATGCAGTTCCCAGCTCGGGCACTGGTTCTTGTTCTCCCAGCAGAGCTGATGCTTGTGAGCTGCATCCACAGCATGTTTGGCTCTGTTAATGCCACTTGTCCCTTTCCTTGATGGCTTTTCCCATTTGCCGTAGGGTTGTGGATGCTTTGCCAGACCCCTTCCTCCTCTGCCTGCTTTTCCTGGGGAGCCGGTTTGTGTTCGGGGCAAAGTGAGGAGTGTATGTAGCATTAAACCTGGCTGATGGCATCTTTGAGGACCTGGTGAGATCTATCAGTGTCTGGTACCTGAGAAGCTGGTAATAGTATAGTAATGGTCTGATGGCCTGAGCTGATGTAGCAGGGTACAGCTGTGACTGAGAAGCATCTTTACAGCTCTTAGCCCCAGGTGATGGGATATAAGAATGCAGCCCCCTGCTTGGGGAGCTGTGCTTAGCAGAGAGGCCTGAGGAGAGGAGATGAAGGGGGAAGAAGCCAAAGGAAAAGAGAAGCAAGGCTTGATTTTGAGAAGAAAACCATTACCCAGCCCCTTTTTAGGCACAATCCCTTCTCTCCCCCTCTGCAGTAGAGCTGTGCTGGGTACCAAATGGAGCTGCATCTCATGGGTAAACCATGGGAGCATCAGTGCTGGGTGCTGGGCAGAGGCATGCTGCGAGGAGAACTGGCTGTGGTACGGATGGGAAGGGGAAGCTGTGTTCCTGCAGATGAACAGCCTCATGTTTAGCTCGGGAAGAGGACAGGGCAGCCGGGATGCTGCCGGCTGCAGCTGCAGTCATTTCTCAGAGCTGCCTCTTGTGCAGGAGCTCATCTGCCAAACGGGCTGGAGAGCCTGCAAAGAGCAGTTAAGTGGACTTAACCTTCCACCTCTGCTTGTGCTTCCTCAACAAACCGATCCTGCTGAGCAAGGGCTTTATCTGCAGGGAGCTGCTTGGTTCAGGTGCCTCCGAGCATCCCTAGGAAAGGGGGATTCATCCCTGCTTGCTCCTTCTTTCTTTATCGTAACAGTGGAGGGCATAAACTCATTGCTTGGAGTCTGAGGATGCTGGGGGCAGTGCTTGGAAGCTTGGATCCCAAAATGGGCAGCCTCCTGATGTCACTGTCTTAAAGGGACTGATGCTGCTGCATTGGATGCTGATGTGCTGAGCTGCTTCTGTCCTCTGCATCCTCGGGGCCACCACCTCCTTCCCACTGATTTACTCCCCACTTCCCATTCCCCTGTGCTGAATCCAGAAGAAATGAAACAGTACTCCCCCCCATCCCTTTAATGAACACAGCATTAATAGCTTGTGCCAAATCCTTGTGCTCCCCAGCTAAGGAAATCAAGCAGGACTCCACAGGGAGTCAGTGCTCATCCATTAACACAGCATCCCGGATCCCTCACCCAGGCATGTGTTGCCTCTTGCCCTTGTTTAGTGCTTTGGCCTTTGCATCATTTCTAGGCAAAACCCACAAGCCAAGCACAAACCCAACCCTTTTCAGCCACCTTCCCTTCACCCTCCTAATTCCCAGCGATGCCGAGCTGCATCCAGGCCATTATTTGCCTTCAGTAATGGAAATAAAGCTCCTGTTCCTCCAGAGACGACTCCGTTTCCCTTGGGATCCGAGAAAACCAATCCCCAAAAAGTGACTCGAGAGCATTTGATTTGAATCCAAGTGGTAATTTCAGGTCTCTCCTTATTCATGGGCTTGGAATAGTTTGTTGCTTGTGCGGTTCCGCTGGGCTGCTGGGAAATCAGAGGAAAACTTGCACATCCCGAGGGATCTGCAGGGGCTGCTGATGTGTTGAATGCAGGAGGTCAGGGCTGGCTGCTGTTTGCTGCTCCCCCTGTTTTAAGCAGTTAGTTAGCAGGGATGTGGGCTGAAGGAGGGAGCTTGTATTAGGCAGCCTGAGAAGGTGGATGGATGCAGCATCCCTTCATGGAGAGCTCAATCAGATCCAGGTTTTCGGCATAAAAGCTGCTTTTTCCAGCTGCTCTAATGAAAGATCTCACCTCTCCCTGCACACACACACCCCCCCTCCAGCCTTCCTGCTTCATCAGTGCTGTGCTGGGAATGCTGTCAAAATCAGCAGCAGGAATGAGGAGTTAGTGGAATGCAGCATCTCCAGGACAGGCTGGGAGAGGAGGTGATGCCCTGGGAGGCAGGAGCTGAAGTGATGCTGCTTGGATGAGGAAATCACTGAATCCCAGAGTGGTTTGGCTTGGAAGGAGCCTTAAAGCTCATCCAGTTCCAACCCTCACCATGGGCAGGGACACCTTCCACTAGAGCAGCTTGCTCCAAACTTAGCCAGTTTCCCCCTGCCTCAGTTTCCCCATCAGTAAAAGAAGAGCAAGGAAATCTCCTCCCTGGTGAGATGCATATGGAGAACGCTACAGGATGGCTACAGATTGCTGTGGTGGCAGTGAGGATGAGAACAGGCGTGGGTTTCAAACACGGGGAATGAGTGGTGGCGTGGGTTGGGTACGGGATCTGGTTTGCCTTTTACAGTGTAGCTGTTCACTTGAGTGGCTCCTTACGGCTGAACTCATTGAGTGCACAGGCTCTGCTGAAGCGGGTTCAAGTCGCAGCTCTTGCAGACACAGGGGCTCTCTCATCTCTCAAGCAGGAGCACAATTAAATAGACCCTAACGACGTGTCAGGCAGTGCAGGGATGCAAGCACCGTGGCAGCATCTCCCTGCAGAGCCTGCTATGGAGCCTGCAATGAATAATCACAGCCGTCCTCCCCTCCCCACATAGAAACAGTCTGATAAATAAATACGTGCCATGGTTTTCATTTCATTAGATATTTCCTCCTTTCCCCCCCTCCTTCTCCTCTTTCTATTTGCCATCAAAGCTCTCCCTCTGGTGAGCAATTTCCAGGCAGCGTGGCGCTTAGCAGCTCAGAGGACAGGATCTGCTGTAGTTGATGCGTTGCTCATCTTCTCATTGTCCCATGTTCCAGGATGGAAGGGACTGGGATTCTCCTCCCCTGACTGGTTTCTGTGTGCCGTGATCCTCCTGCCCGCTGTGCTCTCCTGCAGTTGGTACCATTTGTTTCTGCCTCATTGATAGAGTCATAGAATGGGTTAGGTTGGAAAGGACCTTAAGGTCATCCAGTTCCAACCCCCTTGCCCTGGGCAGGGATACCTCACACTAGACCAGGTTGCTCCAAGTCCCATCCAACCTGGCCTTGAACACTGCCAGGGATGGAGCATTTGTACTTATTAAGAGAAGGAAGGAAACCATACATTCTTGTATCTATTGGATGCTAAAAGAGGTCCAAGTAGTGGGTATCAGTGCAGGGATGGATGCAGAAGAGCAGGAGCTAAGGAGAGGTGATGCCAGGGGCATCCTGCAGGAAGCAGGATGAATGGCTCCAGCATCCTTCAAGCAAACTGTATCTCAGGGCACTTTCTGGAGTTCAGTGACACAAGACAGTGGGTAATAGATGGTGTAAATTGCCAGGAAAGAGCAGCCCAAAGATATGGCAGGAGGAATAAATTCACACCTTCCATCACAAAGCCAATAACGGGGCCAGGGGGAGTGGGGAGGAGGTGAAGCCAAGGGAGAGGATGTTTATTTTCAGATGAGGTATGAAAGCAGTGGAGAATCAATGAGTAGAGCATAAAGCACCTCATGCGCATCACTAATATATACACAGCCCTTGCCAAGTGCTCAGGGTGCCCTCAGATCTTCAGCCACTGTTTAAAGCGATGCAGTGTGTGCCTGGCTCATGGCACCAGGCTCCTGTGCTGAGGTTTCTCCCTTTGCAGGTCTTTGGTTTGGTTTGGCTTCTTTAAGAGGTGCTGAGAGCTTTTGAAATAGGTCTTCTTAAGCTGGGTTGAGTTTTCCACCCCTTAGCTGGGTTTTCAAGGCCAGGTTTGGCATCTCATCCAGGAGATGCTGTGAACCTTATGTAGACAATAGGGTTTAGTGCCAGACCTCCAAAGGATAGTGTCAGGTGTCAGGCTGGAAATGAGATGTTAAGTTGTAGAATCCCAGGCAGATTTGGGTTGAAAAGGACCTTAAAGCTCATCCCCATCTCCCCTCTGGCAGGTTAAAGCCATTCCCCTTGGCCTGTCCTTACATCCCTTGTCCCAAGCCCCTCTCCAGGTTTTCTGCAGCCCCTTTAGGCACTGGAGCTGCTCTCAGGTCTCCCCTTCAGGAGCCTCCTCTTGTCCAGGCTGCCCCAGCCCAGCTCTCTCAGCCTGGCTCCAGAGCAGAGCTGCTCCATCTCCATCTCCCTTCTGCAGAGAGGTGAGTTTTGACACCATAAGTGAGACAGCAGCATTGTTGCATCCGCTCTTTAGCGCCTAAATCACTTGGGCAAGCAAGACATGAGCACTTCCCTCCCCGCACGGATGTCACCAGTTGTAATTCAGATGATTCAGTCAAGGTCGTGCAGTGGAGCAGCATCTCTTCCCTGCCTGCTTGTATCCGGGAGGGGTGAGAGGAAGGGGAGGAGGTGAGGAAGCTCCCTCGTGTGCCTTGTTCAACAAGTTTGCCAACCAAGAACGGCTTTGCCGGCGTCCTCACGTCCCTGGCTGCGTCGGGGACCGTCTCTGCTGCTCCCCAGGTCCCCGCTCGCCCCCTCTGATAAGGTAATGAGATGCGAGGCTTTGGTGTGTTTGACAAGCTGCTGTCCTACAGCGTTGGAGCCGCCGGTGCTCGGAGGCTGGGAGAGGAGATTAATTAATGCTAAAAGACACAGTTTGATGTGGCAATGAAATCTCGATTAGAATAATCTCTAATTATCTTGTAGCACAAGTGCTGCGGCTCTCCCAGGTGTCTGCCCCGGCTCGGAAGTGTTATTTGTCAGCATCAAAGGCGGAGGGGGGTGCACGTGTGATCCCTGGTGATGGGGAGCCTCTCTTCTGCCAGGCTCCTTCCTTAAGCACGGAATGGTTTTGGTTGGAAAGAACCTTAGGATCATCCAGTTCCAACCCCTTGCCATAGGCAGGGACACCTCACACTCCAAGCCCCTGTGTCCAACCTGGCCTTGAACACTGCCAGGGATGGGGCAGCCACAGCTTCTCTGGGCACCCTGTGCCAGCGCCTCAGCACCCTCCCAGGGAACTTCTTCCTTATATCCAAGCTGAACTTGCCCTGTTTCAGTTTGAACCCATCACCCCTTGTCCTATCGCTACAGTCCCTGATGCAGAGCTCTTCTCCAGCATCCTTGTAGCCCCCTTCAGATATTGGAACGTCTCCACCTCAATGGGTATATCCATTTTCTTCCATGGACCCCATCCATGCCCACTGTCCCAAACCAGGGCAATATGTGGGATTCAGGGTCTTGAGTGTAATTGTTGGAGCACAGGGAGCCAGCCTGAGGTCTGTGCAGGTGGTTTGTGGCACTTCTACTTTGCCATTCCAAAGTGTGTCATTCAAACACCTGGTCCTTTATGGCTTGCTTTATTTCTGAGGGCTTTTACACAAGATCAACTCATTCCCAGGGAGAAGTTTGGTCTTGACAAAATGCCACTTTGGCCAAGGAAAGCCATTTCCATCAACAGGCTGCTTGGTGCTTTATTGCCTATCCTCCAGGCTCAGCGAGCTTTAAAGTCCTCACCTCCCATCATCTCTTCATCCTAATGTCTTTGCTGTGAACTGTGACCTGTCCCTTCCTAGAAGGACCTGGTGGCCTTTCAGAATGGTCCCTAGGAGCAGGGCTGGACAGTCGTGCTCTGTGTGCTGAATAGGAGATAGGCACTTTAGCATCTGTAGGAGCAGGAATAACTAGCTGCTCTGCTTGGTGAGTGTTGTAATGGGATCTGTGCTGCTCCAAATTGTATTTTTCTACTTAAAATGGTCTCAGGAGAGGAAGCATCTTGGTTTGAAAGTCATTGCTCTTGTGCCATGCTCACTCTTGGTGCTGCAGATGCAGGAGGCATCCTTTAGCCATCAGCATCCTCCAGCCCTATAAAGCCTGGGGTGGGTTCTTCTCCTCCCTGGGAGCTGCAGCAGGATGGGGGAAGAAGGATCCATCACAGAGCATGGGATGAGGACAGGGTGTTTTTGGCTATTATAACCTGTTGTGTATCACTGGTCAGAGCATCACTGTGCTTGCTAAGATGCATAAAGGTGGGGGAAGCAGCTTTCCTGAACCACCCCCCCCATACCTTCACCCGGATGGGTGATGGAAAATCCCCCTCTGGTCCCCCACTGCTGCATCTCTGCTTCTTAGGCACCCCCCAAAGCAAAGCCACTGCATCTATGAGGGGAGAGAGGGAGGAAAAGCACCACAAAGCACCCCAGGTTGTTTTGAATCCCAGATGTGTTTGCAAACGAGCTTGGGTAAAGAAGGGCATGCTTGGTAAATCCCATTTCACTTCCCCAGTGAGCTGAGAAACTCTTGGATAATGGGTTATGAGTTGTAGATCTGTTTGATTGCATTGTTGCAAAGTGGGAATTGTTTTGCAACACAGATTCTTAATCACTGAGGCATCTGTGATTGAATGCGTCGAAAATTGGTGGGAATTGGAAGTTAACTATAGTGCAGGCGGCTTATTCTTGTGGATAATTGCAAATAAATTCTAATAACTCTTCCTAGAAAAGGCTGCCAAGAGGAAATTTCCAACCTGGTCCTCTCCTCAGTGCTCCCCCTTCTCCAAAAGCACAAATCCTGCCCCCCTCTCCCTTCCTGAGCCTTTTCCAGCCTGTAGAGCTGGGAAACACAAATCCAATCTCAGCGTGTCACTCCCTGCATCATCAGCTGCAACCTATCTAACTTGCAAATGGTCCTTGTCATAACACCCAGGGCTGGGAGCTGGAGAAGGAGCTGGAGGAGGTGTTTGCTTATGGAATTGCACAGTGGGGTAAGGTGCAAGAGTGAAATCATAGAACCATTGCATGAACCAGGTTGGAAAAGACCTTTAGGATCACTAAGTTCAAGCATTTCTGCCAAGACCACCATTAACCCGTGGTACAAAAGGAGCATCACCCCTCCTGCAGTTGTTGGGGCATGGCCTAGAATGATTTTACTTGGTCTACAGCTAAACAAAGAGGTGCTTGGACATCGCTGAGGGGTCTGCTCAATGTGTAAGTGGATTTACACGTGGAGGTGATGGAGAGATCAGGGTGTTGTTTGCTGAGTATCTGAGTTCTCCTTAGTGTTTTGCAGTGTCCATGGGCTGGTTGATGATGGAGCAGGAGTCAGCTGCAACTCCATCAGGCTGTTGTCTAATGCAGGATCCCAGGGATGTGTGGGATTGAAACGGAACAAAATTAAGCCTCATACACAGGAATTTTATATCCATAATAAAGTTTTAGTAGGGATACAGTCAGGGCGTGAGACCTTCTGTTATGGTTATTATGGAGGTTGAGTTTAGCAGACCTCAGGAAGAACTGTCTGCTCCAAAGAGTAACATCATATGGCGTGGTATGGTGTGGAAGAGGAACCTTTGATGACGTGGTTCCTGCAATACTCATGGGATACCAATGGGCTACTCAGGTCTCATGGTACTATATAGTCTTTTAGGCTGTCTATCTACACTGACTAGACCTCTACTATCCCAGTAGATGATTTCTCCATCCTTATCTGTCCTGTGTACATCCTTAGGATTGTAACACAACCCCTTGGCTTGCTGGTTCCACTTACAACTGCCTCCATGGCTGAGCTTCCCATGCTCTGAGAATCTGGGAGCTAGAGATGATGATGATGCTCACAAAAGGTCCTGCCTCACCGTTTTATGCACACCACCGAGGTGAAAATCAAATGGTACCCTGCCTTTTGCAAGCCTGTGGCAGGCTGCTGGGGGTTATCCTTCATGGGATGAGAGGTCAGGTTGGCTTGACAAAGAGAAGGGACTTTCTTTTTCTTCTTTTGCAGTGCTTGAGCTATTTATACTCCTATCCCCACCCTCACGATGGGATGAGGCAATCAATAGGATGCTTTCATGGCCTCGTTTCACAGAGGGCTTTGAGAAGTTGAAGAGATGGGTTATTATTAAGTCGTCGTCATGTTAAAGGTGCTTTGAAGCCAAACCTGGACCTGCTCATGATCTTGACCACCAAAGAAGACAGGGCAGGGCAGTACCCAAGGATGGAGAACAGCAAAGAAAGCTTTTCATTGTGTATTGGCTCTCCTTTTGTTGCTTGGGAATAGCAGATTGGATTCTCCTCTGGTACCCAGACAACTTTGGGCAATGCCACCTCCTTTTGGAAGAGCCCCATGACTTTTAAAGGAGATAATAGCTGTTTAAAGCTGGGTTAACTACGTAGTCCTTTATCATTGCTTAATGATATCATCCCCATCTGGCATTTGTCATCTGTGGGGAAAGCATCAGCAATGAAATAAAGCAAGCAGCGAACCACGACTCCACCTGAGCTTCGCGATGGCCTTGCTTGTATTAGAATAGTTGCACAAAATCAAGTCAATTGGTTTTAAATCCATGTATTTAAAATGGTGCAAACTCTAATGCAGACAGAACTAGTTTAACCTTTGCTTAAATTGATTTTGCTTGTGACAGTAAATTACCAAGTGAGACTGAGCTGATTTAATGGAGGGTTAAGCCTGTTTAAGTGTGTCCATCTTCAGGGTTTTCATTGGTTTGGAGAGGGAGGATGGGCCAGAAACTGGGAGCTCATGAGGGACTTGGGGAAACCTGAGTTTTCTTTCTTGTTCTGCCACAGATGCTGGGAAATTCCCATCTCTGGGCCTCAATTTCCTCTGTGTGATGGGGGATGATGATGGAATTGGCCTCGTTTGTCAGTGTGTGGTTGCCTTGGGGGTGAGAAATGAGCACCCTAGGGTTTGCCTGGCCTGAAAAGAAGAGCTGGTTTACTAACTCCACACAAAGTAATAGTAAAGTAGCTGCTAACAGTGTGAGTTTGAGTTGTTCCAGCTAAGCCAGGGCCATAGTTTGCTTTGGAGGATGGAAAAAGAGACGTTTTCTACCATGAGGTCTATGCGCTGTCGGCATCCCTCTTCCACCCATCAGTTGCTGTATTTGAGACCACACTGAAGCATCTCCTCCAGGATGGAGAGGGCTGCATGCTCCTCAGTCATACATGCCTTTTGTATGACATTTGTTTGAAGGGATGGAGGGATGCTGCTGGGGACGTGCCAGCATCCTCAAGGCTCACCAATGTTAAGCCTTGCTTGTGAGCTTAAGGATAAGGTTGTTTTCCAACATGCTGGAGTTACTTAGACCTGGTTTTGGAAGCAGAGGAGCCTCGATCCACCCGAACAAGTGTTTTTCAGTGGATAGTGAATGTGCTGTGTTACTTGTCTGGGAATGATGTGATTTGAATTAATCAAAATGCTCAACTGCAGGAGGAAAAGCAAGAAGGGGGGGGTTAGATTGATGGGAGAAATGGAGTGGTGATAACTGTGTTTTAATCCAGTAGCTGAGGGCTTAGAGCAGCCTCTTGGGAATCAATCCTCCTTTTTGCCTGGGGAATTCGGACCTACAGCTCATATTGAAGGACGCTGGGGATGGGAGATGCTGGGTTGGTTGCTCTCCTGCTCGGAGCTCTCTGCTTTGTATACCAATAGGTATTTATTAATTAGGAATCCAAGTGGCTCCCTCGTTCAGAGGTTAGGTTACTCACTAGGGAAGCTCCGGTCCCTATTCTCATTAAGGTTTAATTATACAAAGTAAAATATCATCAACAGGAGGGAGCAACCCCCCCTGAATACTATATGAGGGGTTGGCTGGTGATGTGCTGGCAAGCATGGCTTTGGGTCCCTAAGGATGAGGGAAGCTGAATGGTTCCCATGTGGGCCAGAGGGTCTTGGCCATGGGGATCTTTTCACTCCATCCCCTTGCTAAGCTGCAGTGAGGATTTGGGGTACCCAGCCTGCAGTGGGGTGGGTGTAGGACAGTGCTAATGCCATGGAGGGCAACTGGTGCCTGAGTTAAAACCGGGAATGGTTGTGGGATGAATGGGAAATGACCATGTTAACTGAAATACCCCTCTGTATATATAACCCAGGGTGATGAATAGCAGCGGGACAGCAACCACTTGAGATATGGAGCATCTTCTGCCCAGGCGATGGGGAGCAAGGATGGAGCTGTCCCTTGGAGGGTCCAACATAAGGACTTATGGGGGGAATTTAGAGGATGGGAGGAATTCTGTGTGCATGGATGGCTTCATTTTGAATTGGAGAAATGATGCTTGGTGAGTGAAAGCATCTGACTGTAGGCACCCCAAGCTCCAGCCCTTCTTGCCATTGGATCTCCGGGTCTTTCACCACAGCAGGCAGCTCAATCCTGGTTTTTACAGCATGGAAACTGAGGCAAAGAGCTGGGAAACGGTTTTACTGGCAGGATAAAGAGGAGTTGCTTCATTTCCACCCTGCTTGGCTCACCAGAGTGCGGGTTTCAGTCTCAGGGTGGACACTGCAGAGGCAAAGGGGCACCGCAGGCTCGGCCTTGCCGGGAGGAAGGGATGCTTTAATGAGTTCACGTTTTGGAAGTGCTCTCGACTCTTCAGGTGAAAGTTACTCTCCAGGAGAAGTGCAAAGAGCGCTGATTTGCATTCTTATTGCTGGCAATATCCATAGGGAGAGAATGTCAGAACAGCTGTTATGTCAAATTACCTTCCTCCAGTAACAGGGGATTTTATCTGTCATCTCGTGGAGGGCACAGGCACTCGCACCCCTTGGGGGAAGCCTGGCTTTGCATCTATTTTGCATTGTGAAGCGACTTCGCCCAGCCCAGAGTGCTGCAGGAGAAGGATCCAGGTGAGGCAGCAGGTTGAGGGATGGAGCAGAGCAAAGGGGATGCTCACACTGGGTGATACCCAGCTCCTTCCCCATCCTGCGCTGTGGCAGCAGCTTTTATTGCAGCCTTGTGATAGAATCACTTCTTAATTAACTCCAGCGATGGCTTTATTTCTTGGAGCTCCTTTCCGAGGGCTTAGGTTTATTTCTTACACAAAATGAATATTTTAAGGGGTTTCTGCTCAGATCCATGGAATAGGAGCAAAGGGAGGGGAGAAGAGGAGGAAGCTGAGTCAGCGCAGCTCCTCGCACCGCAACGTTTCTGCTGCCGTCTGTGTTTTCCCAAGCAGCCATCAAGTTGCAGTGATCATTTGCAGGGAGGAAAACATACAAATAAACCCAGGCATGGATTAGGATCATTAGAAGGCTCCATCTGGACCCTGCGTTAAGGCAGCAGGATTTGGCCCTGTCTGGCCTCTGCCGTGCCCATCACAACCAAGCTGTTGTTGGGTTTAGGCATCATTTTGGGGCTCTAAATGTCCTTGGTGCCTCTTGGCACAAAGTGAAGTGTGGGGGGATGCTGAGGGCTGATTTTGGGCATCTGCGCTCTCTGTGCTCATGTGCAGGGCTGGTGTTAGGGAAGGAGTTGTCCTTTGGGTTTGTGCTCCTATGATGCAAGGGCTGTGATGCTGAGGCTGCTGAGTAGCAGAATGTGCTCCTTAACCTTACCCTGCCATGAGCCCCCCCTTGGTAGCTCTGCCCTCCCCTCCTGCATAGCTCAGGATCCTTTGGTGTGTTGTAAAGCTCCAGGCTGGGAGTGGAGATTCAGCCCCAGCAGTGATGAGTTGTGCCTCAGTTTCCCCTTCATAGGATCCTACAATGGCTCGCATTGGAAGGGACCTTAAGGCTGATCTAGTTCCAAGCCCTCCATGAAGTCATGCTGATGCCTTTTCTTGAGGTGCTTTGGAACATATCAAGGGCCTTAGGAAAGCAAGGTGCTTGTGCTGTTGTCCACATCAGTGGCTCCAGCTTGTCCATGCCTTTTGCTTAGGTGGAAGCTTGGATCAGATCTAAGCCAAGTTGTATCCGATGGGAATCTCTTCCTTCCCCTGCTGCCAATCCCATGTGCGCAGTCCAGCCCTAAGCTGCTCAGCGGCTTTAGGTTTCTAAATAAGCTCTGGATGGGACACAGCAGCCTAAGTAGAGGGCCATGAATAGAGCTGGGTGTCCCCAGCTGAGTGAGTCAGAGAGCCTGAAATAGCCACAGATCAGATGATGTGGATGTCCACAACCAGTGTGTCAAGCACTTTGGGATTAGATCACTTCCCTCAAATCCCACTTTATGGCCAAGCCTGGGAGCTGGGACTCAGTCCTTCAAAGGTTGGGACATCCATACTCTGGTCCCCATCCCAGTTAGACACTGCCTGCATCCATGCTAGTGGTACCCAGGGATGCGGCTGTGCCCTGTGCCCCCGGGTCAGGCAGTGTGAAGCGTTGTGTGATATTAATTGTAATGGCTGGATCCCACTCGCAAGCTTTGATGCATAATTCCTTTGCTGTGCTATCATACCCGTGCTCCAAACATAGTCTGGGAGCAAGTTAAATGCTGGAAGTGAGGCAGAGGGACGCTGGGAGATATTAAATGTCTGTAGCCTTTCAGAGGCTCCATAATTCATAATCCTGAAACGCACAGGCTGATAATTGCCCTAATCACTGGAGAAACATGGCCAAAATGTACTGAAATAAGCCATAAAACTCATTACAAGATAACAAGATTCTATCTATTCTCAGAGGTCGCGTTAAAGCTCGGCAGGTCAGGGAGTTAATCACCTCCTCCAGCAGAAGCAATGCCGATAAGAGGCAGCACGGGGCACAGCCTGCCTTGCCTTGGGTCTTGCCCCGTGGTACCCGCTCTGCTTTGGAGAGGGATGCGAAGGGATGGGGTACAAGTAGGTTGGGAAGCGGCTGGGTGGTTGCTGGTGTTTGGCTTTAAAGGGAAAGAAGTGTTTTCCATGGGATAGCTGAGTTTTCCCATCTCATCCGGAGAAGCAGCAGCACATCCATCGCTGTCTGCTGCAGCCCCATGTAGGACCCTTGTGTTTTCTGCTGCTTCATGCAAGCAACTGAGCCTTGGCAAAACACACTTTGGGGAAGGTTTTGTGCAGGGTGTGATGCTGTGTGCCCTGTTCTGCAGGGGATTGGGATTGAGGATGCTTTCCTCCCCTTCATCATTCCCGGTGTGTATCAGCTTTGCTCCAACCTGGATCTGTGCTGCGTTAGATCTCATGAGGGGGACTTAAAGTGTCTCAAATCATTGCCTGGAGCACCTGCTTTGGGAAATGTCCCTGTTATGGGCCTGGATGAGCTCATGCCCCTGGAAGGGGACAAGGAAGCAACTCCAGGGGCTCTCCCATTACGGCACCGCTGGCAGCTGCCTCCCCACTGGATTTGTAGTGATGGATACCGGGCACGCAGCTAATCCATAATCCTTGGTAAATGCTGCTGATGAGTCAGTGCTCATTTAACATGAAATAGCCCTCCTGTGAAATCCATCTCCTTGGATTCAGCAGAGCTGCTTGTTGACTAAATATTAATTGGTTATTAAAAGTATTGGCGAGGGGGAGGAAATGAGACGTTTCCCCAGGGCTGTGGCTTGTTCTGCCTCCCTTGCATGTGCCCTTTCGTGTCCCCTTTGTGCAGGGACCCCTGTTCCTTCCATGCCTGAGCCCTTCTTGCTTTGATATTGTAGAATCATAGAGTGAATTGTGTTGGAAGGGACCTTAAAGCTCATCCAGTTCCAATCCCTGCCATTGGCAGGGACATCTTCCACTGGAGCAGGATGCTCCAAGCCCCTGTGTCCAACCTGGCCTTGAGCACTGCCAGGCCAAGAATCTTTCATCTTCCTTTCATTTGCCACCTGTAGCCTTGAGGAAAGAGGAAACTGCAGGGCAGGGAGCTGAGGTTCCAGGTACAGCGTTCCCACACATCCCTCTTTCTCCTTCAGTCTTGGGGGAGACAAATACAAGAGGCAGCAAAGGAAAGGCTTGGTACGTGTGAGAGCAGGGCCTGGGATGAGGGAAAGTGGGGCAGTGAATTGTCTTCTGGTGTCTTCCAAATCCTGTATATGGGGCTCCTGGAGTTTGATGGGAAGCAAGGGGAGCATGAGAGTGGGACCATCCCCTCCATCACTGCAAGGGATCACTAAGTCTAGAAGGGGCTGAGGACCAAAGCATCTCCTCTCCTGATGGGTGTTTGGGGCTTGAAGGACGCCCTAGCCTCTGGGGTTTATTTAGATGTTGGGAATAATGGGTTGTTGCTTGACGATTAGGAATGATTCTCCCTAAGGAATGATGCAGCATCCTTCTGTGGTTTTGCTTGGGGAGCATCCATTTGCTGCGGTTGGAAAGGAGCATTTTAAGCAGAGAACAGGGAGAAATATGTATACCCAGTGTGAACCTCAGGTGTTCATAGGGAGGGGGATCAGTGGCAACCTGGCTCTGCTCTTGTGCCAATCCGAGCATCCCCCTAGAGCATCCCAATGTGACTTGCAGTGATTTCCTTGTGGATAAGCTGCAAGGAGAGGATTTTAACCAGGAAAATGATGTCAGTTGGAAAAACCACATCTTTTCTTTTCCATAAGAAATGAATAAAAGGAATGTGTTTTCTATGTGCTTGCTTTGCCCTGTGTCCTGCTGGGTGACAGAGGCAACAGTTTAAAGCCGTCATGCATCTTCCTGTCCCCTAATCCTCTCTCCTGCTTCATAAGGGATAGCAGGGAGCCCCGTGGGTCCTGCAAATGAAGATCCCCACAGGTGCAGAACGTGTTGCTTTGCCCAGTGTGAGAAATCAATAAATATGCTGCCTGCGAAATAAACCCAAGCCCACAATACACAGAGAAACTTGCTACAAAGCAGGGAGGAGGGAGAGCAAGAGCTCCTCTCAAAGGAATACTTGTTTGAGAGGGAGGCCTTAGAAAAGCAATCATAAAGCAAAGCTCTTTGGTAGGGAAGTAGAATAGAATCGGAGTGGGTATAGTGCAGGCACCTGGTGAGAGGACATAGCTCCAGTGGGAAGGTTTGGATACTCCCTCTGGCTTTCCAGAAGGGGTTTTCTCATGTTCCCACTCAAGCTTTGCAGCAGTGAGTGGAGTTGGTCAATGAAAAGGGGCTGTGGTCCCTCTCTGCATCCCTGGAGCATCCCTTCGGAGCATCCCTTTCGGAGCATCCCTTAAGGATGCTGGGCCTTTTCCCCAGCTTTGGTGGGACTCTGTCCCCATCTAGCGATGGCTGGGTTGTGCCTGGCACTGCTGCAGCCTCTGCTAGTGCAGAAGGGCTTCATTTTTAGCCTGGATTGTTCCAACTCAATGGGAAGAAGCTGAATTCAACCTCTGTCCGGCTGCGCTGAACCATCACAGGCAGTGTTAAACTCACCACAGAGACTTCTGCTGTTGAAGCTAAAAGGGAGAGGAAGGGGATGAGCAGCAGACAGGGTATTGCCATCCCTGGTGTCAGAATGGTGTTAGAAAAAGCAACAGGTAATTCATTAGGATGGGCTTCATTTGCTCTGCTCCAGGTTGGGAGAAGGGTTTGGGTTGAAGGGACCTTAAAGCTCATCCAGTCCCAACCTCTGCCATGGGCAGGGACACCTTTCATTGGACCAGCTTGCTCCAAGCCCCTGTATCCAACCTTGGATACTGCCGGGGATGGGGCCCTGTGCCAGCACCTCAGCATCCTCACAGGCAAGAGCTTCTGCCCTCGGGCAGGTTAAAGCCATTCCCATTGTCCTGTCCCTACATCCCTTATCCAAAGCCCCTCTCCAGGTTTCTTGGAGCCCCT
Source organism: Melopsittacus undulatus (assembly GCF_012275295.1). NCBI lineage: Eukaryota > Metazoa > Chordata > Aves > Psittaciformes > Psittaculidae > Melopsittacus > Melopsittacus undulatus. Next base: position 5,456,815 of record NC_047541.1, read on the forward strand.
TTAGGCACGGGGAGCTGCACTAAGCTCTCCCTGGAGCCTTCTCTTCTCTAGAGCAACCCCATAGCAGGTAGTGGGGATGGTGCATGTGCAAACAGGGATGTGTTCTCCTCCCTCCGGAGCATCCTGCATGCCCCATCTGCTGTCACTGTCACCGGTGCCAGCGGGGCAGCAGGCTTGGAGAGGCATATGGATGGGCACAGGCGGTCCTACAGCTGGTTCCCCCCTTCAGCTCTCTGTGGGGACTGGTATCAGGATGCTCAGCCTGGAGAAATAACCCCCACATCTTAAATATGCCCATTCAGGCAGCGTGTGTGGCTGCAGATGCTTTGTAAATGGATGAGGAAGGGTGAGACCAATTTTCCTCCCTTTCCTACATGGAACTAGTGAGATTTTACATGGCATTTCCACCCATCGGGGGCTTCCAATATGTAGCTTGTAAAGGCGGGCAGGTGGAGAGATGGAAATGATAAAACTCCTCTTTAATAATAACTACCTCTTTTGGTACTGAGCTTTCCAGAGCATTAAGGCCTGTTAGGCAGTAAATAGCATTGTGGAGGATGGGGTAGGAGCCTTTAGCTTAAATCACTGAGGAATGAGCTGGAGAAAGCCCTTTGTGAGCCAGTCCTCACCTGCAGGAGGAGCAGGGATGCTTCCTGGGCTCCCCTTGCGCTTGGATTTCCCATCCCTTCAATGGGGACTGTATGGGAAGGTCTATTGGGAAGTGAGGCCACTGGAGCACTTGGCTTCAGTGCATTGGGATAAATCCCTCTGTGCCATCTCCCGACCATATTTCTCCTCCTTTATGTGTTATTTTGCATTGCCCAGCTCTTCCCTTTGCATGGCAGCAGCCATGGGCACACTCGTGTGGCAGGAGGAGAGATGGGTATTGTCGAAACAGTGGGAAAACCGGACTCATGGAAACACTTTGAACATCCAGAGTCCTTTAGAAGAGTGAGGGGAAAAAAGAGGAAGGGAAGTGGGTGGAAAAGATCTTTCCATTTTTGCCATTTCAAAGCTTGAAGCTGACCTGATTTCAAAGGATGAGTGTGTAATACTCTCCTTCTTTCTTCTCTTTATTTTTTCCCCCCTAATAGGTAAGTGACATTTCATTCTGCTCATCCTTAAGGCAAAGTTGGATTATTCTTGCTTTTTCAAGCAGGAATAAGGGGGGGATAAGACATGCAGTGAAGGAGCCACACGGGCACAGCGGTCGGTGCCTCCAGAGAGAGGGATCAGAGAGCTGCAGAGGTAGGTGGCTCTGATTGGGGACCAGGGAAGAGCTGCAGCCCTCAGGGGACCTGTGGCCATCACCAGTATCCTCCCTTGCATCCAGTTTTATGGAAATCAGTGGGAAAAGCCTCAGGAAGGGCCTTTTGGGAAGCGGAGGGAGAAGCACGTGTGTGGGGATGGGATTGGGGGCATGGGGCTGGCTCCCCTTTTCTGGGTGGTGCCATGGGTTTGGTGGATGGATGTGCTCGTGGTCAAGTGTATGGATGTGGCGGTTCACTGCTTGCTGCTTGTTCATGCCTTGTCTTGATGATGCAGTGTGAGCAGTGCTTTTGGTGCTATGGCATAGGGGCAAGGATATGCTAAATCTAGGAATTAATCTACTTAGCACATGGAGGTCCTATCTTAGTTCCTGGAATGCATATTGCAATGACACTAGATGCTCTCCTGAGCATCCCTCCCATGCCTAAAAGCTCCCACCATAGAAGAGCTAAAGGGGCAAACTTTGTTCTTGCATCTCTCAGCTGCAGCACGACGTGGTGCCCACATTGGTGAATATCTGGGATGGTTTTGCTGATGTTTTGCAGTAGGAATGAGGTGATTTCATGGGGAGCATTTCCAGATTGATCATGTGTGAACGTGCTGACTTCTCCTGTAAACCTAACCTGGCAAAGCAAGCCTAAACTCCAGCAGCAAACGCCCTGGGAACCATCCAGGTATGGATGGGAAAGAATTACTGTTCCCTGTCCTGTTTTGCTCTGCAGCAAGATGTCTTTATAGCCACGTGGATGTGAGCAGGACAGGGGATTGCTGAGCAGGAATGCGGCTGCAGGGCTTAGCTGGAAGTGTAGCAAGGGGAAGAAGTAGCTGTAAACAACAGCAAAACCCCTACCTAAGCAAACAGCAGCATGTCCTTTCTCTCCTGGCATCCCTGTGGAGCCCAGGCGAGTGTGGAGCAGCATGTTGTAACCCTTGTTGTCAGCTCTGGCTTTATTTCTCATCTCCCTTTGTGCTCCTCATCCACCCAGTTGACCACTGCATCACAATCCCCCCCTGCTTGTGCTGATGCTCCAGGCAACCTGGGTTATTCCGGAGTCTGCATCCAGCTGGCAGGGAAAACATGGGGAAATATGCATTTTTGGAGCTGAAATTGAAGGCAGGACAAGGAAGAGAGGCTGGTGGAGAATGAATAAGGACTGGGGAGCCTTTGGGTCTATATACATGTTGTCTGTATTATCCTACCCCAGGTCTGCATGGATGCGCATCTCCCTGGGATTCTCCAGGATAGCTGTTCTCCATTAGCATTTGGGGGAATAATTCATTAGGGAAATACAGTTTGAAGCCCTATCCTTGCTTCTCAGCTGCTTTTCTTTCCCAAAAGGAAGCGTCAGCCTCCCCAAGCACATTTTGCTGCTCCAGTGGGGGGGTGTTAGGAGAAGGAGCAGGGATGGAGCTGGGGAGACCTCAGTGTGTGTTTGTGGGGCTGAATCATGGCCCTGCAAAAAGATAGCTTGTATTAAAGGCTCAAATTGAGCCTTTTTGGTGTGGGAGGGAGGGACTGGGAGGCTAAAAAGGTTTGGGAAAAGTCAGTGTTCTGATTACCATTTTGATGTGGTTTTCATCACCATTTTGATGCCATTTTGGTGTTCCTTTTTATCCCACGCCTGGGTTTGCAGAGTAAAAAGGGCAAATAGAAAGTAAATGACGTAGAACTCACTTTGCTCCAAGAATATAAGTTTCACTCTGCTTTGATGGCTTGTTTCAGGGAGGGAGATGAGGTATAGGGTCAAGGTTTGCTTTATTGGGTGACACTTCAGGTCTCACTCGTGCACTCCCAAGCGCATCCTGAGCATCACTGTGGCAGTGGTACCCAGGGACTTGAGATAGATGGGAAAGTTGGAGCAAACCCCCCTGTGAGGGGAGCTAAGCTGAGAAGCAAAACACAAAGTGTGTTTGAGGCAAATATTTGGACAATCTCAAGGCTTTGTTTAAACAAAGCATCATCTGCTAATAGCCGATCCCGCAGGAAAACACGGATCCTCTTGCCATGCGCCGATTAGAGCAAGAGAGCATCATTGATGGGGAGGGCCACAAAGTCAAAGTGATTGGAGTTTCTGCTTGGATCCCACTTGGAAAAGCAACAAATGGAGTAGTTTCTTCCCAAAAAGAAGAGTTGGTTCATCCTCTCACTGTGGTTTGGTGTTGGGAATATAACCTGTGTTTTGCAGTGCTGGGGCATGGAATGTGAGGGATGGGTTTGGGTCATTGCTGGGTGGTTTTCTTGTATGGTTTGATAAGTGAGCTTCATGGGATCATGGGAATGTATGGGCTGGAAGACTAATGCAGCACTGAGGCCATTCTCCAGCCCCATTATTCCATTTCCCAGGACCTGGGAAGCAGCGCTGTATAGGTTCTAATAGCTCTCCCTTTGATCTCCCTCATACCTCTCCCTTTCACACCCCTGGTTTTGATCTCCCTTGTCAAGTGTTTACATCCCCAATTATTGTAATGACCTGTAGGAAACTGGGGAACATGCTGCCAAAGCTGTGGAAATCAAAGGGCTTTTAACCTTTTCCATGCGGAGCAGTCCTGACAGCAGATGCCTCTGAGCATCTTTGTTGTATTAAACATGTCAGATACTGCAGGTGTTAAACTCAGCTTTCAGCACATGTGTGGGGGTATAAAATAGCTTTTACTCCTCCTCCTCCTCTAATCCCCTCTGCCTGTCCTTGCACCTCTGCTTTATATCCACAAAGTGATTGCTGAAAGTGGTTCCTTTTCAGCCAGGGGCTGTATAAACGTAAGAAAACAGCCCACATCGTGCTCTGGAGCCTGCTCTTGCTAAGGAAAGGACCTTGATCAAGAGCCAAGGAGAAAATAAATGGACCTGCTGCTTCTAATAGCTGCCCATGCACCAGAGCAGCTGAGGGGCTGCAGGTTTCTTGCTGGTTGATGGCTTCAGCTCAGTGATGGTGGGACTGAGGTCCTATCAATGCCATTGCATCCCATCAGCCCTGCCTGAGATCTGTTATCCTGTCCCATTTGGGATCCATTTCCCTTCTCTTTAGCCATGTCTTTTTGTGTTTGCTGCTTGGGGCCAGCTCCCTGTGGCTTTCTGGGGCACCATGAGTAAGGCAAGGAGTGATGAGAGCAGAAACCTAGGAATGGATAATCATGGAATATAGACCTGTAATTGCATCACACCATGGGGGTAAATCCCAATAGGGAAACATGCTATAGCTTATTGATGGATAAGGAAATGGTTCAGCAGGCCCTGGGGGAGGTTTGCTTTGCTCCATCTCCAGCTGAGACAGGGGTAGCCCATTCCCTGCCTCCCTTATGTGTGGCCAATGCAGGAAATCCAACTGCAGGGAGAACTGTGTTCACAACCCAGGCCAGGAATAAGCTTTAAGCCCAAACTCCCTTTGCAGATGAGCCCTCCCTGTGTGTGTCTGTCACTGCAGAGAAGTGATGGGCTCAGCCATGCACGCTGCTTTGGCTCTGTGAAGTGAGATGGAAAGCGTGGGGGAAGCACCGAGCACCGCAACAGGTCATGTTTCCTCCCTCTCCTTTTAATCCCTGATTTCGGACAAACACGGCTCCAGAAAGGGAGAGAAGAGGAATTAAATTAACGAACACAATTTCTCCCTGTCATTGCACCCTGACTAATGAGTCTATTTCTGGGTAATAAGAAGGAGCAGGAAGTGACAAGGCACTGTAATGAATTAGTGGCCCAGAACCTCGTTAGTCAGAATAATCTTTCCATGAAAGATAAACGATGCAAACATTAATTATGAAGCCGCTGCGGAAATGCATTTTGTTACTTGGCATCCCAAGACATCTCAGCAAGTTATTGCTGGAGTGAGCTCCTCTAGGGAAGGGGAGTAAAGGGATTAGAGGAAGAGGTGTTGGTCTCCAAGCGCATCACCTTTGCAAGGTGATGCGTACATCGAGCAGGAGGGGGGTTTCCAGTGTGTCCTTCCTTGTGTTCATATTCAGTGTTGGAAGGGACCTTAAATCTCATCCAGTTCCATGGGCAGGGGCACCTTCCACTAGAGCAGGTTGCTCTGAGCCTCCTCCTTGAGCATTGACCCCTGTGGGATCCTGCAATCCCAGAGCTCCAGGGAAGGCAGGAAGCAAACCCATGGGCATGAGGAGAAGCCAAGTCAAAGAAATGCATCCTAAGAGGGTGTTAAAAAACAGCAGGAATTAAAAGCAAGTTGGGAGGGAGGATTTGGATGATTCATCTACAGCGCTCTTAATGCAGGTGCAGGGGGTTGGCTGCAAGGGGTTTGTTGCTTTGCTGGCCTCGGGTGCTATGGGCAGGGGGTTGGAACTGGATGCTGTTAAGGTCCTTTCCAACTCAAACCACTCTATGAGTCTATTACTGCTCCTGGAAAAGGTGCTGTAACCCAGAGTAGGTACATCCTTGTGAGCCAGGATCATGCCTCAGCTCCTGCTGGATTTTAAAGGGGAAGAAAGAAGCAGGAAGATGTTAAACCCCAAAACCTTAAAGAAAATAATTATATAGGTACGTGTATGTCTCTCTGTCTCATGAGGGAATAAGGGAAATCATTCCACCCCCTCTCTCCTTTCTGCTCCCACCTCCGCTGTATTAGTGCGCCTTGTCCCAATTTTCCTCTTTGTTGTTTTTATTCCCGGCGTATTCCGGCTGCTTCTTCCAACTTTCAAAGCACAGCACCCGGTGCTTGGTGGCAGCAGCGGCTCTGCCTGCCGGCTGCAATTACTTTGCAACACAACTTTATCTTGAGCACAGGCTTCCAGCCCCAGCAGCTGGGGAACACGCTCTGTGGGGTCTAGATAAGGGTTGGGGAGAAGGCAAAGGAGTGGGACCCGGCGGAGGGATGGAAGGAGGGGTCTGTGGCATCAGTATCTGCATCCTGGTTTGGTTCAGCAGCCCTGCTATTGTAGAATCATAGAATGGTTTGGGTTGGAAGGGACCTCAAAGCTCATCCAGTTCCATGGGCAGGGACACCTTCCACTGGAGCAGCTGCTCCAAGCCCCTGTGTCCAACCTGGCCTTGAGCACTGCCAGGGATGGAGCAGCCACAGCTGCTCTGGGCACCCTGTGCCAGCGCCTCAGCACCCTCACAGGATAGAAATTCCTTAGATCCAACCTGAACTTGCCCTGTTTCAGTTTGAACCCATCACCCCTTGTCCTATGACTACAGTCCCCGATGCAGAGCCCCTCTCCAGCATCATTGTAGCCCCCTTCAGACACTGGAAGCTGCTCTGAGGTCTCCACTCAGCTTCTCTTCTCCAGGCTGAACAGCCCCAATGTTCTCAGCCTGGCTCCTTATGGAAGATGTTCCAGCCCCTGAGCATCCTCATGGCCTCTCTTGGACTTGCTCCAACAGCTCCATGTCCTTCTGATGCTGACACCAGAACTGCACGCAGTTCATGTACACAATGACACCTTGGCACCATCCTCGTACACATGCAGGGATGGGTGGGATGGATCTAATGGAAGTGATGTTCTTCTGGGGTTCTGCTTCCCTCTGATGCCCTTCTGGAGCACATAAGGTCTATGCCACTCCTGACCAGGTTTAGCTTGGATGCCCTGGGCGGGTTTTATCCCTGTAGCAGCACAGTCAGGTGCCCACACAGATGCTTTGCAAATCCTGATGTGCATTCCCAGGATTCCCTAAGTGTTATTTGCAATCCCTTCACTTCCCTGGATCAGAGATCACACTCTGTTAATGGGAGGTAATAGTGATACACTGTAATTGCACAGGGTTGCGAGGATATGGGTATCTGGAGTGACAAGGTGCTCAGAAAGTGCTGTAATGGGGCCAGCTCTGAGTGTGGAATGCAAATCCTTCAGCCTAGGATCTGTGCTGCTTCTCAGAGTGTCTCCAAACACATTCAGCTGCATTGCTCTGGGATGGGTCTAGTTAATGCAATACAAATCTAATGCACTTTGTGTAGCCTAGAGGATGCTTTGGGGCATGGGTGAGAGTCAGTCACACCAGTGTGAGATGTCTTTCTGCTGGTCCCCATCACTGGGGTCCTTGTCCAACCTCTTTAACCCCAGGCACATGGTGGAGATGGAGAGGTGAAACCCTCTCTGGTTGTTGCAACTCTGCCTTGTCCACAGCTTTATGTCTGTGCCCTTAAACCTCTTCTGAACCCCAACCTGGTTCTATTCAAGGTGTTGTAGTGCCAGGCTGATGGCAATGGGTGGTAGCTGTCTAAATGCTTTGAAAAGGCTTCTTTGGTGGGGTCTTTCCTCTCCCCATAAGGACATCAAAGAGAAGAGGGGCAGGAGGTATGCAGATGCTGTGACACCAGCCCCAGGGCTGCACTGGGACTTGCTTGGTACCCATATGGGGAAGGATATTTGTTCCCCTGGTAGCTGGCAGAGATGCTGTGCATGCTGATGCCATTTTCTCTCTGGTTTTTGACACGGTTTCATGGTGGACGTGGCAGTCCTGGTGTCAAGATTTGATCTTCAAGCTCTGTTCCACCCTGCTTAATCCTGTGATTCTATGAGTCAATGTTTCTGCCCTGCCCTGGCACCTCCTTGGTCCTAAGGGAAGGGGCAAAAAAAGGATCAATGAGTGATCCTGTTTGGAATGGGGCCCTCCATCAGTCCCAGTCAGTCACCACCCTCATCATCCCTATTGTCTCAAGAAGGGGAGAGAGAAAAGGAACAATCTCACCTTGTCTTTTAAACCCTTGTTATTGTTTCCCATCAATTGTTAGTCTGTTGTGCTGGTACTTGAGTTAAAAGAAGAGAGAAACAAGCTGCAAATAGTATCTGAGTTAAACCACTTCTACCCAGAGCTAAAGGACTTTGGTGTATGGATAATTAAGGAGCCCAGCGAGCCCCTTATGCACAGGGTTATTGTGTTTCTGCCTCAGGTGCTCTTCTGCATTTTCAAAGTGCAGCAGGGATGGATCAAACAGGATTTAGTCTTTTCTGCAAGGGCTGCCTGACAAGCCGGGATTATGCTCTGTGAAAGCATCTGATGAGGAATGAAAGGAGACGGTGCCAAAAGAGGCCCTTGGAAAACGCAGCAAAGCAGTTGAGAGGGGAAGGGGAATGGAAAACAGGGATGTCATCCCGGATCCGTGGTCCGGCGGCTCCTTGGGTGGCACTGGGATGGGAATGGTGACCCATTCTCCCTCCCATTAGAGGTAACTGGGATGGTGCTTGAGTTTGAGAGGGGGTTTGAAGCCTGGAATGGTCCTGCCATGACTTTCTGCTTCTTGGAGATCTTTTCCAAAGCCCTTTGAGTAAAATAAGGCAGCTTTTGTTTTGGAGGCTGGAGGATGAAGGCCTTAGAAGGGGAGCCCTTATCCTAAGGGCTGTACCCCAAAAGGGGGATGCCACAGGTGGAAAGGGCATTGTTCTGGCCGGACAATCCCATCCTTTCCTAATGAAGAGTAGAACAACAACACTCTGGAAAGCTTGTGCCTACCCAAAGGTGACAGCTTAATCCCTGGATACAGCTGGGATGCAGCGTGGTGGCAAAACCCATAAGGAATCTACAGCCTTCCTGGTTGGGCTTTCCATGCCAACACTGGCTCTTGAAGCGCTCGTATGTTGCTGAGTGTCTTTTGCAGGGAATTGTCATTTCGGAGGCTTGACATCCCCATCAGGGAATTGTGTTTCCCCCCCTTTCCATCTCTCCTTTACCCTCCCCATCCCTGTTTCTATCCCCTCCCTTCTCCAGTGCAGTGATATCAGACGGCTGATGTGCCGCAAGGCAGAGCCGAGCGGGTGCAGAGCCTCCGGGAGATAATTGACTTCGGAAGCTTCTTCCTATGAGATCTGGGATGAAAACAAGTGGAAATATGTTATTTTACAACCTTGATACTCCTGACCTCATTGGAAATAAATATACACATAACAGCCTGGAGAAATCAGATGCTGCACTTAATGGAGAGGCAGGGACAGGAGCGCGGGGCTGTGGTGGCCTCGCACGGCTCCGTTGGGTACTACAAGGCTATGGAACAGAGATGCTCGGGAGGATGTGTTGGGATGCTGGATTATCAGATAGCAGAAGGGGAAACAGCTTTTCCCCCCTGTTTTCCTCCCCAGAAGCTGCTCAGAGCTCTGATGTGATGCTAGACAGACGATGCTGTGGCACTGGTGCAGAGGTGGAAGTGGCTTAGGGGCATTGGAGGATGCTCAGCCCCACATAGGATGCAGGACCTGAAACAAACCCACCCATAAGCCATGGTCCAGCTGCATTTGCACCCCGAGAAGGTGACGTTTTGGCCTTGATCCCCTGCAGCACCCGAATCTCTTAGCCCTGATGTGTGTTGATGGTGCTGGGGGTATTGATGCTGCCCCTTCCTTCCCCTGCTCCCTCTCTGCCATCTGCGCCAGGGTCGTTAAAAGTGTGAATTAGTGCTTGTCCTGCAGTGCTACTTAAAGGTAATGAAGTTTACTTGGCTGGGTGAATTACCAGCTCTCTTTAAATGGCCCCTTTTTTTTCCCCTTCATTGCTATGCAGATGTATGCTAATGAGATGGTCTCCAAACACAACTTCCATGACCTTCTAATTTTTATTTATTTATTTACTTGAGAAAGCTCTTTGGGCTGCTGTAATTGAATTAGCATCTCCACTTCGGAGCTGGCCTGGGAGATAGGAGAGAGGAGTGAGGAAGATGATGGTGAGATGGGGAGCTGGTAGGTCTGGACCATCCGAGGGATGCGACTGTGAGCTGGTGGGCTTTAGTGCATTGACTGGGATGAACCTTATGTTTCTGGGGCTGTGCTAAAGGAGAGTGTGGAAAATAAGCTTAATAAGAGGAAATCTTTGCATCTCGCTTGAATAAGGCACTGCAGGGAGCATCCTCTGCAGGCAGACACAGCCTGTGCTATGGCAATTCCTTATCTCAGGATTGGGAGTAAGCTCGGGGGCACCAGCCAGCCCCCATCCCTGGGACTGGGGAATGAATCAGTATCACCTCCTCTTGCAAAGCTTCTTCCTGGCTGGAATGAATTGCAGCCCAGGAAGAGCATCTCTGGTGACAGAGCCGGGATCTTACTCCTGCAAGGGAATGTGTGGCACACAGTGACACAGTGTCCGAATGCTGACAGGTTTAAGAAGGGTCAGTTCCCCAATCCCCTTCTTTGCCTGGACATCACCTCCCATTCCCCCATCCTTTGCTCTTGTGTTTTGTCCCTTCCCAAATTCCTCACAGTCCTTTCCACCTGCAGAGCATCCTTCCTCCTCCTCCGTGTCGGTGTATGGGTGCCCTGGGGCCCCAGGAACACCAGCTCCAGCTGCTGCTGTTTAGGTATAAGTGCTTACATTTGTTTAGCACAAAGACACCCCTGAGGATTCCCAGCTCATCCACAGGAAAGCATTTGTCAGCAAAACCACCTCCAGAACCAGCACCCGGCCCTGTCCTCAGCTTGGAGGTGCAGGGAATGGGGCTGTGGGAGATGCTGGGAGACCCCCAGGCAGGATCTATGCCCTCTCCACACGTTCTGGGTGCTATCAGAGTGGGACCAGGCACTGCCAGCTTCCCTTCATCCCCAACATCATAGAATCCCAGACTGGTTTGGGTTGGAAGGGACCTTAAAGCCCATCCAGTTCCATGGGCAGGGACATGTTCCACTGGACCAGGTTGCTCCAAACCCCTGTGTCCAACCTGGCCTTGAGGGTTGGGCAGCCACAGCTTCTCCTTTCAACCCATTCCAGTGTCCCACCACCCTCACTGCAAAGAACTTCTTCCTAAGATCACATATAACTCCTCCCTCTTCCAGCTGGGAGCCATGACTCCTCCTCCCATCCCTGCCTCCCTTGTCCCAAGCCCCTCTCCAGGTTTCCTTGATCCACTTTAGGCACTGAGAGCTGATCTAAGGTCTCCCCTTAAGGAGCCTTCTCTTGTCCAGGCTTAGAGCAGGATTGCAGCCTCTCCTGCCCTCTCATTCCAGCTGATTAGAGGCTAACAGTGATTCCCAGGGAAGGGAACTGCAGCTTTGAGGGGTCTTGGCTGGAAGGAGCATCCCACCACCCTCCTCTGCCCTCACAAATCCAAAGGGAGCCGAGCAGCTTTGTGCCCACAGATGGGTGTCTCAGATGGCTGAGATGATGGTGATGCTGGGCAAGAGGCCACAGGGGTCTCTTCAGTGTCCATATGGACCTACTGATGCTCCCCATCAATAAAGAGCTACCTAAGCCCCTCTCATCAGGCACCGCTCAGTAAATGCAAGGAGCCCTATGCCAGGGAGGCAGAGGGGAGGCTGCCTGCCTCTTCCCAGCCTCTGATCCCTGCTTTTTGTCCTCAGCCAGGAGCTGAGTGCCTGGTCCCCCTCCAGACAGGGGTTGGGATGCTGGCAGCAAGGAGGTAGTTCAAACTTTTATTGGCGTATTCATGTCCTCTGATTGACTGATAAACTGGCTCCTCATTATGGGTTTGTGTTCTACTCGTCTTTTTAATTAGCCTAAGGGCCTCATTAGCAGCAGCAGCAATGACTGTGATCAGCCTTGCCTGGCATCCAACCTGCATCATGTCACACAGGCTCCATACAGACGGGTTACCTATGAGCTGCTGCCCAAAGCTGCCCTCCCTCTTCCTCCACAGACCCCTATCCCCATAGGGAAGGATGTGGGGTGGATGGGGAGCAGTGGGGCTGGCTGCAAAACCAGGGTGCAAGGCTTGGAGCTCTTGGGTTTTCCTGTTCTCTGAGTTCATATGGGATGGGTGGTTCAAGCCTCGGTTTTCCTGCCCTCACAATGAGCCCCTTGCTGCATGTTGTTCCCATCCTGGGGAATGGGGATGTCAATTTGGGCACCCGCCGTTGCTGGAGGAAGCCAAAGCCTCGGGTGCTGTGCAGCAGCCAGGCAAGGCACTGCTCCGGCACCAGCTGGTCCCCCTTTGCTCTGCCTGTGCCATCAGGCAGCCAATTAGCAAGAAATTAATATTGTGATTAGCAAATATTATGATTTTCTATGGGAATCTGTAATAAGCTGATTATTCACTAGCGAGGAGCAGCCGCTGCTGGAAGAGGATGCTGCTTTCCCCCTGCTGTGCTGGTACAGAGCTGCATCCCACACCGGGAGCATCATCGCACCCAGGATGCCGGAAGCCAGCCCATTGGGCTGGAGAGCACGGCAAAGCCCTGCTCCATCCCTGGCAAGGGCAGTGCAGTGGGAAGCAGGCAGGAGCAGGCAGGCCTTGTTGCAGGAGCATGCAGGGCTGAAGCTTGTCAGCAGATGGCAATGCCCTCCTGCAGCACTGTGAAGTGGGGACCACAGGGGCTCTAGGGATAGAGTTATAGAGTGGTTTGGGTTGGAAAGGACCTAAAGATCATCCAGTTCCAATGCCCCTCCTGCTCGTTTTGGAGCATCTTCTGTGCTCCTCCCTAAAGCAAGTCAGAGAACTGTGTTTTCCGTATCAATTCAACTGCTTCATCACGTATGAGTTAGCAAATGTCCAGGCACTCTGGTGGGTACCAAAATGTGCTTTCCCTTTGCACAGTCTCTTGGGGATGAGTATAGGTTTGGGGTCTTCTGGGAAGCATCGTGCATTCAGGCATTTATCCATCAAGAAGGCAAACTTTCCTCTTTTCCAGTATATTGATGAGGTATGACCACACACAATCCTCTCTATGTTGTTAAAGAGAGACGTTTTCCTCCATCCTCCCCTTTTCCGATTGGGGAAACTGAGGCACTTGCAATGATTTCTCAAAGCCACTGTTGCATGCATGGGAAAAGGGAGCAGAAAGTGAGGTTTTGTGCACTAAAACCTGTGTGTGTCCCCCATGCCTTTCCTGCGCCCACCTGGGACAGCTCAGGTGTGTTCTTGACATCCACATGTGAAAAACACACCTTAAAACCAGTTCAAACATGAGCATTTAGGACCAGCTCCTACTGTAAGGCTTCAGGAGCACGGGGGCCAGATCTGAACTGGCTTTACAAGCCGCTTTCTATTCTGTATATGGGGAATAATGTGTGGTTTTGCCTGTTTCTCGGTGGGAGAAGCTGTTGGATCGCTTCTTGGTGGAGATTTAAGCGCTAGATGGCGAAAATGAGCTGTGAAACAGCGCCGTGGTCCTCACCTCGCATCCTCGCTCCTCTTCCCCATCATCGCTGCTGAAGGCTTGGGATAAAATAAGAGAGAAGTTTGGGGACCGGGATTGCTCCTTGCACCTTGAATTCCCACAGCCTGGAATGTGATGCTTGTGCGGGTTCAGCTCTTCTCCTCCCTCCTTTGCTCTGCGGTACCACCAGAGCCCCGTTGTCCTCTCTTGCACAGATGGATGCAGGGCTCTGAGGCCGGACAGAACTCATTGCTGGAATGGGAAATACTAAAGGGGGATGAGAACGGAGAACAGCGAGAGGCTGGATGGAGAAGGTGAAGGGGGATGTTCTCCAGTTCAAACTCTCTGAGAGACATGGAGTTTTAAGGGGAAATAGGAGGAAGTGGGCTTGTCCTAGGCTCCTGTGTGGGAAATCACTGCCTCCTTCCTGGCACCATCCCCTCCCTACCCATCCCAGGGCATCTCCACAGTGGATTTCCCCTCTGGATATGGCACTTCTGCCAGTGCCACATTGCGTCTGCCCTTCCACAAACACATTGAGCATCCTTGTACAGACAACAAGGCAACAGCATCTCTCTTCCTTCCTTCTCTCTGCCAGTGCTTGTGTTGCAGGGATTTAGGGCTCCTGAGCCCAGATGGGCAATTCCCAGCCTCTGGGATGTCTCTTCAGGTTTTGGGAAGCAGTTGGTAAAGCCTTTCCTAATCCCACATGCTATGGGAAGAGCAGGCTCCTGGTCACCCATTTGTTTGCTTTCCTTCCATCCGAGCTGGGATGAGTTCTCATCCAGCAGCTTTGCTGTATGGCTTAACATGGGTTATGGGGGGAAGAAATGAGAAGAGTGGGTGCAGTGGGGTGTACATGGAAGATGGGAGAGGTGCTGTGATGCTGCAGAGCAAATACATCCTCTCTTTGAAACAGGCACATACTTATGGAACCTGTCTTGTGATGCTGCAGGAGCTACACCAAGCAGCCAGGCAAAAAGGCAACCTGATGGGGACATGGGGACTCTTATCCAGGCGGAGTTAGAGACACTGGCTCTGTAATCACTGGCAAAAAGGAGCTTAAGAAGGGGCTTCATGGAGGGCTTACATGTTTCTAAAGGGAATTGAGCGGATTGATGCCATGAGGCTCTTTGAGCTCGTGTCAGCTTAGAGGAACAAGTGGGCATCAGTTTAAGCCAAGACGCCTCAAAGCAGGCCGCGAAAGGAATTGAGGTGAATATACATATATTGAAACCATTTTCCTGCGTGCTGTGCTTAGTTCATCTAAGTCATTGACTAACCCAAGGCAGCAGTCGGAGTAATCAGTGCAAATGACTTGAGAAGGAAGCCAAGCTGGTAATTAGGGATAACAAATGCCATGTCAGGAAAGCAGTGACTTGGCTCAATAGCTCTGCAGCTTCGCAAGGGTTATCAGGACCCTGTGTCCACCCAGTGAGTGGAGGAAGAGCAGGAGATAAGAGCAAGATGCTTGGAGGCTGTATGATGGGCTATGCTAATAGAATGCTGCGTGGATGCTGCATGGGGTTTAGTGCTCTCTGACCACCCTTTTTGGGTTGGTTTATGGGTGCTAAGGGACCTTTACTTGGAGAGGAAGCAGAAGGCAGAGAAAGGCTGTGCACACAAGCAAGTCAACTGAAACACCAAGATGACTTTCAGCTGGCCATCAGTACGCTCCAGAGTTAACACGTGTTGGTGTGGATGCATGAGAGGACATCTGAGACATCTGCACTGCCTGGCACCAAACCTCTGCTGTTTGTGCTGTAATACAGAGCAAGCACAAGACCTTTTCTGACGGGAGGGACTCTTTTGGCATGGTTGTGAAGCGCACAGCAGGGCCCTGATTTCAGGTCTTATCTCACTGGGGCTCACTGGAGCAGTGATGCTCTCTGCGAGCGCAGAGCTTCGGAATGATTCCTTTTACCAAGTCTCTCTCCTTGGTGTGTCTGGAGTTTGATTCCTCAGTTGCTTCGAGGTTTGATTTCATGCAGACAAACCCCATAACCAGCCCCCTGCAAAGTGTCACCTTCACACTGACAACATGGCCTGTCGGGGTGATGCACTGGCAGATGGCAGCTTCCACTGGGACAGAGTAAATGAGATGCTCAAAATCCTGGGAAAGAACAGCCAAAATGACCCCAAATCCACCCAGAAATGAGTGTGAGGGGTCTAAGAGGCTGCTTTGGACCCTCCCAAGCTTCTGTTTGCTGAATGCTCGTTAAGCCCAACCCAGCAAAGCCAAAGGTAGGAATAGGCAGGAAGTTATTTCTGCCTCTTCTTCCCTTTCTTCTTCCTTCTTCCTTTCTCTCTTCTCCCTGCTTTTCCCTGCCCCTGACCAGCTGACATCTGTCTAACGAATGTGAAGGCATTTAGAATGGCCAAAGTGATATGTATGAGGCTGATCGCCTTCATCTTATTACCACTAATGGTAGCCGGTGTAGATAAATCCTCATGGATCCTGATGGAAGCTTTCCTTTCAATATCTGGCCTTGGGTGTGAAATATGGACATGGGGAAGGGGGGGACACTTGTGTCACCTGCTGCAAACCACACTTCTGGTGGGGTTTAGGTGTTTGTTTCCCCCAATAAGCCCTGAAATCACTGTGAGATCAAATAGCGAGTGGCTATTAAGCACATGCTTAGGACTAAGGTTTAATAAGGCAGCAATAGGTGCTGTGTATATTTACACGTGTAGCCAGCCTTAGGTGGTAAACCTCAACCCAGGTGCTCTTTAAATAATCAATAGTTAGTTATTAAACATGGAGCTGCTATCCAGCTAAAAAGAAATTATATGCCTAGCTGAGAGATGAGCTTGGATTTCAAGTATTAAGGAGCTAGCGCTCTTTAAGAGCATTCCAGCACGCACTGGAATCCTTAAACTGCTTATCCTAACCCGGTCCCATCCCTGCACCTCTTCCCACACCTTTCCTGGCTGGCAGGCAGGACTGGGATGCCCATCCCTGTGGCCTCCTGGCTCCCCAGTGGTACCTCAATGCCTCTGCCTCTGCTGCCAAGGGAATAGCAGAGGGAATTGCCATTTAATTTGAGTGAGCTCCATGTTTGCTCTGTAAATACCATCAGAGGTTGATGTTTTTAAGAGTTTTAGGCTGGATTCTTTCCCTCTGCCAGCAATTTAGGTATGTGAAAGCCTAAATGAGAGCTGCTGTGATGATGCTGCTTCACACTGGAGCCCCCCCAGGTCTTCTCCCTTCTTTGGCTCATGGGCATCACACACAAGAGCCCTTCTTTCTCAGTAGGCTTCACCATGTAGGTGATACCCATCCACCTACAGCAGCAATGGGGCAAAATGCCTCAGTTAGGGCAGCAAACTGCATCCATGGTGTGTATGAGAAGCACTCAGGGATGTTGGTATGAAGCTCATGCAACTCTCAGCATCACCTTCCCATATCATGTCTTTGGTTTCCAGCCTTAGAGATGCTCACTGTAGGGAATGGGATGGCTCTGCACTTGAACCAGATGCTTTCTGGCATATGGGGACTTCAAACCTCCCCCTGTGAAGCAGCTTTTCCTTTGGGTTTTGCCTTTGCTGCTTACTGGGTTAGGAACCGGATCCCAGCAAGTCACCAGTGCCTGGAAGCAGCTCACTGTGTGTCAATACCACTGCTGCAATTGGTTCAGCATTCCTTTAGGACAGGAAAAAAAGGGAAGGGGAAAAAAAAGAGGCCCTTAACTGCTGCTGTTTATCCCTCTTATTTTCAGTTCATTTTATGCAGCTTCAAACACAGCTGACACTCACCCAGGTCCATTAATGGAAAATAAAGGTCAAGGCTGGAGGCACCGAGCGCTGCCATCCCCAGCTCCCGTGTGATGGGAGCGTGAGAGCCACAATCCTTTCAGTTCCCTTCTGATGTGGTGGAAACAGGGTTGAACTGGTCCTGAGTGCCCTTAATGACAGCAGGGATGGGCACAGGACCAAGCAGGATGAGTCCTTGCTGATCTTTGGTCCAGGCTGGATGTGTCTCCTGGGATGAGTAGTGTGGCTGATGTTAAGAGCCAGTTCCAGTTAAATGTAAGAGGCATTTTTAAGAGGCAGTTCCATCTCCTGGCTGTGTTTCAGGGATTTGGGATGATGCTGGACAAGCTGCTGCCCCCAAACCTCATTTGTCACAAAATAATGCTATTATTAATAGTATTTTATAGATATGTTATAGATGTGTTCAGAGCCAGGTTGGATGGGGCTTGGAGCAACCTGCCCTAATGGAAGGTCTCCTGCCCATGGCAGGGGCGTGGAAATAGATAAGCTTTAAGGTCCCTTTCCAAACCATTCAATGATGCTATTAACCTTCTCCTTAAGGGATATATGCTGATGTCAAGGGCTAGAACAAGCTGAAGGTTGGTTGCTGGTGTGCTGATGGTTTCAAGGTAGATCCCTTTGCTTCCCCAAAGCACCCCATGAGCTGCGATCAGATGAAGTACTCCCGATGAGCAGCACGTCTTGTACCATATGGGCACAGGGTGAAGCTCCTGGACTCCATCCCCTCTATGGGTGAGAAACAGGGTTTTGCCAGAGGGATGTGCTGGGCTCAGTGCCCTGGTCAGGGGTTTTCCAAGGAATCCAAGGGGATGAGGTGTGCTCATCCTTCAGGAATTATCCCATAGCAACAAGTTATTATGCAAGGATGGACTCTGACCCTTTTACACTTTGTGGATCCCATCTCTTTACATAAAACTAGGGAACACTGTCTGTACCATTTGGGCTTTACCTATCACTGTTATTTCTATTGCCTCCTTCTTCCCCCTCACCCCCCCTGAAACTTGCTTTTAAAGCAGCCAAGAGCTGCTTTTGTATCTTGCCTTTGTTTGTGGCTGTTTTCTCTTGGATTTAGCAGTGTGAGGACAGCTCTTGCCCTTCTGTCTCATGCATAGTTGCTGTGTGATGTCTCTATCAGGCAGCGGCTTGTGCCGAGCATCCTTCTCCTGCATGGCAGTGCCTCTGACCATGACCAGCACTCCCCCCCCCTCTGCTTCCCAGCTCTCCCTGTCACTCCCTAATGCTGCTATGTGACAAAGTCCTTGCCTCTGCCCTCAGGCTCTGCGTTGGAGCTGCAGCAGCAGGATTGGGGAGGAGGGGGAAAGGGGAGCACGGATACAAACTCCATCCCTCTTTATTCCTCGCACATCACCCACCATCAATGCTTCTCCGTTGCTGCTGCTCTCCTGCATCCCTATCTCCCAGCTCCTCCTTGCAGGAGGTGTGATGCCCACCCCTGCTCAAAGACCCAGCTTCAAGGAGCATCTCCAGCACCCCCCCCTGCCATGGGCAGCCCTGGGGCAGTGGAAACGTGCTTTAGGAGCAGTGGATCCTCTTGTTTGTATTTCAAAGCACCAGTGGAGTGGGACTGGGATTGTTGCCAGAGTCTTGCTAGAGGGAAAGTTTTCTCTGGCTCAGTTCATACAAGGAAGGATTCTTTCCACTCTCCCCCCGTTTTGCTTTATTCTGGTACCTTTTTAACAGGCTCAGCTCAAGAAGCGCATAGAATATACCAGTTCCCAGCCCCCGAGAGGTGCAAATCCACCTCAGATTAAAGTGCTTTGTGTGATCTCCAAAGCAGCTCTATTTCGTATGCTGACCCCTGTTTTGCTGATCCTATTAGGGGGGTATCGTGCCACACAGCACCTCATGGCTATATATGTATTTGGCTTTCTGTAAGTAGGGGCTTTTCCAGTTGTGTTTCGTTTTGGTGGATCTTTTGCCTTGCTACAATCCCTGGCTAGCTCAGCCCCCAGACATCGGGTCTGCCATGGGGCTGGAAGGAGATTTCCATTAATCCAGCACTGAATTCCCATAATGTCCTTTGAGAAAGCACATCCCCACATTGTGAAAGCCACTGTCTGCTTTCCTGGAGAGGCCAATGGTCTGTTTGGATGGGGGGAGCTATGACAACTCCTTAGTTCTTATTCCTATTAATCCCTGTATGGGATGCAGGTGCTGTGGGCAAGGCTGGGGGATGCATCCTCTCCCTTTACCAACTCATTGCAGGATGTAGCTTCATTACACCCTACCTGTGCCCCCCCAGGGGTGTTACTGCTCCTCCCAGCACATCTCTGTCCCTCCCTTGTGTTCATTGCAGCCCTTTGTGCAGTGGTTTTGGGAGTCAGCAGGATGAGAGTCCCAAAATTCCCTCCTCTCCCTATTCTTCCAGTGCTGAAAAACCCAACTGCTCATGTGCATGTGTAAAAGCAGCCGTCCAGCAAAGCCCTGGACCCTTTAGCTACCTGTCAGCTCCAGAGAGGCCTGTCCAGGGACCCCCTCTCATGCTAATGAATAAGGGCAGTAATGAATGACCATCGTTAGTTGTGTTGAGGACTATGAGCAATGTCACTGCTGACTGCACTGGCAATTACAAAGGCCAGGAGGAGGATGAGGAGGAGTGATGATGATGCTCGGCCAGCCTAAAATCACCCCTTAGCATCGCCTTGCTGAGCACAGGAGCGACTGTGGTGCTGGAGCCACTTCACCCTCCTCCTCCTGGTATCAATCAGCCCGCTTCCCCAGATGGGTCTCACTTTCTGTTCCATCTCATTTGACACTTCATCAGCTGTAGACGGCAGAGAGACATGTCAGCTCCCGAGATCCATCCCCTACCTGCCAAAAGGCTCATGCTCCTTGGCAAGGAATGTGATTAGTCTGGTTCGCGGCAGACATTTCTCTTTGCCTTATCTTGGGGGATGCAGTTGCAGCTCCTATCCCGTTTCCTTCCCCTTCCCCAGCCCAGTGAAGGCTCGTTGCTTATTCCAGCCTGATGCAGAGGTGACACAGAGCTCTGGGTGCTTGCTAAGCTGATGTGTGTGTGCGCACTGGGATGCTGGTGCTGGGCCGGTACTAAGAGGCTGTATGCCTGGTGTGGGATGCGGATGCGAAGGGCTCTGTTCTCCTTATTCCCTGTGTTAAGCACAGGCTGCTACCGCTGTGTGATAATAACAGCAACACACGTGAGTTTGTGGTCAAAACAGGGGGAAAACCTATTTCTTCCTCTATGAAAGCACCCTGAGCATGGAGATCTCTCCTTGAAGCCTTGATGCCCCCTCAGTGTGGAGGAAGAGGCTGGGCTGTACCAGGCCAGGAGCCTTGCACCTTCCCATTCCATCCTTCCAAACTCTCTAGCAGCTGTGAAGATGCTGAGATGTCCCCTAAACCCCCTCGAGATCCTGGTGCTCATCCCTCTCTGCAGCTGGTCCTCAACTAAGTGCCTGCGTGGCATTGACCCTCTGTGTTGTTCCAGGTTTCCGAGGCTTTCTGTATGCATGCTGGTGTCCCATAAACCCTAATGATGGACATTATGTTTTGAGGCTGCTTGAAGGCAGAACATAAAACCTAATAGGCAAAAATACGCTCCTCCATGCGAGTTCCTTAGGAAATTAAAGCCAGGCAGGGTTTCAGTGTGGGGTTTGTGAGCTCCATCTCCATGGAGCCAGCGATCCCATGGCTCAGCTCTCCCCATGGAGCTGGTCCCTGGGTCCGGCTGCAAGCAGCTCAAACAGGAGGAAAGATGTTGTCTTTTGGAGATGCTGGCAGGTGGAGGAGCTAAAGGAGGTGAGGATTTAAGAGCCTTGATTCCTCCCGTTGCGTACTGGGGCTGTGACTTGTGATAACGCCGCCAGGCACCGCCTGGAATGCACATCATAAATTAAAACCCAAAATGTGATTACTTTGGCGCTGGGAAGACAAATGCGTGTGCCTGGGGACTAACAAAGCATGTTTGATTTGTTGTTGTTTTTTCCCTATGTTTACTATTATTATAACTTATTCCAAATGATTCCATGCCGGAACGGAACGGAAGCGGTAGCTTGCAAACCTCTTCGGAGGAGTGGGCTTGGGGAAGGGACAAATCCTCCAGCATGGAAGGTTGTCTGCATGCGGATGGGGGAACTGGGAACATCTGGCTCATAGAGGGAGTTGAATGGAGCTGGATTGTTCATACAGTGTGGAGGTGCAGACCCCTCTGCTCTGGATGCAGAGCAAAGGTGTAATGGGAGTGAATGCTTCACAAGCAAAATGCACCAGAGAGGGTCATCACCCCCCTTTTGGGCACTGAAAGCTCAAGTGGAGCCTTGCTGGGTCACCTTCAGCTCATAGTCCTTGACTTTGGGTCCAACTTGCTTCTACGTCCCTCCCACTGAGCAGCATCACACAGGGAGCATCGCACTCCGAGGCCTTACAAGTCACCCATGGGGATGACTAAAGGAGGATCTGCTTATCTCTTCTCCCCCATAGAGCAGGAATCACCAGAGCAAGCTCCATCTCCCATCATTCCTGACTAGGGAAAACAGAAATGGAGCTTCTAATACCCGTCTCCACAGGAGTCTCTAATGCTAAAGAGCTTAGAGGGAGCTACTCATGACTTTGAGAAGAGTAAAAGCCTCCCTCGTCCCCTAAGCGGTGTCCGGCTCAGTGAGCCAACACGCTCTGATAACATGGCAGATGGGTATATCTAGCATTTGTTTTGATGATGAAAGTGTACATTGTGCTCAAAGATGCCCCCAGGACACATTGTTCTCCGGGTAAAGCCATGGAAATTAAAACCAAGTTTCCGAGGTTAAAAGGACGCTCATGAAACCACTCAGGCCTAAGAGGGAAAAGAGGGGGGAGAAAGCCAAAGCAGCCACAAACCCCAGTCCTCATCTTAAAGGAAAGTGGCTCTGGAGGACCCATGTGGGATCTGTTTGTTTGTTGCCTGTGCTGACATAGCTGCTTTGGGATGATGACCTTGATGGCATCAGGGAGCAGGATTGGGGCTGGGATGTTGGAAAGGGAGAAAACTGTTGGGTTAGAGCTGTATCCACGGCACTGGTGCCAGCCAGGGGAATGCAAAGCCGTGGGGTTTAACCTAGGGAGTTGGTTGGTGACAGGCTGGTAGAACAAATAGTGGGAGATGCATTGCAGGAATGGGATCACCCCATGGTGAGTGATGCTCTGGGCTTTGCAATGTCAAACCAAAAGAAAAAGGGGGAAAAAAGAGGAGGAAAACACAGATTTCATGTAGGTTTGGGTCCAAACAGGGACTCTTTAAGTGTTTCCTGCTCCCTCTGTAGCCACTGGGCTTTTGTCCTCTGCTTTTTTGCTGTTGAAGAACAAGCCAGGAGCTCCTAAAGGCCCGCATTTCCCTTGGTGAATGGAAAAGCACCACATTGCAGAGCTGGAAATGCCAATCAGCAGGAGCCAAGGGAAGAGAGGAACAGCGTGTGGCCTCTGCAAATTGCAGGCAAAGTGACACAGTTATTCAGAGCCGCTCGGGGAGGGAGGGAGGTTTAGTGCTTCGATGGGAAAAGTGCTCTCGGATTCCTTTTATAAGCACATTATTGAGCCAGCGTGGGCAAATTGTTTCCCATCTTTGTTGCCCCAGTTTCCCCAGCTCTTCAAAATGGGGCTGAGTTTTACCTGCTGCCTAAGGGAGGTGGGAGCGAAGCCAAATGCTTGGGCATCCTTAGGAGGTGATGCCATGGAAAATCAGGGGACTTTGGGGACTCAATAGCAGAGTACCAGCCACTTTGTCTATCATATTTAAGCTCTATACAGCTGTTACCCTATTTAAGAACATGCAAAACCCACTCAGGCTGCCCATCAAATACTCAAATCTTGTTATTCACCGTGTTTCATAGGTGAATTAAGAAGGAAAATCATGTTTTGGAAGCTACTTCTCCCCTCCCTCCCTCCCTTAAACAACCCCAACCCCACAATCCTCATGTTCCTTTCTCTGTGTGTCTATTTTTATGCACTATAAACTGTGCTGTATCTCTCCGACTGCTTTTCCTCTTATTTGTGATTTGATTTGCCCTCCAGAGATCAGCAAAGAGCATCAAACGTCATTTTAGCTCTACCCTGTGGCTCAATGACGAAGATTAATAGATGAGGGCTTCTATTGTGTGGGTACGTGCGTGCTCTCCCTTCTCCTTAAATGCTTGCTGCCTGGAATCAAATCTGGGATACTCTGCCCTGGAGCTGAACACCAAATTCCTCCTCTTTCCCCTCCAAACCCCATCAGAAACACGAATCCCCTCAGCAGCAAGTGATGCTTTGGGACAATGTGGGAGGTTTCATCCTTTTCTCCACCCCCCATTTATCTTCTGTCATTAAACAGTCTCCTTTTCACCTGGAAATGAAATTCCAGAGGAATTAGGACACAAAGAAGGGTGCATGGGTGCACATCCAGTTTGGTGGCATCAGCTAAATTTATACCTTATAAAGCCATTTCTGTATCCCTCAACCACAGAAGCGCCAAATGCAACAGGCATTAGTAGGATTAAGCTGTTCTATGGAATAATATCTCTATGAATGTGTGTATAACTATATGTATTTGTAATAGGTTGTATTATTTTTATCCCCCCTCATTCTTTGCAAGCTTTTTGTATTGGGGGTGACAGGTTTTGTCCCATGAGCAGTATTTCCAATGCACGGAGCCCACTTCCAAAGCCAAGACAGTTTTCCTGCTGCATCAGCTGATAGGGAAGCTGCCTGTAATCCCAACTTGCCGTTTCACTTTGAAGTAAGTCTCTATTCAGGGGGGTTAAGCACAAAAGCATGAAAAAAGGCAGATGCTGAAGGCTTAAAAACCAGGAGAAAAGAGGGGAAAATAGGAAAAAGGGCTGTTGGTGCATCATTTTTAATCCCTTTGTATTTAAGGGCTGTTTTCATCTTATGCCTGGGGGCAGGGCAGCGTTTTGGACCTATGCTGAGCCATGGTAGGGACTTGAGTTCAGGAATAGGTGTCCTTAACAGCAGGCTGTGCCTCAGTCTCCCCCTTTTCTGCTGTCACTTGGTACCAGGGACCAAGCACAGCCATGGGCGATGCTGGGGGTACGCAGAGGATGGGTAAAACCTAAATCCAGACTGAAAAGGTGCTTAAACCCCATCCTTTCTGCTTGACTTTAAAGGGGGTTTATTCGGATTCTCTCCCATGTATGTACTATTGAAGATGTGAGCTCTCAGAGGTGGGGGTTTGCATTTGAAGACACATTACTTAGTGTTTTTAAATGGAGCACATGAGGGGGAAAAGTTCACCTTTAAGGATTGATGATCCCTGCTTTACAGCTGGGATTCACCAGGGGAATTTCCCTGAGGAAATGACTGTGAGGGTCAAAAATCAAAGCCAAGAATCCCAAACATCCCTCCCCCTCCTAAAGCCGCTCACCTTTGCACAGTGATGGATTATCCCATTGCAACCAGAGTTAGGGAGAGATGGAGAGGAAGAAACAGAGATCCTGTAGTAGACTCCAGGGGGCTGGGGAGAGGCTTATGAATTATTAAGTAGAATTAATAATTGACATAATTAACAGCTGCAAGAGGCTTTTGTCCATCCTCCACATAATAGGGGAGCAATGCTTAGCATCAAGCAGTAGCAAGCACCAGTAATTTGATGTTAATGAATTCCTTGGCTCCGTGTTTTGAGCGTTTATGGGTGTTTTCTTGCCTTATAAATATATTAATAAGTTGAAGTCGTTCTACAAAGTAATTTCAACAATAATAATATATATTTAAAAAGAAAGGCCCAGCAAATGGCAAGACATTTATTATGAATCAGTAATTAAAATGGCTTTCCCCCCCCCCATCATAGGAAAGTGGCTTTGTTCCGAGGAGCTTCTCATCTTTATTCGTCTTCCTCTGATAGGAATCGATAACGTTTGCTCTTTGGGGCCAGGCTGCTGCACTCTCAGCATTGCCATTGCTTTTTGCTTCATCATGGCCTTTTGGAATCTGTTGCTGGACCTCCTAAAGACCAGAGGTTTTCCTTCCACAGCCCCTATGGCTCTGTCCTCTTTGGATAACTTGGGGCTGGGGAGAAGGCTCTAAAACATGCAGCTTGTATTTGGAGATGAGGAATAGGTCTGTGGTTAAGAGGAACCAAACCCCTCTAAAAGCTTTTCCAGGAGGTATTCCATCTAGAGGCAGATCCATAGATGGATAAATAGGGTGCAATGGTATTTATAACTCTGCCCCTGTTGGATAATTTAGGGACTGGAGAGAAGGCTCTAAAAGATGGAGCTTAGTGATGGTGGGTTGTATCTGGGGCCGGTAAATGGGATGCTCAGCATTTGGGATGCTCAGTATTTAGAATGATCATTGTTTAGGATGCTCAGCATTTAGGATGCTCATTGTTTGGGATGCTTAGCATTTGGAATGCTTGCTGTTTGGCTTGCTCAGCATTTGGGATGTTCAGCATTCAGGATGCTCAGCATTTGGGATGTTCAGCATTCGAGATGCTCAGCATTTGAAATGCTCACCATTTGGGATGCTCACCATTTGGGATGCTCACCATTTAGGAAGTTCAGCATTTAGGGTGCGTGCTATTTGGGATGCTCAGCATTTGGGGTGTTCAGCATTCGGGATGCTGAGCATTTGGGGTTCAGCATTTGGGATGCTGAGCATTCGGGATGCACACTGGCAGTGACAGCAGATGGGGAGTATTGGATGGGAAATGGCATCACACTCCTCAGGGAGCATCAGCATCTTATCTGCAGGCAGCAGCGACGGTGCCTCCTTTGCAAAGCTCAGCACAAAATACTGGAGCAGGGAAGGAACTAATTCCCATCCTCTTCAGCAGATGGGGGTGAGATGATTTCTGGCCTGGCTTGGTGGGAGAGGAGGTTGCAGGGCGCTATGGATACCCAGGCTGCTTTGTGCCGGGTAGCAAGGGCTATTTAGGTGCTGAGCTGGCAGGATGGAGGAAGGGGTGTCAGGAGATGGAGGAAAAAGGAGGAACTACTTATTTTTCCCCTTGTTCCAAATACTTTGGGAGCTGCGAGGTGCCTGAGGGCGGGGGCTGACTCCGCAGGGAATGAAGGAGCATGAGGAGTGTGAAGTTCAAGTGATGGGGCTCAGCTAGAGCAGCAGGCTTCTGCACACATCTATCTCCCAGCCAGGGATTTGCCCTATATTTAATACCTCTCCTGCCTGCTTTAGTGACTCTGTAAACGTTGTGCAGTTGGTGTGTGTTTATATTTCCTTCCCCTTCCTGCTAGATGAAGTGGGTTTGGGTTTTATTGAATCCGTTTCCTCCGAGGATAGAGGTTGCGAGTGGATAAAACCTCTTTCAATCCCCTAAAAACGCCGTCAGGGGATTCACTTCAATTCATTTAATCCTGTGCACTTTATCGTGGTCACTTCATCAAGGCAGGTAAGTGGATGCTAATGGATCCCTTCTTTTTATGGCCTGCAGCCTCCTGGAATTAGATCCCCCAGCTGCAAACCTCTGCTTTGTGGTGGGCATTTTATCTGCTTGCTTTGATTTGATTAGCGGGACGCCTGGTTCAGGGGATTAAGGCCACGAGAGCTCATTGCTCTCATTTACCCTGACCTTCTGGGTAGCATCGGCCCAGATTTCACCTGGAGGAGATGCTCTGTGAATGTCAGGACGTGAAATCCTCCCATCCAAACCCACTGAGCCGCATCTCTCATTCTGTGCTCGTATCCCTAGAATATACGGAAAGCTTTTGTTCTTCTCAGTACTAAGCGAGGGTTGATGTGAATATGCCTCTTCTGATGGCCCCATTCACTATCTTCCAAACCTGACAGGCCCTTTTCATTGCAACGTTGAACTTTGTTGTCACTAAACCATTTTGCTTTATGAAGTCAGAGTGTTTGCATGCTTCCAGGTGAAGGTTGTGGGATTGCCACCTCCATTAATGCTTTTAAAACTGGGAGATTTTCTCCTTTGGTGTCAGAATTCTGCTTGTTTTCCCCCCATGAACCTGCTTTAGAATTGATTTTCAGCTGCTCCATCTGAAGCATTTGTCCTGTCTCACTTCTGAACTTCACCCAGTGTTTGCTCAAGCTCAAGGTTGGAGGATGCTGCCCCCAAAGCTGTGGTCCAGCCCCGCTGTGGAGCTGCAGTACTTGGCTTAGACAGGGAGAGCTGTGTGGGCTGTCCCTTGTGATGCTCTTGGATCCTTTCCCACCAGGAAAAGGGATCTATCCAGGTTTAGCATCATGACACATAGAGCTCAGATGAAATTCAATCTGACTTAGGCATTGGTAAACCTTAGGGCTGTTTTGTGCATTGGGGCATCACCAAGTTGTCCCTAAGAGCAGCAGAAGGGACTTCTGCCCTATGTAAATGTATCACAGGGTGCTGAAAGGAAGCTTCAGGTGGTAGCTGAATGTGTTGCAATGTCCTACCCCCATCCCTGACAAGTGTTCAAGGCCAGGTTGGAGCAAGCTGCTCTAGTGGAAGGTGTCCCTGCCCATGGCAAGCGATTGGAGCTGGATAAGCTTTAAGGTCACATCCAACCCAAACCATTCTGTGATCTCTAGCAGAGTCTTACCCAAGGGCTGTAACAGAGAGTTTCCTTATAGCAGAATATCCTTTCACAGCACCAGGCACCCAAATCAGTCCTGACTCCAGAATACTCTGCAAAAGCAAAGCCTGGTGTAGGGAAAATCAATCTGGTCATTGGTAACATGGGAGGAGCCATGTGCGCTGATCCCAAAGGGATTTATTGCCTCTTAGAAAGGATCCCACACACTTTGGAGCATCCTTTGGTGTGTAATCCCTCTCCCAATGTCCCCTTGGGCAGGGGCTGGCTGGTGTCAGAGCATTAATGACCAAACTAAATAGCTCTTGAAACACAAACCCATCGCCTGTCAAAACAGAGGCTGGGGTTGAGTTATTAAGGAGGCCCCTTCCCACTTGCTGCAGAGGGAGAGAGTGGGAAAGGGAGGGGATGGTGCTGTTTGGGAAGGGCAATTATTTCTGAGCTCTAGACACTCTTATTAACTTGGGCACAAAATGAATTAGTCTCATTAGAAAACCTCATTGGAATTTGGTGAGGAGTTACTGGGGGAGATGATAGCAATGGGGGAGTTTGGGAGTCACAATTGCTATGGGAGGCAAGGGACAGAGGGGGAGCTGGTCAGATTAATGGGAGCAAAGGAAGCCCAGTGAGAGGAAAGAAGATGAATTTTTTAGCCATAAGGGTCTAAATTTGGCAGTTTCATATTTTAGAAAACATGAGCATACTTGTATATATTTATCTTATATATAACTCATATATATATACACACACTCATATATATATATGTATTTTGTGTATATATATACATGCATGATGCAGAGATTTATCAGCAGGTTTCTGTGGGTGGCTCTATTTCTTTCTGATGCTCTGGTCCGTCAGCATAGGGTTTGGTTAGAAAGTGCTGGGTGGGTTTTCTTTATCTTTGCCTTCATTTTATGAAGTCCTTCAAGCATCTGTTCCATCCTGATTCCTTTAGAGGCTCTGGGAGCTGACTGGCTGCATGGAGCTTGGATAGAGATGCGTTTGCTGAGTGTTAATAGTGGGGATGGAGCCCTCCTTGGAAGGGATGTGATGCATCCCAGTGGTCCAGGCTTGATGCTGGTGGGGTGAGGGATGCTGCAGCACAGGAAAAGGTTACTGGGATTTGGCATTGGGCTTTTTGGAAGGGTTCTGTGGGAGTTCAATGAGAAATGTGATTTTTACTCATTTCCTCCTATAAGCTGTTGGTTATGAGAATGTGCTTTCACCATGCACCATGGAGGCTGGAGATAACACTTGATTCTTGACCTTTTTGATATGAGTGTTAAGCCAGATGTGGGCAAAGACCAGGCTTTAGTAGGCAGACTCCCTAAGTCATCCCAAACCCCAGCACCCAACCTTCTGGTGTTAAAAGAGCTCCCCAGAACAAGATACAGCACCAATTTGGATGAACTGGAGTGCTACGGCATTGGGGATCTTAGTGTGATCATTGGCTTGCTGCTTCTCCAAGCTAGACCAATGTGCATGTCCATAGCAGGACTTGGCCTATATTCACAGCTCAACTACTTGCCAGTGTACCCCTACATGACCAATTGCATCCTCCCAACCCCAGCCCGAGGCCAAAAGCATTGCCCATAGGTGACATTGGGTTTTGCAGCAGCTGAGCCTTGCAGGTTTTCCCCAGTGCTTTTGCTCTGATGGCTTTTCTGCCTGTTACTGAAATAACCTGTCAAGCTCAAGCTAATAATGAGCCATAAGTCAGATTCTCTCTGGTAGGTTGCCCTGGGTGTCTATCACATTGTTTAGGGGTGACCCAATTATGATAATGGGCCAATCTTTCTACTGGTGTTCCAAACGAATTGTCAAACAAAGCAGGAGAAATAAAAGCTGCCTGGAAATTAGCAGAAACCCCAAATACAGCTTTTTTCAGACTCTATTTTTGGCACAAAGTGTCTTTAATATTCACCTCTTCAATCTGCTCTGCACTGATACCTGCAGAGAGCAGCAATATAAACCCCCAAATGCAGCACAGGTCACGTAGGTGATGCTCCAATTGGGTGCAGCATGTGTCACCCCATCCCCAGGCTTGCCAGCACCCCCAGATACAGACTTCTGCTCATCTTCATACCCAAAACTATGTGTTTAGAGCAATAGTTTGACTCCCACTTGGTCCTAACACCTTGATTTTACCAGAATATCTCCAATTACTCAGAGGTTGACTCAAGAGGGGAGGAAGAAGAGGGATTTCCGTCCCACCCAGCCCTGTCTGACATGTACCTTTAGTTAGTCAGGGCAAGATAAAGGGAATAAAGACAATCTTAACCCCATCCTTGCTCTTTTCCATCACTACCCACCCACCTTCTCTTTCCCCATGCTCTGGCCTTGCATAGTGCACCGGTGTTATTTCTGCATCACCATCCTAATAGCAGAGAGAACATACAGCTCCGGTTGCTGTGACCTCCTGCCCAGCGTGCTCCGCTGGAAAGCTGCTGGAATCACAACTTGGCACCAGTCTTTTCGGTGAGGGATTGCTTCTGCCTCATCTATAATTTACAGAACACACTCAGGTTCATTTTTATGGGCTGTTTTGATGTGATGCCATTTAAAAACCAAGAAAGGAGCAACACACCTTGTAAGAGGCTGCTCCTGATTTCTCTTGTTCTTTTTGGGTTGCGTTTCTTGCTGTTACCAGCTGAGCAGAGAAAGGGGAATTCTTGCTACCAGCTCTCAAGGGCTATTTCCTGCAGTGCTGGGGAATGTCACAGCCTGCTCCCTCAGCATCCTGGCCATGCTCACTGCAACCCTTTGTGTATTCCTATTGGCTTTCCCCCCTTTCTTAGCTTGGGATCCTACAAGCAGGAAAATGATGCATTTATTCCACCCTCTGCTGTTGCTCAGGGTGGTTGGGCAGAGAGGGAGAGGAGGACCCCAGTGACACATCCCTCTGAGTGATGCTTGTATCAGCCGTATCATCATACTATGGAGCACTGGGCAGGGGATATACCAAAAGAGGGTTCTGCTGGACATAGGGTGGCTTGGCATGGAGGGCAAAGCCTTTCCTTGGTGACCAAGTCTTGCTTCTTAGATGGCAGTGCCTCTCCTAAGTGTTTTATTGCCTGCAGGCTCCTCTACTCTTCCATATGCTGTTTTATGGTGCCCCTATCTGACTAATACAAATCCCATCCGGCACGTATTAGCCGGAAGGGCATCATTAGCAGGAAGAGCAGCACTGCAAGAAACCAACCATGAATCTTCTGGGGCTCACGGGGCTCTGTGAATAGTGCAGGAGGATTAAATATGTTCATCTTTAGAGTCCAAAGGGAAGGGAAGAGGTTTCTCAGCAGACCCTGGCTGCAGTGTGTCTATGCTATGATGATGTAGCTATAATTAACCTCCTCCTCAACGGAGACTGAGCTGCTTTGCTATCACCCACAAGCTGCCTGGTGTAGGAAGGCAGTGTCTTGAGCAGGAAAAGCTTCATATCTGTTGATAAATAGGGGCCATGATCTTCAGCAACCAGGTACTTGAATGCAGAGAGTGCCAGCAGACCTTGTGCTCATTTATATCTGGGCACAGGCTGAAGGAGGTGGTGTTTTATGCTGCCTTCATCCATGCAAATGCAGAACGCCGGCCCGCTGGCGAGGAGCTCGGTGTGAGATAGATGGGAAATCACTTAACTTCCTGACATTTCCAAGCAGTCCCAACGAGCTTTAGCTGTTATTTTATCACAACCTCAAGGATAAAGGTGGACAAAGCACTTTTTCCCACCCAAAATATCTATTAATGCAGCTGAGTGGATGTTCTTCTATTGGGTAGGTTGTGGGCGATGCGTGACTGGGAGGCAAGCAAGGCTTTTTAGACAGAGCATTGCCATATAGAGCTGGTTGATGGTCACCTGCAGTGGGATAGATGGGTGCAAAGGGGTGTTGGTGCTAAAAACTGGGTTGAGGTGCCCCAAACTGCTGGAGGAAGATGGATCATGGAGGGAGAAGGAATGTTTGGAAGGGAAGATGAAGTGAGATGCTGGCCGGTGCAGGACACGTGTTGTACCTTTGGGAATGCCGTGATCCCAATTACTGGGTTAAGAGGCATCGAGCTCAGTGTGATGTCTGAGGAGGAGTAAACCAGGCTCTGGGGAGGAGCACGTGAGTGAGGAGTGTTAAACAGAACAAGAAGGATAATGAATGCTGCTGTTAGAGCGCCTGTCACAACTGCTCAGGAGTTGAATGCTGTGCAGTTCAGAAGAGAGAAACATCTCTCTGTGCTGATTTCTGGTGTTTTCAGAGGAAAACCAATCTGTGCTCTCAGTGCTCATCTTCCAGTTCAGCCTTTGGAATCCCTTTTGTAAAGGTGGGGAAACTGAGGCACCGCATTGCACTGGGGATAAGGGTTACATCTCCGACCCTAACACCTATAAGGGAACCACACAATCTCAGTTTAAGAAGCCCACATAGCCTCAACTTGCTGCAGAGTCAACGTTTAGGTCAGTGCAATCTAATTCCTTTTCAAATCCTAATATTATCATTGTAATTGCTAATGTTTCCATTAGGAACTCGCACTTGGGAGCCTGGCACATGCCTGTGAAGTGGGGTTTGTTTCCTGCTTGGGTGCAGTAACAGGAAATACTTTGTCCCCCTTTATTAGGGGGGGACCACACTAAACCCTAAACTATGGTTTAGTGTGAGGTGTCCCTGCCCATGGCAGGGGGGTTGGAACTAGATGATCTTGAGGTCCTTTCTAATCCTAACTATTCTATGATTCTATGATTCCCCGTGTTGTAAAGCCAGCTGCTTTTCCTTGGGGAGCCTCCAGAGAGGATCTACAGCCCGGTAGGATGATGAAGAGTTACAAAGTGCCTTGGCAAATGCCACCACAGCACTCAGCTGTGATGCAATGTGGATTTATTATCACATCGTTGGGTTATTATTACAGAGGGGAGATTTAGATTAGATATTACAAGCTATTTACTGTGAGGGTGCTGAGGCGCTGGCACAGGGTGCCCACAGAAGCTGTGGCTGCCCCATCCTTGGCAGTGTTCAAGGCCAGGTTGGATGCAGGGGCTTGGAGCATCCTGCTCCAGTGGAAGGTGTCCCTGCCCATGGCACAGAGTTGGAGCTGGATGAGCTCCTTTCCAACACAAACCAGTCTGGGATCACATGGATTTGCTTTCCTGCTCTTTCGCTCCAGGCCAGGCACTGAAGGCAGTTGTTGCAGCAGCTGAGCAAGCTTGGGGAGACAGGGATTTGCAGCCATTCCCTGCGAGCATCCGAGCCCAGACGAGCTGAGACGTGAGAGGTGTTGCCAGGCTGTCGCTTTAGTGTCGCCTTTCTGCCACGCTTTAAATTCACCGGCAGAGAGAATTAGCTTTCCTTAAGTGAGTTATTGTGTCTCCGAGTCAGGGCTCTGCTTCCCGAGAATAAAACAAAACTCTCTG
Organism: Melopsittacus undulatus; assembly: GCF_012275295.1. Lineage (NCBI taxonomy): Eukaryota > Metazoa > Chordata > Aves > Psittaciformes > Psittaculidae > Melopsittacus > Melopsittacus undulatus. Next base: position 5,489,731 of record NC_047541.1, read on the forward strand.
GAGATCCAGCCTTAATACCACCTGCCTGGAAGGCCTGATAGAGGACTTAATGCCAAAATGAATATTCATCTGTTGCGGGTGGCAATTCTGAGCCGCTCCTCTTCTTAAGGGGGGATTAACCCTCTCCTGGAGGGGTGGCTTTGAGATGGGGAGCGGAGAAGGGACCATCCATCCCCAGGTATCCATATCCCAAGGCTGTAATCATAGACTCATCGAATGGTTTGGGGTAGAATAGATCTCAAAGATCACCTTGTTCCAAACCTTTCTATGGGTAGGGACACTTTCCACTAGACCAGGATGCTCAAAGCTTTTCCATCAGGGATGGTGAGGTGCTGACTTAGGTTGGGAGAGGGCAGAAAGAGGGATGCCACTTTCCCCATGTGCTTGCTTCTTTCCCATCCATCGATCTGCAGTCCCTCTCTGAGCATCCTGGATGCTTTGCACCTTCCCATCAGCCACAAACATCCATACTGTGCAGGGACTGATTCTCCAGCTGGAAATACTAGGGAGAAAACGGCAGGAACCTGGTCCTGGATAGCATCACTCTCTGCAGCCTAGTTATCCATAGGAAAAAGCCCTGCCAATCCCTGCTGCAGCCGCAGGAGATAGCTGGACTTTGTTATGCCTTGTTTAAACAACAGTTTTGTTTTTACAGCAGCTAATCTCTCCAGTTCCCCTAATGTGTTGTTGCTCAGTGATCTCCACTGGGGATAATTGGGATAGGGCTGGGATTCAGTGCATCTCCTGCCCCCTCGCCAAGCGCCGGAGGATTTCGAGCACATCACATGGCAGTTCTCCCTCGCCCAAATCACAACCTGTGCAAACTCTGCCCTAATCAAATCTATCAAGGCCCAATTTAGGAGTCTCGCTGCTGTCTGTTTATCAGGGAAATGGACTCAAAATTGGCCCCTTTAATGGAAACCCAGCTCTCACACGAGTGTTTGAATTAATGGCACTGCCTGCTGCGAGCAGGCAAGTTGGGCATTTGATTCCAGTGACGGGAAATTGCCATCATTTCTGCTCTGCACTCCTCTCAAGTGACATGAAGCATCATTCCTCTTTTTTTTCCCCACCTCATTTATTTATTTGGGAAGAGGTTGGCATTGGACATGGGTGCTTTTCCCTACCCAAAGCAGCCGAGGGGTTGTTCTGTTATCATGGCAACCCCTGCTTAGCAGCAGACCTTTTGTGTACTGGATGGAGGAGAGAAAAGGAAAGTCTGGAGGAAGAAAAAAGGAGGAAGAGGAAGGTGATTAGGAGGGAAAAGGATGGTTTGGAGGGAGAAAAGGATGGTTAGGGGGAAGGAAATGGGTGGTTAGGAGGAAGAGAATGGTTAGGAGGAAGAAAAAGGTGGTTGGGGGGAGGAAAAGGATGGTTAGGAAGAAGCAAAAGATGGTTAGGAAAAAGAAGGAAAAGGATGGTTTGGAGGAAGAAAAAGGTGGTTTGGAGGAAGAAAAGTCTGTAAATGAGATCTTAAGGGCTTACTTCAGAAATGGGACTATTGCTGCAAAGCTAGGGCTTCTCTGGTATGATCAAGCTAGGAGAGCCAAGGGGTGGCCCAGGAGATGTGGGATTGCTGGGGATGGACCTTCGAGGAGCACTGGGGCTCTTGGGGTACCATCCCTAGCAAGCATCCCTCCTCCCTGGTGCATTGGAGCTATCCTGCAAAGCAATGGGGTGGCTTCTCCTGGCAGAGCTCCTCAACCCATAGCAGGGAGGTGTCTCCTTGGGTGACCTCCTCTTTCACAGACATCTTTGCTGAGGGTGACCAGCTTCTTAATTTAGATGCCTGAATCCAAGTATGTAAATATCCCACCCCACGCTTCAGATGCTGCGGGTCAGAACTGTTCATCTCCCTGCCTGAAGGTCATCCTCATCCCCCTGGATGCTCAGTTGGGTTTGGTGCTCTTGTTTTTATCCTCTCCTTTCCTGCTGGCAAAAGCTATTTGGGGACATTGAACCATCAGGGGCCTGGCTGTAAAACTGGGAATAACTTGGAACTGAGGGAGGGCCGTGAAGATGGATGTGAGGATGCTTGTGAAGCATCCAACACAGTCACAAGCAGCACCACAATAAGGCTGAGGAGGTGGTGAGTAATTTTGTCCTTGGAATGGGTTTGAACAGTGTTAACTAAATCCTGGAGCCACCTGAGCAATGAGGACCTGTGCTGGAGCCTGCTTTGGGATGGGGATGCACCAAGAGCTGCAGTTAAAGCCTGCTTTAGTGTTGAAGTACTTTGTGCTGGTCACCCAGCACGTCTCTGGAACACAAAGCAAAAGGATGAGCTCTTGGCATCCCTATCAGGGAGGGAAGGAGCATGGAGTGGTGACCCAAAGACCCTGGAAAGCTGTTTGTTTGAACATTGGATGAACTGCTCTTGTTCTCCCTGAAGGAATGTTTTAAGAAACGATGGCAGGATGGCAGTATAGGACAGCGAGTAGGATGTGAAGGAGAAGAGACTACAGGTGTCTTGTGAAATGTGTAAATAAGGCTTAAAAGAAAGAGAAAAGCATCCTTATGCACCTGCAAAGTTCCCATATGTGCTGTGGTGGTGCGTGCATCAGTGCCAACAGGAGCAGGTCCCAGCAGCAGCAGCTCAGACCTTCACATGGGGTTCAGGAAGGAGAAAACTGCCTCCTGATCCTGTTTTCCCCTTGGAAAAACAGGGTAAACCCCACCACTGTGGGCTTGCAGTGGGCAGTGCATTAAAGGGGTTGGCATCTGTGAGGGAAGAGATGGTTTATGGGGTTTGGGTGCATGTGTTGCATGGGTGCATGTGCTTTTCTGTTGGTGTGTAAGTACCGGTGAGCCCTTCTGAGGCTTGCAGATACCCCTTTTTGCTGGAATAATCATAGCATCATAGACTGGTTTGGTCTGGGACATCAAAACTCTTCTAGTTTGACCCCCCTTGCACAGGCAGGGACCCCTTCCACTGGAGCAGCTGCTCCAAGCCCCTGTGTCCAACCTGGCCTTGAACACTGCCAGGGATGGGGCAGCCACAGCTTCTCTGGGCACCCTGTGCCAGCGCCTCAGCACCCTCCCAGGGAACAGCTTCTGCCCAAGAGCTCAGCTCAGTCTCCCCACGGGCAGGTTCAAGCCATTCCCCTTGGCCTGTCCCTACATCCCTTGTCCCAAGCCCCTCTCCAGGTTTCCTGCAGCCCCTTTAGGCACTGGAGCTGCTCTCAGGTCTCCCCTTCAGGAGCCTTCTCTTCTCCAGGCTGAACAAAGAGGTGCCCCCTCTTTACTCTAGGGGTTCTGTCAGCAGCTCTGCACAACTTCTTCACCCTTGTGTGTGTGTTGCCACCAGTTTGGCATCACGGAACAACACTCCACACTGGGGCTGCTGTGCATGCGGGAGGAGAAATCCAAGGGTATCACTGATGCCTCAGCGTTAATTCAGGCCATGCTCCCCAAGAGGAAGGTTGCAGCTATCTCTTTCTGCCCCCCTTTGCCATCCAGCACCATCCTATGATCCCAACTGACCTTCTTAAAAGGGATCAACCGCGTCGGATGAAGAGATGAAGAGGAAAGGGAGGATCCAGGGGAGGGTGAGGAGGAGGAATGAAATTAGGAGCAGATATTAATAACCATGTTAAATATTTATCTGACCTCCTTTCACATGATCCTTTTTAATGGTGACCCAAAAAGCTGCTGTGCTAATATTCGCTCTGGCTTCTCCTCTCTGTCAAAGGCTTTGGGTCTGAGCAGGGAAACGACACAGTTGGGCTGTGGGAGGCATCAGAGCCTCCGTGAAGTAGTGATGCTGCTGACCATGGGGATTGTGATGGGAGGAAATGGCCTTTGGGGAAAGATGAATCCTAGAATAACATAAGAATTAATAAAAAAGGTGATGAAGCAAAGGGGTGGGGGAAAAGGTCTCTGGGAATTGCAGTGGATTTGTACGGCAGCACCTCTGCACATCTCCCTGTGCCCAGCAGCCTCAAAGGGGTAACCCTGAGCTGAATGCCATGAGCTCCCGAGCATTCCATGGGCTTCTCCAGCCATCCAGGCAGTGCTGCTGGGGTGTTCATGGCCTCCAAACCCTACCTTGCAATTAGGAGCTCCTCTCCTATCCCACTTAAAAAGGCAAAACCAGTACAAGTTCTTTGTCAAGGCAGCTTCTAATTAACATTTGCTGCAGACATGGATGCTGATCGTGTTCTCCTCCTGCCTTAGCAGTGCCCATTCACTCTGAGGGAAGGATTTGGTGTGTTTGCTGCGTGAATTTCGTCATTTTTAAGGTTGGAATGGCCCCAGGCATTTTGAGCTACTGCTCAGGGAAGCATTGCTACCTTTAAAACCAGGCTCAGAACCCCCAGGGCCAGGAAGCATTATCAGCTCAGTGGAATTACAAGTGATGTACCAGTCATTAGGGAGGGTTTGTACATTCCTGATGGGTTTTCCTTCTCCATGCCTGAAAGGCTATTGTGTTTGAGTGCAGAACCGTGTGCTGTGGTTTGACCCCTTCCGTTGAAGATGAGAGCAGGGAAGCGGCAGCGTTTTGGTCATGGCTGCAGTTAAGTTTTCTGAGGCAGGTCTGAGCTGGGGTGAGGGGGAAAATCAGGAATAACTCAATGTAATTTTATGCAGGGAGCTCTTTCCTCTCTTTCTGAGCACATATTCGCTGCGTTTCCATTTAGCCCTTCATTTTCCTTCTCCCATCAGCTCCTGAATTGCGGATGCATCGCCTGTGCATCCGAACAGGTCCGTGTTTTCCATCAACTCGTCAGCTTGCCTTTTGCTGCTCAAGTGCCTGCTGTGCTTTCGCTCTTGTTTTGGTGGCTCAAAGCCCATTAAAGCCCTTGAGAGCCAATGTGGAAATATCCTCTCATATTATACTATTTGTCTTTTTAAAGGAAACGGAATTCATTAGGAGCAGAACTGAATACAGGAGTGGGAATTTTCTAATCTCACCACCATCAACCCCCTGGGACAAGCCCCTTTCAGTTGCCTTCACTAGATTCCCTGAGATGTAATTTGTGTTTTCGGTTTAAGCATCAATAAAACAAGAGCTTGGCCTCAGTTTCCCCTTTGCAGGATGGAGCTGGTGGCACTCAGCCAGCTCTATAAAGCCTCTCTGTGATCTAAACCTGGTGAGTCTTTCCCTTGCCTCGACATTTTATTTCCCCCCATTATTAGGGGGTTAAAGGAATGGAATTAGGGGTAAAAAGTGGCATTTGGAGCCAGTATGGCACAGGACTGTCGGGTTTGCATTTCTGAGCTTGTTTTGGATGGAGAGTGCTGCTGAGAGTCTTTAGCAAAGTCCCTATCGCCACCGCCTCTAGCAAAAGAGAAACGCCTTTCATCTTCCTAAATGTAATCCTGTCGTAGAACAGGAAATTCTCTGCTGGTCAGAGAGGATATTAAGATGCTGGCTCTGGAAAAAAAAGGGTTTGAAATTATCATCATTAATCTGGAAATGATTATTGCGGAGTTCAAGCGGAGGAACGCGAGAAATAAAGTTAACCTGAAGTGCGTGTACGGCGAAAAGTAAATTGGATTTTAAAAAAGCTCTTGTTTCCCTAATGGAAGATAAGATTAATGGAACAGCTCGGGAAGGTAGGGAGAAAAAAATGCTCCTTGCCAAACTAGCAAAGCAACTGGTGTTGAAGAGCTTTGGAAACCCCTCAGTTGAGGAGAGTTTCTGTCTGGTGCTTTCCCAGCATCCGCTCTAGGCAAAACCACATCTCTCTTATTGCATTAAGAGCACCCCAAGTCAGGCAAGAGGAACAGTGGGGACAGATGTGTGGGATCAGAGAATGGGTTGGGTTGGAAGACACCCTAAAGCTCATCTAATTCTATGGCCATGAGCAGGGACACTTTCTGCTAGACCAGGTTGCTCCAAGCCCTGTCCAGCCTGGCCTTGAACACTGCCAGGATGGGGCATCCATCATTGAAAATGGGCTGCAGACACTTGATTTCATCTTAAATTAGTGTAAGAGGGGGACTTAAGCCCCTCTGATGGGCAAAGCCAAGTTGGCCAGGTCTACCTCCTACAGAGGGGGGCTGATGATGCAAAGGAGCTGGGAATCCCCATGTGTGGATGTGGGGCTTCCCCCAGAGCCCCCTTCTGAAGGTTTCTGGCATCAACACAGATTTCCTTGCTATCATCTTCGAGCACGTTTGGGTTAGTTTGGGTAATGGGACTGGGGATGGAACTGGATGATCTTTAAGGTCCCTTCCAACCCAAACCATTCTATGATTCTATGGATGTTTCCTTAGGTCTGAGCTAGAGCTGCTCTGTAGTCCTTGTAATGGGAGCCGCAGTTGACTTCTATTTGGCAGCTGCAGAAAGCCACATGTTGGAGAGGAAAGCTCTGGAAGGAAGTGTTTTTCCTTGTGTTTTGAGCAGAGAGATATGAGATTATCTCTGATCTTCTCCTCTTGCTGTCAGTTCTGTCTCAACTTTGTTGCTGTGAACTCTCTCCGGTTTATTTTTCCTAGCTTTCTCTCCGATTTGGATCTGAGAGAACTATCTCCTGCTGACACCCACTGATAGCACCACAGTCATAAATCCTGGCTTCTTGTGCCTCTTTGATCCTTGTTGACGCTCCTGTCTTTCATACCCCTCATACCCACGTCCATGGGGCCATAACCCCTTGTCCCCACACATGCCCCGCAGCCCATGTTTGCGTTGGTAGAAGGTTAACGCCGATGGGGTTTCACAACTTTTGATTTATTGTCTTTCAGCATTCATCAGTCTTGTCTTTAAATTAAAACTCCCTCCAGATGGGGTCTGTGACACAGATTTATTGATCTGCAATAAAACCTCCCTCATAACCCGGAGAGCTGCCCATTCATCTTTCAGTGAAGGAGGGATCATTTCTCTGTGCATGTCCCAAGAATGAAAGCGAGCTGCTAACTTCTTCCCTCTTCTACCTGTCTGGTTTCCTCTATGCTTCATCTCATCACCAGATAGGAACAATATCATCTTTGAGCTAGCCCTCGTACACCTTCTATCTTTAGGTGCCCAAAAGGTGATGCAGTGACAGAAAGGTCCCAAGCCATAGGAATCTACTATAGATACTGCACGTCCTAACGTGGCTTCTGTCCTGACTCTCACAGGGATGTGCAAAGGGGGGGAGTAATGGCAATAGGTTGTGGGGCTTCTCTAGTGTGAGAAAGAGCAATGCTTTGTTGCTGGAAGAAACTCTAGCAAGATAAGCTGGCTGGAAGCTGTAATGATCCCCTTGTTTGTGACTTCATTATTCACTTGTGGGTTTGGGGTTTTTCCCCCAAAAAGCTCAATTTCCTAACTTAGAAAGGACCCATCTGAAACTGTTGTTGTTGCTGGTGATGGGATTTTAGTCAAGTTTGGGGTTTTTAGTGATGCAATCCCACCTCTCAATGTGGTTTCAGTCTTAGGCCATGGGTTGTTTCGAGAAGTGTGTCCAGAAGAACAAGTGTGCGTGTGAAATACAAAATGCGATGTGAAAATAGTGATTTTCTGCAATTTCAGGCACATGGGCAAATAAAACAGGTCCCTAGAACAGATATTAAAGTCTAGACTTGCCCAACCAAACTCCTCTTCCTGAGTTTCCCACTGGAGAAAGAGGAAACTGAAGTAGCCTGAAGCCAGCCTAAGTTGCACTTATGGTGTGGAGTCTGGTCCTTGGCTTGATAGACCTCATGCTGAACGTCCTCAGCAATCATACAGTGTCACTTGTTCTTCGGGAAGCAAATGGGATTAGGGAAGGATCAGTCATTCTGACAGTTGAGAGGGGCTTTTATAGGTGCCTCAAAGCACAATGTTGCATGAAGCAGGATTATGGTGTGTCTGACCAAATCGCTTGATGTATTGAGTGTACATAAAGATGACTGCCTAAGCCTGTCAGATGTTGCCTGTGATGTGAAGGATGACTTTGGGTAACCATGTTGACCGACCTACATCCATCAAGGTCACAATCGTTCCCAAGAATGCCTCTTCTGATTCTTTACTTAAACTCCAGAGATGGTCAAAGCTGTGCCAGCAGCTGCTTTGGAGGATGTGGGGGGAGAGAAATGCAGAGAGATAAATGGATGGATGAAATGGTCCAGAAAGACCCAAGATCCAGACAAGGGGGTTAATGGTGCCCATGGATAGTTCAGGAAGAGCTCTGGTCTGGTTGAGGGTGATCAGGAGAGGATCAGATTGGAAAGCATCATCATTTGTCACCATAATCAGGAAGCCAGGCTCGAAGGTTTTAATCACTGCACACGGAGCTGGAATGCAGAGCGAGTTTATAGTTTACAGTGAGCGGACTGACACAGCTGATTGATGTCAAATATGTCATGATGTATATTGTAAAGCCAGGAGATTTAATGGTGTAACTCCATGGTAGTCTTGGAAGTGAAGCGCTGCAGAGGAGGGAGTGATGGATGGGCTCATTTACATGTAAAATTGCCAATGGCATTGACAGCACTGGTATGTGGAGGGAAGATAAGAGCGAGGCAGTGAGATTCACTCTGACCCTGGTATTGAAATATTAAAGTACAGCTGTAGGATCATCTGGACTTTGCAAGCTGAATGCATGTCTGTGTGTATTTGAGCGTATATATACACTTGTGCTTATGGTTATAACTACGTGCCCAGGATTCCAGACAGCTCCATGTAGTATCATCAGCTCTATGCTCGGGCAAAACCAGTTTGTGCTGCTCCTACATCCTTGAGCTGAGCTCCCAGTGAATCCAGTTATTGCTTAGCTTTGGATCCAACCTTTTTGGGGTGCTTTTGCAGAGCACAGGCAGCCAGGTTCATGCTGGCAAGCAGGCTCAGAAGATCTTGCTCCGGGCAAATGCAGGTGGTAGCCTGGGGCTCAGCATGTCCCACAGCACCAGGCTGGGTTTCCAGCTCCAAAACCCCATTAACCCACACTTGAGCATTCTCCCCTCATCACTGCTATGTGTCAGGAGCAGGACTGGTGTAGGAGTTGCATTTGTAGCTCAGAATCTCCCTTCTAATTTTAGCTGACTCGAGGAGAGGGTGGAAAAGAGAAGAAGCAAGAGGAAACTTTGGGCTGCTGAGGTGATTCAAACTGGATGTGGCAGAGCAGAGCCTGGCCTAAATAAACTGTCAGAGGATGTTTTGTTTTCATTACGCCTGCTGCAAGCCCTTAATATTCCTACTTGAGTTCTGTAATGCCATCCTCAGCTTACTCCTTTAGGATAATGTCTCGCCTTTGGTGGGGAAAGTAATGAGGAGGAGAAAGCCTTTTGCTTTGGAGAGGGATACAGAACTCCAAGAGGTTGAAGACCTGCATTTTGGGTGGTTTTATCAGGATTTAACTCTCCTTTGAACCTCTTCAGCTTGAAGCCTGTCTGTCCCCCAGGCAGGGTACCAGTCTCTGGTGCAAATGACTCCATTGAAGCTGATGGGCTTATCCCCAGGATAGATCATCATGCTGAAACATTGAGGGCTGAGAAGTGAGGGAAGAGAACATCTCCCTCTGCTCAGGCTGTCTTGGGAAGGATACAGGAGCATCCCAGGAGAGGATGGGTATGAAAGAGGTTATAAAAGGCCTAATGAAGGTTACTTACATGGGATTTACCTTCATCCACTGTTCCCTGTCACCTTTGATCCCATCCCTCATTTCAACCTACTTGACAGGCAGCGGAAGGGCCTCAACTGGGATGTTTGACATCAGGTTGACAAAGCACCAACTGAGCTGCCCCTGATGGAAACGCTTAAGAGGCTTTGCAGGAGATTAAGTGACTCTGTTTTAATCTTGCCTTCTTCATGGGGATGTGTCGTGGGTCCCAACGCACTGCCTGGGGCTGCAGGTTCGGCCTCTCTCCCCATCCCTGCCTGCTGATGCGCCTGGGATAGATGGACCAAGCGGAGCAAGCACCCCAGTATTTCCAGGAATTAACTGGAATTGCTCTTTCCTTAAATCAAAAGCTTCATGTTAAGCCCAGCCCATGCAAAGGGCTGTTGTGTTTCATTTATGAGCTGTGTTGTCTTTGGACAATGTATAACTCACAGAACAGCCATATATCCAAGCCAGAGTTGGAGGCAAAGGGCGCTCTGTTAGGAAGAACAGTTCTGGGGGTGAAGAGGAAAGGATTTAGACTTTCTTTGACTTCCTGAGCTCATTTAGGTGCTTATCCCAAATCCTTGGAATATGGTGTGTGGTGTGAATCCCGTTTTCCATTAACTCTAACAGAGGAGAGAGGCCTTTTCTGAGCAGAACTAGGGATTGCAATACCAGATCAGTGCAGTGTCCTATCTCTAAAAGCTGCCAGCAGCAGATGCTCAGGAAAAAAAGTAATAGAGAGTGATGCTGGAGTAATATATTTTATCTGGGAAGCTGTGATGGGGACTGTGCAAACAATTATGCCAAACCCATCCTTGCCCAGATGGGTTCCTGAGATAAAATAGACACTCACCAGTATTTGAAATGCCTGTGGGAGGACTGGAAGGGTCATCTCTGTCCCTGTGTAGCTCCAAGTGTTGAGAAATGACAAAGGAATAGAGAAGGGTTGATGATGGATTGTTATTTTCTTGCAATTCCCCTGTGTGCTGTGTTGAATCTGTCTCCAGGAGCAGGAGCATTGGCAAAATCACTGCAAGTGCCTCATATAGCAACAGTGCTGAAAAATGGAGTTTTCCTCCCATGGAGGGGTGTCATGGGGTGGTCCCTGCTGTGGGGAGCAACAGCACATCCCAGCAGCACGCTCATCCCTCCTTGGGCTTTGCTTCAGCCTTCATAGAACCATGCTTTGGGTTGGAAGGGACCTTAAAGCTCATCCAGTTCCAACCCCCTGCCATGGGCAGCCACCACCAGGTTGAAGAAGACCTCAGTGATCATCAGATGCAGCCTTTCCTTTAAGACATATGACTTCATGGTCCCAATCCCTCCCAGCTTCATCTCAGCTCCCCCTTTTTTCCCTCTACCACATCCCAGTGGCACCCAAGCACCCATCATCCCTTCACCATGAAGCTGTTTACTTTCATTTATCATCTTTCTCCCTGTGTGCCTGTGTTAATGGGATTATGCGTGCTGTTTGCTGATGTGGCTGTGTTTGCCACTTCCTCTCCCTTTGAATTTCACCCAGGTAATTGATTCCTGGCTCTTCCTTGCCACTTGCTTTGGGTGTTATTAGTCCCTCTTTGTTTCATTGCTGAGCACTGAAGCCTTTACAAGGCAGCCTGAGCAAAAACAGTTGTTGAATCTCGCTTTCTTGATTAAATAACAGGGGATTGGAGGAGCTTGAAGCCCTTAGAGGGATGTAATAGTATCAGCAATGGCTTGGGAGCAAAGTGGCTCCTTCCCACCACCAAGAGGTTGGGTGGATTATTCAGGGCTCCATCATTGGTCATCCACCTAAGTTGACTCTGGTTGATATGTGTCTACCCATTTGTCATAGAATCCCAAACTGGTTTGTGTTGGAAGGGACCTTAAAGCTCACCCAGTTCCATGGGCAGGGGCATCTTCCACTAGAGCAGCTGCTCCAATCCCCTGTGTCCAACCTGGCCTTGAGCACTGCCAGGGATGGGGCAGCCACAGCTTCTCTGGGCACCCTGTGCCAGCGCCTCAGCACCCTCACAGGGAAGAATTTATGCCTTGCATCCAACCTAAATCTCCCCTGTTTCAATTTGAACCCATCACCCCTTGTCCTATTGCTACAGTCCTAAGTTGCTGGGAGCTGAGGGTTTGAATCCTTCCCTATTTCACCCATGGGGAGCCTGAGGATGCGTTGACATTCATGGTGCTGGTGTGAGTTTCCTTTCTGCCATGGTTGATCAGGAGGTGATGATGAAAGGTGGCTGCTTCCTCTTAAGCTGGGATGTGCTGATTTAGGGATACCAGCCTTTGCAGGACACCAGGCCAGTTTCCAAGGAGTGCTTAAGGAAAACTAGGAAATACAGGGAAAATGAAAGCATTTTGCAAGGTTTTAAATTAGAATTAAGGGGGAGGGGGGAAATTAAGGGGAAAAAAAGAATATTGTGGATAAAAGTGAAAAATTGAGGTATAGCTGATTTTTTCCTTTAGTTCATAAGGAACATAGTTGAAATGGAAAAATCCTGTTGAATTTGGCCCAACTGTAACTTGAGTTTAAGTCATCTGAGAACTATGGTTTATGAATCATAGAATAGTCAGGGTTGGAATCTTTAGGGCTTCTCCCCCTCTCCTTCCCTTCACTGGAAAGGGCGAGCTTTCTTCAGACTGGAGATCACCTCAATGTCACACAAACAGCCTAAGCATGGAGAAAAACCCAGTTGCTGAGCTTAAAAGCAGCTCAGCTCCATCCCTGGCACTGTTTGAGGCTAGGTTGGACACAGGGGCTTGGAGCAACCTGATCTAATGGAAGGTGTCCCTGCCCGTGGCAAGGGGTTGGAACTGGATGATCTTAAGGTTGTTTCCAATCCAAATCATTCCATGATTCCATGATAACTCCATGGCAAATAAATCCAAATGATTCTTAAGTTGCTAGATTACCTTTTGCTCTGGGATCCAGGCAAATATAGGATGTGCTTCCCCAATACACAGGGAACTGGCTCCCTTCTCTGCCCTTCTGGTTCTTGGCTCTTCTATTTGCATAACTTGTCTTGTTTTCTCCTCCTGTTGTCTTTTCCCGTCTTTTAATTCATTTTCTCTTCTCCCACTGCTTATTTTCTATTTGATTTCTGCGTTTTCCCTCCTCCCTCTGTAGCTTGGGATGAGTCTCACATCAATGAGTGATTTCTAGAATGAATGAAATTGTTTAAGGAGGAAGAAACACAATACCACTTTCTGTGCATCACTGTGTAAAATGTAGAAGCTCGATGAATTCTCTCACTAAATGTATTATGGTGAAACCCCCAAATTACCAACATGTCAAACACTATCAATACTTGGATTTGTAGAAAGAATGTATGAACAGAACAAGCTGTCCTTCTTTTATTTCCCTTTTCCCTTTGTAAAGCCAATTCCGGTCACTCACAACAGCTGGTTTTGGTGCCTTGAATAACTGATCGCAAGAAGAAAAGCAAGACCTGCTCCCCAGCACTGTTTTTCATAGTGTCAGTGTATTAAGGTAATGAGTTCCTTGTTGCAGACTCTTCAGGTGTGTTCCTATATGTGGGTGAAAGTCTCACTTCCTTTGATGGGTTTAATAATTGCTGATTCCACCCAAAAAAGGAGATGGAAGAGAATCAAAACTAAGGGCTGAGAAAGAGGAGTTCTATGTAAGAATTGAAATCAAGGAAGGAAAGCTTTGATGAGAGGGCTTCCTAAAGGACAAGGTAGCTTGTAGCATCTTCAAGACTGTTCTTATTGTCAGTGGAGTTTGCTATCAGTTGGGTAGCCCTATCACAGGGGAAAGCCACCATGGCCCTTCATATTCAATAGTCCAACCAGCTGAGTTAGAGCATCCAAGGGGGAATATTTTCCTCATGGAAACCATTTTTACTTTATTAATGGAAACTGCTCCTGTGATTATTCCAGTTGGATTTACTACAGTTGAATTTGGAAGGATGATGAGTTAAGCCAAGACATGAGCCCATTTTGCATTTGGCCAACAAAACCACATGTCCATGTTCTCCATATTTGCTCCTGGGTGAATTGTAGGAGGAGCAAAAGGATAGAGCATGGGTCTATCTCTGTTGAAGCTGCTCCATTTTGCATGAATACATATTTGTTGGGCCAGCAGGGATTTTATAGCCCATCAGCTCGGGCACTTGGCCTGGATGGAGGAGATGTGTGTTCAGGTCCCTGTTCCAATGTGCCTTTAATCATTTATCTACAGCAAAATGATTCAGAGAAGAGACTGAGTGAAAAAGCCAGAGGCCAAGTCTGTATCCTGAGAGCTAAGAGTTGCCAAGAGAGGCTGTAGGGTTTTATTACTGCAGATGAATGGTGGGGTTTAGGGTTCATCTGGGTTTTCTAGACTGGATATTAGAGATTCCTCCTGACAAACTGGGCTGGTTTGGGGTGGTGGTGGCAGGGGGTGTTTGTATTTATTTCTATGGATGTTTTCCAAGAAAAGTGGTGGTTCTTTGAAATGAACACTTTTTTCCAGGGTGGATTAACTCTTTCCTTTCACATGTTATCTGTAGGACCTCTATGCTCCCTTGCTCCTCATGTATCTTCTACAACATACAACAAGGGTGGTGAGGCACTGGCACAGGCTGCCCAGAGCAGTGAATGCTCCATCCCTGGCAGTGTTCAAAGCCAGGTTGGACAGAGCCTTGAGCAACATGATCTAGTATGAGGCATCCCTGCCCATGGCAGGGGGGTTGGAACTGGATGTTCTTATATGTCCCTTCCAATCCAAACCTTTCTACGAATCAATATCTGTCCCATAAACCCAGTCTCCCAACCTGTGATGGTTGCAGAGATCCTGGGACATCTGTCTGAAGACCTTTCCCCCTAGCTCAGCTGTCACAAAGCTCCGTTGAGGCAGTTGTCAAGCCATGTGTGTCCTGGACCAAACGTCTGCAAAGAGTTCACTTTATCATAGATACAGGCATTTAGCTTAAAGTGAGTTTATAAGCAGCTGAATTCAAATGAAAGGAGACCTTCAAGTCTAATAGATCCATGACTTGGAGAGGTTTCTTCTATTTCTGCTTTTCCAGAAGGGCTGGGACTTTGGAGCTGTTGGGTAGCTTAACATGGAGCCACACTGTGAAGTCTACATGACTCCAGCAGCCCAAATCTCATCCTTCACTATTAAGTGGGAAGACAAAGTTCACCCTCTTTGACCTTCCCCCAGGCAGACCTTCTACCAAAGGAAAGCTGAAGCTCCTCGACAGGAAGGCTGTGAAGAGAATTAACCAAGACAAAGTAGTCCTCATTCCTTTGAGGCTTATGCATTATTGATTTGCCATATTACACTGCATACCCCCCACCCCCCCCAAAGTACCTGGGATATTTATACATAATTACCCAAATCAAAGCAATTGACTCAACTAGAAAATGCTTTAGCAAACACATTAGTTTAGGCATCTTCTTATTAGGCAATGATTAATAAGCAATAATACATTAATCGTGCAGTTAGTAACGGAAGGTTCCAGCCTTCCTAAGGCTTTAGATTTGGTATGGAAATGGAAATAGCCTCAAGGTGCGGGCTTAGTCTAAATTGGAACAAGTTTAGGCTCCGCATCAGGTCGCAATCTACCCCTGCTTACGTTCTGGCCTTTCTAAGCCTTTGGTTTTGGTACTTAAATAGGACAAAATGTAGGCTTGATCTAAATGTGACCAAGTTTAGGCTTGACTTCAGGTTGAAGCCTACCCGTGCTTTAAGTGAGGGACTAGATGAGGTGATCTCCAGAGGGATCTTCTGACCTAAATGATGCCCTTGTGAAAGACATTCATCACAAAGAGAAGCATCCCAGCCAAGGCACAGGTACCACCTCCCATTGACGATGTCCTTTCTGCCTGGGCATCCCCAGAGATGATGCTGACTTTATCCAAGGCTCTTTGTCTTGTCGTAGCTCCAATATATAAAGGCACATTGGGGTGCAGCTTGCAGAAAGCCATTCGTGTAGTACCACGGTTTCTATTAAACAAAACTAAACTCCCTCTAAGAGGAGTTCTTCAGACAGGTTGTCCTAATATATTAACTTCTGTCTGTGTTTTGAATAGTCAATTTCACGGTGAAATGAGTTCTTAATAATATATTTACCACCTGGGAGAAATCTCCCAGCCATCTGGAATCAAGTAGGGATTTAGTGCCTCCAAATGGAGATTGGCTTGCTTTATTTATTTTGCCCATGTTTCTCCCATCCCTGCACTCCCAGATGGGTTCCAGAGGATGCCTTGGGTCCAAGGTGACCATTGCAGCAGGTTTGAGGGTCTCTTGCTCCGTCTTTTAGCGGCATGGAGGTCTCAAGAAGTATGTGGAGGTTCTTCGTAGCTTCCCAGGCTGGAGACTGGTGTTAAGGCAAGATGGGAATGTGTCCTCTTCAGCATCCCCAGGTTAGGATGGCTTCTAGGACTCTTCATCAGTGCCTGTAGTGATAGGACAAGGGGTGATGGATTTAAACTGAAACAAGGAAGTTCAGGTTGGATCTAAGGTAGAAGTTCTTCCCTGTGAGGGTGCTGAGGCGCTGGCACAGGGTGCCCATAGAAGCTGTGGCTGCTCCATCCCTGGCAGTGCTCAAGGCCAGGTTGGACACAGAGGCTTGGAGCAAGTTGCTCCAATGGAAGGTATCCGTGCCCATGGCAGCAGGTTGGAACTGGTTGATCTTAAGGTCCTTTCCAACAGGAACCAGTCTGCGATTCTATGATTCCATGATTCTGCCCTTGGCACCCAGGGGCTGATTTGGAGGAAGAGGAGTTTTAGAATCATAGAATGGTTTGGGTTGGAAAGCACCTTAAAATCATCCAGTTCCAACGCTTGGTTGTAGATGCTGGCAAAGCTGTACCATTTTGATGGAGATGTCAGTGATACATGACCTAAATCCAGGCTGGTTTGTGTAACACATCTTTTAAACTCAGCTAAAATGGAAGCCAGATGCAAACCAAGCTACCCCTTGATTATGTGGGGGAAATGGTAAATTCATCATCACTTGAAGTCTTTTAAGCAAGACTGATTGTCCCTCTACAACCTGCCCGTTGCATCAGCAGGAAGTTATCAGGTTTGATAGTGTTTGCCTGTGCACAAGGGAATAATCCTCCTGTTTGCTACAGGGCTTACGGGGTGAAATTGTATGGCTTGACGTCTTCAGGCTGTCAGATTTGATTGTCTCTTCTGGCCTTTGACGTTGGGATTGATGGAAACTCATCTTGGCCTTTGTCCTGTGGCCTTACGTAGCTTCCCTATGTGCTAAACCCTCATCTTTTGCATGCAATTCTCCTGTGCCTTTAGGGAACTCTGCACTCACCCTCCATGAGGCCCTGCAGGAGAATTTGGTGGCTCCAGGGCTTGAAAAGCATTCATTTTGTTTGCAAAAGTGATAGAATTAGCATATCCTGATCCCCTGCTTTAATACTCTGCACAGGTCACTCAGGTGACTTTAAATGCAGCTTTTTGCTGGGCAGGGTTTGCTCAAAACCCATTTGTGGTGCTATCAAATCCCCAGAACAGCTCAGGACAAGCTTGCACGTGTCATTGCTGTCTGCATAGCTCTTGGCTGTCTAAACAATCTGTGCTGTGGAGACGTGGCTGATCTAGTTGGTTTTAAGAGCCCAAATCTGCTCGTTGGGAATGGTGGGAGAGCTCAGAACCAGGCTTTAACGTGATGGGGCCAGCAGGGTTAGCACGCACCCGTTCCCCCCATCGGATCCATTCCCAGTCTCTAATGCTGGTGTAGGTGGAAGCTGATGCGATGCAGGTTGTCCTCCCTGAAGGTGGCATAAATCTCCTTTGCCTTTCTCCAGGGCTAAATGAGCATAGGCAAGATAGCAAGTCTCAACCTACTGTTTCCTGCAGCTCATTTCACCCCTCTACAAGGCTGTAAAAGGGGAAGGGTTGAAGGTCCCCTTTGAGGTTGAAAGCAATAAGGTTTTGTTTGCTTGTGCCATTTATCCCATCTAGTTCAGCCATAGATGGCAGGGGATGCCTGTAGCAATGCACTCCTTTGAACTTGGTGGGCTCTAATTCAATGTAGACACCTGGCTGCTCCTGAAATATGTACTGGGGGGGGGAGGAAGAAAGCAAGGAGCCCTGTTAGGAGCTGCATTTTACACCCGGTTGCACCAAACCCCTGGATTTAGCTCTCCTTGAACTTGGAATTGGCAATAATTGAGAGCAGATTTTGCAGCTGCTGTTCTGACATGATATTGCTGCCGGGTGTTATGAAAACCACTAGAGCTAGAAACCCAGCGCTCTATCCTCCTCTTGGAGTTTTAGCTTTCAAACATATGAAGCATCAATCTCTGGCTAGCGGCTCACGAGCTATCAGCTCCTACAATCGAGTGGAAAAGAGCATTTCAAAAGTGCTTAGTTACTGGAACTGTACAAATGCTTTCTGGACCAGTAAATGCTTCCATGGATTGGTCCCGGACCATGATTAGGGAGATAAAAATCTGGTCTCTCAGTAAGTACACTGCCTTGGCTGCTGCTGTTGCAGGGATGTCAAACTAAACAGGAGGATGAGGAAGGAGGCAGGGCCTCCAGCATCAGTTAGCTCAGCCCATGGGGCTGCTTCTGTGTGTCTCGGGTCTTTTATGGTTTATTCTCTATAGTGGCAAACAAGTCATTTTCTCTCCTAGCCTTTTAACATGAAATCTTTGCTCTTGCATTTAGGAATAGGCTGATTCCTTCACCCTTTTTGTACCGGTTTCTTTTCAAGGTGGAGGGTCATTCTATACCTGAAACGTCTCAAGCCCATCAATGATCTCTGGGGTAGTGGGATGGTCAGATAGACGCCTAGGTCTAACTAGAAAGCATAGAGTTTATTACTCTCTATTTATTGCTGTCAGCACTATCACTGGCCTGTATTGATCGAGTGAGCTTGATCCATGTAAAGATGACATCATTGTGGCTGAAACTACAGCCCAAGTATATCTGCCCAGCCTCCAGGAGTCCACCATCCAGTCCCACAGAGTAAGCATTGCTGCAAGCATTGCTATTACACATTTAAGCACATCTCATACACTTCATGTTATTGCCATCAAAACTACCAATTAGACCATGCAACTGCTGTGATTTTACCTATTATAATGAGAATTGTGGGCTTGAACCTCCCCAGAATGATGTTTTGGCAGGGGGAGGATTGTTGATGTCTGTTCTAAGTGAGCTGCACGTGTGCTACTCAATGTCATACTCAGTATGTATGGTGAAGAACCCTATTTTATTGCATTGCTGCCTATTTGGGAGCTGTGCTATTTCCTCGTGGTATTCAAGGACAAAGCAGCTTGTGGCCTTTTGCTTTTCAGTTTGATGGCTGCCACTTGAGCAAAGAGCTTTTACTTGCCAGGAGGTGAGTGACAGATTCAGTGGAAGGAGCAAGGAAAACCCCTCTGGAGACCCATTTCCTACCAACAATACGGGATGCAGGGCAAGATTTTCTCAACCTTGTCCCCAAAGTGACCCCTTGTCACTGGTACCATTGGGTTTGAATTTCCACACGTGACATCACTGCACATGAAGCTTGATTTATCTTGGAAGTGATGGAAAAGGTCGGGATGTTTTAAATTGAACCCATCTTCCATTCACAGCCCATTTTCCATAAGCTGTTTTACTGGTGATGTGACATGATATCAATAACAATGAGGTTTCTCGCTGCCTGCTCTAGTTGTTTATGGAAAGGAGTTTCAGAAAACATATTATTAGAGAGAATAATGGATGGGCTGTAGGGAGACAAGGAAATAATTGCATTGAGGGGGCTTGAAAACATCATAAAGCCAAGAATGGAGTTTGGTTGGATTCTCATGTCACAAGGTCCCTAAGACTAAACTAATTCTCCATAAATCCCTGCAGCTCATTTAGGCTTAGGGGCTTTCTTCTCTACTAGATTGCTTTTCTCTCCTTTCTTCCCTTTTCTTTCCCCTCTTTTCTTTGGAAGAAACACCACAGAGGAGAATGGAAGTGAATAAAACCAGCCAAGCCACAATTATGGTGATGAATTATCCATTTGGTAGCACCTCGGGCACGGGGCTGAGAATCAGCCAAGTCCAGGAAAGGAAACCCCAGAGATCCCTGTTTTAAGCCTCTTGAAGCTTGGTTTAAAAGGAATAAAGACATATTAACCAAATGCAACCAGGTAGGGAATTAAAAAGGGAAGAGTTGACACAAGCTATACAAGGGTTGACACTTGGATCAGAAATGTTGCCGGCCTTTTTGCTGCTAAACTCATGTGCCTTTTGTTCTGATTTCAAGGTTTGCTGCTGTTAGGAAGAGCCAAAGCTGTTAAAGCAGTTAATTTATCAGCAGAACCTGCTGAAGTCGCTAAGAAATAAGTGTTTTCCTCACAGGTACTGGAGTAGGAGGTGATGAAGGGAAGAATGAGATGCTCGGTGTGCTGGTGCTCCAATAGGGCTCGGAGCTCCAACTGTGCACAAAGGAGTTGGGTATCTCAGTGCTTCCAGCCTGCTTCTCCTGCCCATTCCCAATTCCATTCCCAGCCCTGAGAAAGACAGGGGAGAGCAAAGATCTTCCTGTAGTTTGGCTGAATGTTTCCCTTGCAGTGCCCTTCCCGTTGGAAGTTTCAGATTGCTATATCACAAAAGCCCCATTGACTCCCCATTCCACAGGGAAATTTTCCCTCTGTTTTCCAGTCAATCATTCCCCCCTCTGGACCCCTAATTTTTCCTTGCATTACATCAGAGTGTGCAACAGTTCAGAGAATGAGGACTTGGACCCATTCTTTCAGAGGCTGGATGAAAGGGCCTTTTCTGCCTCGGGTGCAGGGTGATGGTTGTTGAGTTTTCCAGGGTCTGGGAATAAAAAGGCAGCCTGGAAGCATGGCGTTATAGAGTCTGAGAATGGTTTGGGTTGTAAAGGACCTTAAGATCATCCAGTTCTATTATTATGATAATTATCACAGGGTTAAACTGGTGGGAGCTGGTGGTTATACTTCCATAGGCTTCCCAGGGTCAAAGTCAGGATGCATGGGACAATTGATACTCCCTGCATGTGTATCATGGTTTGACCCCTTCTCTTCCACCCTTGTAGGGTTTAGCATCCTCCCTTAGAGCAAGAAAGACTCCTTTTTGCACCATGAGAGCTGCAGAAACCCAGGATGACTTGCAGGGGTGTCTGCACACCTACAGTGCTCCGCAAGATTCCCTCTGTTGGGAATTGCAGCTACTTTAAGCTCACCAACCCCATGTAATGCTATGGGAATAATGGCTTTCCAAGTGATTTTTCACAGCTCGGTTGGTGTCCGGAGCCAAGAAATAACATTGGCTTGGGGTGAACTGGGGAAAAAAGTAGGGAATCGTGGCTGGGTTTTGGTTTTCTTGGAGTAAAGCAGCGTTCCTGTCAAGTGGAATGAAACCATTTATGCAAACCTGAAAAGAAACCCTGCCGTAGCCTTGGTTTAACCTTTCTATAAATGTCAATTTTGGGGAATGACAATGACATTTCAAGGGAGAGATTGAATTGTAACACGCAAGAAACATCACCCTGAGATGTTTTGACTTCTCTTCAGCTGCCTCCTCTCCCCGTTCTATTTATTTTCTGCAAGAGAACTCTTTGCAAAACCTGACTTGAATCCACACACGGTTTCGGTGCCTGGAAATGACATTTTCTAGCAAACACAGTGGAAAACAGAGAAGAGAATAAATCCTGCAGCCCCTGCTCGCCACTCGGGGCAGCACATCTTATATCTCAATAGCATTTGGATCATGGAATGGTTTGGGTTGGAAGGGACCTTAGAGCTCATCCAATTCTAACCCTCTGCCACAGGCAGGGACACCTTCCACTGGAGCAGCTGCTCCAAGCCCCTGTGTCCAACCTGGCCTTGAACACTGCCAGGGATGGGGCAGCCACAGCTTCTCCATTCAACTCATCCCAGTGTCCCATCACCCTCCCAGGGAAGAGCTTCTGCCTAAGAGCTCAGCTCAGTCTCCCCTCGGGCAGGTTAAAGCCATTCCCCTTGGCCTGTCCCTACATCCCTTATCCCAAGCCCCTCTCCAGGTTTCCTGCAGCCCCTTTAGGCACTGGAGCTGCTCTCAGGTCTCCCCTTCTCTTGTCCAGGCTGCCCCAGCCCAGCTCTCTCAGCCTGGCTCCAGAGCAGAGCCAGGAAAATCCTGGACTGGGAAAATCCTGAAGGACATGAGGCTCTTGTGCCCTCCCTGTGGCATGCAGGGGTTTTGCTTTTCCCTCTTTGCAACCCACACGTTTTGCATTTAAGACTAAATACATAGCTTTGATGGCTGTCTGCAAGGCTGGAGGAGAGCTTTTCAGGGCCTGGTCATCATCCTAGCTGATGCAATGCAGTTACTTGGGTCCTCTGCAATAGAAATCAAGGTCTGAAGCCAAAAAAGCAGAGTGTATTTATGGCTTCTTGGTGGCACCAAGGAAGAGCTATGAGTTAGCATTGTTATCTTTGTTCTCCCTGGGGTTAATGGAGGTGTGGGTCAGCCAAGTCACATCTACAGCCGTATGTGAGATGAGTCGGTAGCAGGAGCAAGATGCTGGCTCTGACTCAGGAGAGCGATGAAGTGCAAACCCTGAGTACTTCATCAGTCAGGCTATTGCTTAGCTGCTGGCTTCCACATCAGCCTGTGCCCACGTGCTTTCCTGAGTCACAGTCTAGGAGGGGAAAAACGCTGTTCCTCAGCATCGCCATCCACAGCATCCTCCTTCACCCCCTTGTTTTTCATCTCCAACAGTGTTGTGAAAGAAAAGCTTTGCTTTGGTGTCAGTCATCTGAAGGAGGAGAGAGAGAAGTCAAGTCCTCACAGTGCTGTTTTGCTGCTTTTCCACCCCAAACTCCCTGCATGGTTTTTGTGCCCACCTGCAGAACTCACTGCTGCAGAATGGTCCAGGGTGATGCTGCTGTCTCCCATTGATGGTTTAGGATGCAGGGCAGGTAGAACCCACCCCGCTCAGTGCTCACCCTTATTTACAGCAGGGAAAATGAATGGGAATCAGCTTTGGAAGGGAGATTATTTCATTCTCATTGTAATTGGTGCTTATAATTAGTTGTTACTCCGGCGTGTGAGGTGCCCTGAGCACCGTGGCCACAAAGTGCAGGAGCAAAAAAGGAAAGGCTTTTATAATGATGATGATTTTTTGTCATTAATTATGACTGCTGTTTATTTCCTTGGCTATTTATCCACTTGCTCTTTCAATCAAGTAACCTCAGCTCGCTTGGCTTTGCAATAGGCCGATGGGAGGGCTTTGCCTAGCTTGGCTTTGGGTTAGATTCACCTCTGCCTTCTGCCCTTTGCTCCGTCCTGCTGCTGTTCACCCACAAGCAAATTGGGAATACCATGAGGAAAACTCAACTGATGTCATTATCAAGTCACTGCAGAGCTATTTAGGGGATTGGATTGGGAGGATTCAGTGGGGACAGATGAAGGGGTGACTCTGACACCGCCATGAGGCTGGGAATGCTGCTAAGGGGCAGAACTCTCTTGTCAAAGCCAAATCACCCTAGAAAACCCCCAGATCTTTGCAGGCTGCCTGCTCCGAGTCAGGCAAAGTGGTGCTGAAACAATAAATGGCCTTATCCTCATTAGCTGATGCAAGCTAACAAAGCCCCATTGATTCTGGTAGGTGCTTCCTCAGCGACAGTGATGCGAGGGATGGGGTTTATGACCCCACCGGCTCCTCCCGGCGTCTGTGTACATGTGGTTGGGTTTTAATGAGTGCTTTGGGCTACAAAGTGGGTCACTGCTTTCATCTGCTTGGGCTTTCCCCCCCCCTTCCCAGCTCCCTCCTGCAGCAGAGACCCGAGGAACTCAGCACACAGTGACACAAGCCATAGGCTGCGGGTGGAAGGCAATGGCCTTGTTGGGAGGGGGTCCTGCTGAGACACAGGGCTGGAACCTGCCGAGGTGGCTCCCTACGGATCCATGAGCTTTGTGCACAGCCGTGCTTTGAAGCCTGAAACCTTGAGCACTTCAAACAGGCCGAGGACAGGCAGATGATGTATGGGAAATTAATACCTAACAGGGCTAAAAGATGCTCTCAATGTCGCCCTAACTCCCCTGCCCAGCTGAGCTCTATTTACTTTCATCCCCTCCAGAGCATTTAGCACAAAGAGACCCCTTACACCCTTAATTTTCTAAACCACAAAGCCTTCCATTCCTCTGCATCCAGCTGAAACATTCCCCTTTTTGCTCTCATTTTCCGGCTCTCTTTTGAACCCTTCCTCTCCCTCCCTGCAGCCTCTCAGGGGAGGAGCAGAACCCATCCAAGTTTGGAAAGCAGAGCAGGTCATTAACCCTTTTGTGGCCACTTTGGCACAGGGGGAGCAGCGAGAAGCATCCTCCAGCCCTGGTTTGTGAGCAAAGATCTGGTGGCACAACAGGCACTGGTGGAGGGTTTGTAACTGGGAATCAGGATGCCTGAAATCTCATTTCTGTCACAGCAGGGGGGAAGCAAACGCTATGGCACAGAGCAGAGAATCCCTCCAGAGCTCTTTGTATGGCAGGGATGGAGGATGGGGATGGCTTCAGTACCACAGCACCAGCCTGAGCCCAGGTTTTGCTGCCCTCAGCCCTGCCCTGGGTTCTCAGCTGCATGTTTCTCATCCTATTGCCTCATCAGTGGCTGGGGAATGAGTTCAGAGAGGGATGCTTGCACACTAAATGGGAATGGTGTGGGCTCTCCCAGCCTGGAGGTTCATATCCCAGCCCTGTGTGGACAGGGGTTGAGGTTATCCATGAGATTATCCATGCTGGGTAGGGATTAAAACCAATGTAAAGCAAGTGATGCTTCAAAACACCCCCAGGCAGATTTTTCCCACTCAAGGGATAACAGCTCTTTAGTGCTGCCATGTTAGGGCTGGGTGTTTCTGGTGGTCTCCCCTGTGTTGGGTTGTGATAACTGGGCTGCTCGTGTTGGCTTCTAGAGGATGCTGTTGACAACCTCTGCTCGGCCATTGGGTCCCTATCCTGTGATCCTTGTGAGAGCCCCATCAGATGGAGTTTATCCCAGCTAAAGCTTCAGAGCATGCTGGTGTTGTGAATGGGGTCTGTGCTGTGCTGGCATCCCTGCATCCCTCTTTTCCCATGGCATTTGATTGCTGCTATTTTATGCGCCCTCCCCATCCCTGCTGTCCCAGAGCCTGGCATAAGGGTTCTAGACTGGTGATGCTGATGCTGATAGGGGAGAACCTCTTCTCTGCAAGGGCTATAAGTGGGATTTGAACCCAGAGGATGGAAAGTCATTGCTGGTGCAAGGCTTGGGTGTTCTCTGAACACCACCTGGGGCTGTTGGGGTGCTGTATAGGGTCGCACAATAGCACATTGGGGTCACAAGTGTGCTCTGAGCACACAAGAGCAGAGGGGCAGGGGTGTGCAGGACATGGCTCTGTAGCATGGTGCCTACCTGTGGTGCTGTTCCTCTGCACTAGAGTGAAATTCCATGGGTTTCACCTCCTGCTGTCTCATGAGAACCCCTATTAGCAACACTGGAGATCTGATGTATCCTTTTGGATGTGAGTTGGGATGTGTCACTCCCTGCCTCCTTCAGCCTCCATAGGGACAGCTTCATCTGCCCCAGAAGAGTGGCTTTAAGCAGATAGGCTCCCATCCCTGGCTGTGGCATCCAGAGCACTGAGCCTGACATCTGCCAGCCCTTGCAGATCCCTTTTTCCCTATGAGACAGCAGGAATCAGCAGCTCCTGAGCCATCCCTGCAAAGCTGGGATGTCGTCCATCACCCCAGGGCCTGATCCTCAGCTGGTGTAAGCTGGCACCGTGTCACTGAGCTAATGGGCCAGCTGCTTGGTTGGTGGCTGCTGCTGCCTGTCCCCAAGCATCCAAGCTTTTCTCTCCCTATTCTATTCCTCATTCTCCCTTTTAATTCTCTCCCCGTCTGTTCATCCCTCCGTATTCCCAAGCCATCCTTCTTTTCCTCCACGAAGCTAAAGGAAGGAAAGGAGCAAAGCAGTCCAACTCAAACATTCTATCCAAGAAGCATCCCTAAAATCTCACCAGGTTACATTATGCTCTAATAGACTCGAAGTCAATCTGCCTAATGCCACTGCAAAGGTCAATTAAATCCACCCTAAAAAATTCACTCCTGGCTCATTATCCATGTGGAAAATGAATTAGAAGAAGCACAAGCTGCCCCAGAGGTTTCTGATAGTTTCCTAATGAACATATCTCCTAATGAAAGAAAAGGAAGGAAAAGCATCACCAAAAAGAAAACCCCATCAACTTTACAGGCATGTTTTGCTGGTCCATTGGGAAGAGCTGGAATAACAACCTTGGCAGGGTGCTGTTGTCCATAGGGACTCACAGGCCAGCAGCAGAAAAGGAGGCAAAATGAATCTGGTTAATTGCAAGCTGTGACCTGAGTTGTTGGAAGTGGCAAGTTTGGAGGCATTTTCAGGCTGAAGATGCTCCAATGGCTGCAGGGAGACCTCAGAGCAGCTTCCAGTGTCTGAATGGAGCAAGGATGCTGGAGAGGGGCTCTTCATCAAGGACTGTAGTGATAGGACAATAGGTGATGGGTTCAAACTGTAACAGGGCAAGTTCAGGTTGTATACAAGGAACAAGCTCTTCCCTGTGAGGGTGCTGAGGAGCTGGAACAGGGTGCCCAGAGAAGCTGTGCCTGACAGGGTCTTTAAACCCTTACACCTTTGAGCTCTTGGAGTCACTACTCATCAGATCTTCATCCCCTTTTGTAATGCATGGATCCAGCCAAGTGTAGGGCAGAAACAAATGGAAGGATGTTCACTAGTCCTTTGAGCATGGATTCTATTCTGCAACCCACTGTTTGTAGCGCCCATAGCGCTCTCGGAAAGGTTTCCTAGATAAGGATATAAACCACTAAAAGGTACCTGGAAATGAAATGAAGGGAATCAGGACATACAAGCATAAGGATGATTTTGTCCAAATGACCACATTCCCAAGGGAAGCTTAAATTTCAACACCATTCTGAGCAGAGAGGACAGTTCATCCCCCCCTAAAGCAAGTGGCTAAAGGATGTGCAGTACCTATGGATCATCCCTTTCCCCTTGGCTGGATGGGGAAGCTTAGCCTAAGTACCATAACTGAAGCAGGTTGTAACTCCAGGCTGAGCTGCTGCTTTTCTTCCAAGAAGCTGCTGGGAGTTTTCCTGCAGAGCTGCTTTTTTGGCACCGGGAAAAGCTTCAGGGACAAGTCGGAGACTGGGCAGAGCTCCCTTCAGTTTGTCTTTAATTACCGCGAGGGAAGGGCTGGTAATTACAACACACCTTTCCCTTGCGGATGCTCAGGTGGGATCCGCGCCGGGAAAGACGGATGCTAAGCAGGAGCGTGGGGTTTGCCAGGAACACTGTTGTGCTGCTTGGGAATGAGCGGAGAGAGGCTGCCCAGATGGCAACCGGGCTTGTGGCTGGCAGAGGAGGCTTTGCAGAGCAGCTAGGATAGGGAATGCTGTTCTCTCCCTCTTGCTACGGGTATTAGGTGGGAGCGGGGAGGGCAGTGGTATGGTGCTTGCGATGTCAATTATTAGTGTGTTTAGTAAATTACTGAGTAAATTGGCCCTTAAAGTTCCCAACTGTGTGTCCTCTCTTGCACTCCAAGCCTGCAGCTGAGTTGTTTACACTCTTTCAGCAGGGAAGATGGATCAGCTCTGTCTCAGCTTCTGGATGCCTTGCAGAGAAGAGCCTGAGCTGATCCTCGCATCGCTGCTGGGCTGGGAGATGAAGGCAGGGTCATGCCCACACATGGGGGAGCCCTCACCATGGCCCGAGTTAAAGCTGAAAGAGCTTTAACTTGACCCTAGGAACCCGTGTGTTCTTGCCGTGCACGTGGCCACGGGTACCCAGCAGGGTCGATGCTGTTTGTGTGTGTGAGAGCATCTCCCATGGTTCTCCTGATTGCTTTCCCTCTATGCGCTTTTGCTCTGTGAGAGCTGTGCTTGGTGTGGAGAAGGACCACTGGCATAGGGAGGGGGGATGCTCTTGTCCTTTTCTCACAACAGCAGGCTGGAGGAGGGATGGTAAAGCAGGAAGGCAGGTATCCATGTGATGGGGAGGGAGGAGGATGCTCTGCCAGCTGTGGGAGATGGGTGAACTAATGCTGGAGAGACTTGGCCATGGTCTGCTGCTCCGTAAGCCAGCCTGGGGAATTCACCACCCTCAATGCCTGTGCCTGATTAAACAGCTGAGAGATCCTTGCACAACAGCCTTAGGGATGCTGCCCAGCAAGAACAACCCCACTGAAGGGGTTTGATGCTCTTGGTAGGCTCATTTCAAAGCCCTGGGGGAGTGCAGTGAGGGTGATAGCAGGTTTGCTTGGCAGAGAAGCTGGTCCTTGTGTGCTTTTGGGTTACAGCCACTTAGGTCCTGCCCTTGGGACTTTCACTCTGGGGTTAAAAGAGCATCAGGATGAAGATTTGGGGTTGATTGGGACTGATCCCAGGCCAGAGTCCCTTTCTGCCCTGTCTGCCCTGCTCTGCTAGCTGGGATATGCACGCTCTGTTTTCCATTCCAAGGCATATTTTCCCTTCTGTGCATTTCCAAGTCTCCTTTTGCCTTTTCATGTGTACTGTAAAGGTCAGCCCATATCTGGAACATGCTTTAAATTTGCACAGAGAGCAGGGGGCAGGAAGAGAAGGGAGGGTAGTGCTGAGCTTTGCTGCAGAGGGAGCTTTGCTGCTTTTTGTGCCATTTCTATGGATGGACGGGATACAGCCCCCCTGACCCACCTGGAACCTGGGAAAATAGCCTTTCATTAGCAGAAATCCCCCACAACACAAGCTGATTGCATTGTAAGTCTGTCATGAACTGCTGCTGTTGGGTCTGTATCAGCCTTGTCCCTCTCCTCTCCCTGGGGAGGATGCTCACCTCCATCAGCATGCTGCTGTCAGCTGGACCACACATCCCCTCCTCCTGCTCTGCCTCCTTCACCTCCTGCTCCATGCTGGGCTGGGTACCATACATCCAACCAGCTCCCCCTTCCTGCTGCATCCTGCATCCCTTGCACTTTTCCCAGCATCACAGGGGGATCCAGGTTGGCAGGTCCAGCACCATGCCCCCTATTATGTCCATAGCAGGCCCTTCCCTTGCCTTGTCAGAGCTGCCTCCTCTCCAAGACCTAATGCTGCTTGGTTTCTGCTTTAATTTTGCTGCCGTTTCGCGACAGCCGCTGCAGGTCAGGAGTTACAGAAAGGTTATTAGTGAGTGATGGGTATTGACATCCTTAGCAGTGCCCTGACCCCATCAGTCTCGCTCTGTTCTTCTTCTTCCTTACGCTTGCCCTGCTTTGTGTGGGTTTTACATTGGCCTCTCTCATGCACAAAGCTTGCTTCATCACATTTATACCCACAGTCGCAGCTGGCAAAGCAGGGAGGGAAGCACTGATTTGCCCTGGTTGAGTGCAGCCATTGAGAGAGGTTTTCATCCTCTGGTGGTTTTCCTATGGCAGAAACCTCGTGTGCTGCTTTCCCCCCCTTGTTTCCTTGATCTGCCAGTACCTTTCCAAATACCCACCTGGGTGTCTTGCTGGACAAACCAGTGCCCCTTGTGCAAGGGCTCAGCATCAGCAACAAACCCATCCCTGTTCCTATCCACAGCCCAGCGGGTGCCCTCTGCAGGGAACAGAGAGCTGGCCTGGCAATGTGCACTGTGGGCAGATGCAGCCTGAGATCACAGAATCAGTAGGGTTGGAAGGGACCACTGGAGATCAGCTGGTCCCCAGTGGATGCTCAGGAGGAATTTGGGAAGAGAAGGCAGCATCTTTACCCACTAATTTAAGGAAAGGATTAAAAAATCCTTATTTATTAGGTGTTGATGATGTATCCTGATGTTTTCCTGCAGTGCTTTGTAGGGTTCCTTTCATGATGCACCCCATAAACCCCAACGACAAATAGCTGCTCCCTGATGGGTAGATAAATCCAGGCCGGCAGCTCCCGGGCCTGGCAGCCCATCACTGCTTCATCTGGAAGGATATAAACCTTTGCACAGGCTATTTGGAAATATGGCAAAGCTCATTTTAAGCATGTCTTATCTCTCCATTGAGAAGCTTCTGTGGCTTAGCAAGGCTGGGTTTGCTTCCCTCCCACAGCTTGTCTGTGTCTTAGCTCCCTATCCCAGCGCTCTCCTTCCCTCGATGCTGTGATAAGCTGGCGTGACGTTATCAGATGTGCTGCAGCACTAAAACTCTCAGCACTCCAAAACTTCTTTTGCTTTATTGTTGCATCCATAAAAGTGGCTGGGAAAACTGCTGAAGCAGTAAGCCTGCTTGGTTTTAAAGGCAGCTGCAAATCAGCCCCACTCTCTGGTGCAGTACTGAGCTGGTTTTATGAGCCCTAATTAAACAGGATCTGCCCTGTGGTCTTACCTTCCACCCAGCCTATCTGAAGGATGGGATTTAACTGCTGGGGTTATGGTTCTGCATCCGTGGTATTTGGTCCCCCTGGAAATGGAGTGCAATAGGATGGTGAATAGATGAAGGTGAACGGAAATGGCATCACACTGTGTGTTTCTGCAAGGGTCTTAGCTGCAGAAGGCACTTTGGGGATCGAGTCAGTCAAACTGAGGGCTGCAGAAGGGTTTTCTGACGCTGGTTTGTGATGCTGAGAAATGGGATTGGGCATTCCATATGGGAAATATTCATTTAGGAGGAGCATCTCTAGGATGTGGCAGGGTCATTGAAGGCTGCCTGTAAAATACTAAAGCAAAGGGAGCTTTGGAAGCTTCAGGCTGCCTTGAGGCTTCCTGCTGCTCCCCAAGGATATGAGCTTTGTTTTCCTATGGGAAACTTCCCGAGGTTTGCTTCTCCTGCTATTTCTTCATGGTTGCAGGATGGGCAGCTCAGTCCCTCTGCACCTCCTCTGCCCCAGGGGCTGAGCAAGAAGGGGAAATACCAGCTATGAGAGAAGCATCCCTGTCACTTCCCGATTTATGTGAACCCTTGAGTCTTTCCAAGAAAGCAATTTCTATGATATTTCTCTTGGCATTTGAAAGGGGGAAAGTGTTTCCTGCCTATGTTCACTGCTTTTGTTCTTTAATTCCCTGAAATGATGTTGATTTCTCTGTCTGAACGAGTAAACCCTGTCTTACAACCCATAAACCAGAGGTGGGGAGGAGAAGCAGAGGGTACAGATGCATAGTGCAAGTGGAGAAGGCATCACAGGGACCCCACCATTGCATTTGCATGGACAGGAGCATCTTTAGTGGTGTCCTTAAAGACATTGGGGTGTTTTATGGCCCACAGGCTGGCAAAGAGGATCCTTCCAGTGTGCACCCAACTTTGGCTCCCATAGATGTGCCATCCACAAGTAACAGTGAAATAGCAGCAGCATCAAGGCTGGGCTTAAATCTTTACCCAGTCTCCATTTTTCTTTCTTTAAACGCTTACAGAATAAATGGAATTTATAATCAGAAACCATAAAATCTCTGATTTATGGCTCGTCTTGATGACAATATTTAATAACTCGTGTATATTTTATTACATCTTTTTAATGCCCTGTTGTGGAATTTTACTTAGGCATTTTGCCCTCTATATCAACCTGTCGCAGCACAGATGGGCGGACTTTTAGCCTTGGGCTGATGATGGAGCCAAACGTGCTTTGGGCTTGGCTCTTCCCAGAGCTGCCATTACTCTGTCCAAGCATGGGGCTGGATGTCCAGCCATGGTCCAGCTTCTTCCGAGTGCTGCCCCCCACATTGTAGATCCAATGCTTTTCCCTGCCCAGGCAGCTCTTTTCCAACATCCCCAGCCAAGTTGTGGTGCAGGCAGGGAGAGAAATTCAACTGTAGGGGCCTCTCTTCCTTCCTCAAGGACTTTCTGCTTGGAAACGTGGATCTATTTAGGTTACTGCTCAAGTGCATTCTCCTCTGGAGAGCACTCCCTGCCTTTCTGGGACCATTAGTGCAAATTAGCTGATGCATCCTATCAGCCCCCAGCCTGCTGCACCCAGGGTACCAGTCCTCTTGTCAGTGCTCACATGGG
This sequence comes from Melopsittacus undulatus, assembly GCF_012275295.1. Lineage (NCBI taxonomy): Eukaryota > Metazoa > Chordata > Aves > Psittaciformes > Psittaculidae > Melopsittacus > Melopsittacus undulatus. The sequence continues at coordinate 5,521,142 of NC_047541.1, forward strand.
GAGGAGAAGCTCATAAGCACAGTAGCTGTGCTTTGGCTTTGTTGAAAAGCAGCAGCTCCCTCCCTCCATCCCTCCATCCATCCATCCCTCCCTCCTTCCCAGCTGGCTTTTATAACTGGCTGCTTCCCAGCCCTGTGCTGCTGGATACAGAGAGGGGAAAGGGGGATGGAGAGGGGATGGGCAGCAGATCAGGGTGGATGTCACTTGAGAGTCGGTTGGATGCTGCTTTGGGTACCTGCATCCTGTTCAGTGCCAGCACAGAGACAGGTTGTATTGCTTTCAATCTGCGCTAGAAGGGACTGCAGGGTTGGGGCCACATCAACCTGATTTTAGCCTGGTTGAGCCTGGCAAAGCAAGCCAGGAGTGGAAGGCAACATCCATTTTCCTCCTGCTGGGCATGGTCCTATGGTTTGGTTTTCTTGCTCCTCAAGAAGGCTGGTCCCCCAGCCAGAGCATGAAACCAAGGTGAGAGGATGGGGAAGGAGGAATGCTGTGAAGCACAGTGGGTGCAGAGCTGGCAGGCACCCCTCAGAACGTGTTCATCACGTCTGTGCAAGGCTGGCTCTGCTGACAGTTGCTGCCCATCCATCCGGCTCTCCCTTCGCATCAATGCTCTTGGCAGGAGCCGGGCGGGCAGAGCAGCCATGTGGAGAGGAGGAAGAGCAAGCAGCATAGCAGCAAGCTCATGATATGTGGCTGCTGCAGGGATCAGCTTTTTGGGGAGGGCAACAGCACAACAGCATCAGGTGTTTTGTGGGTGCTGCACAATGAGGCTGTGGGTGAGCATAGGGGTTGTTGCCTTGAATGCTGTCCTGCTTCCTTGCCTTAAGACAAACCAGCTCTGGGTGAGGATAGTTTTTTCCCAGTCTCCAAAGAATTAATGGCTTGGGAGAAGCTGGATGTCAACCAGATGATGCTGGTTGGACCAGACTGAACTGTACCCACTGGTGCGACAGTGATGGATTTAGTCAGGCAGTGACCATCTATTGAAGTGAAGAGTGATGCTACTGATGGGGACGTTGTTCCCTGCATGGAATAGGTGACCCTTGAGCAAGGAGCTCTGCAACCCCTTGGCTCTTGCATGGAGAAGGCAGAAACACCAACTCCCCTATTTATATGTACATTTATGCAGCTGCCAGTCTGCCGGGCTTGGGTGCTGATGGTTCTTCTTGCAAGGAAAACAAGACTTCAGCCTCCTTCACAGTGTTTTGACAGTTTGGGGGCTTGTCGAGGGTTGATTTGTGGGGCTCCGACTGTCTTGCAAAGCACTAGGCGAAATGCTTGTGCTGGGAAATCAGCCACCTTCCAAAGGGCTCCTGTTCCCTTGCAGAACACTGGCAGTGTTTTCACCTGCATGTTTTGGCTCCTCGGATACGAGGCAGGAATCGTCCTGGGAATTGTGTTCTCGTTGGTTATTCTGCTGTCTTGGCTCCTGCCTTGTCTCTGCTAGGAAATAGGGAAAGGAAGAAATGAGAATAACTCCAGCCGGTTGCCGCTGGGAAAACATCCTCAGTACTAAACGTGAGCTGTGCTTGTGGGCTTGGTTGGTGCTGCTCTGAGCAAAGTCATTGATGCCAAACGAAAGCCAGACCTTGAATGGCGCAGGTCCCAGATCCCAGGGGTTTGGAGGGGGTTTTGCCATCCCTGATGCAAAAGCAGTGCCCCAAATTCCCCTTCCTGGCTGCACGTGGGGTTCTTTTGGTTTATGGGTATAAGACCACGAGCAAAAAGGACCTTAAAGCTGTGTCAGTCCCTGGGGGGAGCAGGATGATAGTTACTATTGAAGCTGGGGAGGTGACTTCCCTGGGCATGCGCATCACAAGGCTGGGCTGCCTGGCTCTAGTGCTAAATTATAGCCTAGCAAAGGAGAAGCCTCCTGAGGAGGTGTGAAGTGATCACAGCCTATAAATACCTTCCAGGTGATGTTAGAAATGAAGAAAGGGAATTATCCCTTGTCTCCAAAGGCAGCAGGACAAGGAGCACTGGCCTGGAGCTAAGGAAGAGGAAGATTTCCAGCCTGGCCATTAAGAAAGTGCCCTGCAGTGGAGCAAGAGGAGATTCCCCAAGGAGGGACCTCAGGCGCCGGGGCGGCAGCGCGGGAGACGGGATGTTAATGGGATGATGAAGGGAAGGATCTTTAGACAATGCAAGAGGTCAGCCCGTTGACCCACACTGGCTCTCTCCTGGCCCTACAGTCTATACAGTGCCATGATAAATTCCACTTACCCTACTTTACTGCAGGCACTTTATAGCTCGGCTTAATGGCTAGGAAATCTCTTCACTTCACTGCTCCCCTTAAGACGAGAGGGCTGTCTGTGATCCTTGGGTTTAAGCAACAATTCACTGTCTGCCAAGGGATGATGCCTTTTTATTAGCTCCCTTCTCAGAGCCTGGGCTCTTGAGGTCCTGGCTTCTCTTTGCCATGGGTTTTTCCCCTTCTGACCTCTGCTGCCTTGCAGATCTGCACAAGCTGCCTCTAGGAGCCTGTCTTTGGAGTCTGCATTCTCCAAGGCCTGATGTGGCAGCAGTGCTATGAAAGCAGAGATCAAATGGGGTGACATGGGGCTGCCGTGACCCCTTTTGATACCAACCCAGAGAGCAGGAATCTGCTGCTGAAGGTGCAGGGAATGATGCTGGCAGCAGATGTGTGCAGTGCTACCAGCCCTCCCGTTTTTACTGCAGGTCTCATAGGTGTCATTAGGGTTGATGTTTCCTTGATATTGCTGGCATAGGTAACTGCAGGAATGTGGGCTCTGGTTTAGCACCAGCTTTGAGATGCTGGGGTTGCAGAAAAGCACAGGAATACAAGGAGAACCTGCAGGCTAATAAAACCAGCACATCTTTCCTTATAGCTGCTTTGATTCTAGATGTCAAAATGAAGGTTGGGGGGGTCTAACGTGGGGCAGGATAAACTCCTATGTGTTCAGGGGAGGTGTAATGATGGAGGGATGGTGCTGTGGATGTGAAGGATGGGGAGCTTTGCCCAAAGAAGTGGTGAATGCCCCATCCCTGGCCGTGTTCAAGGCCAGGTTGGACAGGGTTTGTATCAACCTGCTCTAGTGGGAGGTGTCCCAGGGAGTAGGAACTGGATGATATTAAGGTCCTTTCCAACCCAAAGCAGTCTGGGATTCTATGATTCTATGATCCCTGGAGGTCACACAACCATGTTGAAGGCTTTTATGTAAGCAAATTGGTGATAGGCAAGGGAGAGATGGGATTTGAGGCTGTGTCCCCATGCAGGTGGTTTGGGATGAGCAGCGTGTCCGGGAGCGATGCCCAAGGTTTGGGATGAGAAGGCAGCATCCTTCCAACTTGCCTTGAGGCTGCATTCCCCAGACAACACTCACTTCCCTTGGAATGAGCAGTGCATGAAAGCCAAAGGAACACATGTCCCTTTCCAGGGGTTGTTCCAGTAGTCAGCAGGCAACGGCAGGAACTGTCACCATCTGTGGCCCTTTGTTAATGTGATCTGAGGGGTGAATGCATCCCTGTGGATGCAAATGGAATCCCACTGGCTCCTGGTGCTTGTGTCAGGTTGGAGGCTGATGGTTTTCCTGGTGTTCACATCCCCATCTTTTCACTTTGCCCCTATTTGCCCATTCCCAAATGCACATCAGGGCATTTATAAGGATGGAGAAAGCCACCTTTGAAACTCAAGATCTTCCCCTGAAGCACTTTTCCCCTTAGAAGGAACCTTTGTGACAAACCCATACAATTTCCTGGGACAATTTCCATTTTTTTCCCCCAGAGAAATCACTTTTCCATTGGGAAAACCTAAATGTAGGGAATGGATGGTTGCCTGGAAGGAGCTCAGTGGTTTGGCTGTCTAACAACTAATCTAGTTGTCCTTGCTGGCCTGTTGGGAGCAATGGGGAGCCCCTGGAGCTGGATGACTATTCCAAGAGCTGGAAGTCCTTGTAGTAGCTAAAAGCCTACTTCCAAAGGGAGGGAAAAGGTGCATTCCATGGAGATATTACTTTTGGGGGGATTTTTGCTGAGATGGGGAAGTTAGGGGAGATTTTTATGCTTTTTTTCATTACTATATATATTTAAGTTTCAGTGGATTTCCATTTGCTCTCAATGTGATGCTGTTTCTGCAGGCAGCGTATGACTTCTTTATTCCCCTCAGGAAATTTTCCAATATCAATTTAATTTTGACTCTCACAACTGCCTGTATTCCATAGGGATCCTATTCTGTGGCCTCGCTCAAGAAAATGAGTGTTTCCTCTTAGCTGGGAGCTCATTTCCCACTTTAAAAACATCATTCCTAATGAAAGATATAGTCAACTTCCAGCCTTCATGGCTTAGCTGAGCCCTTAATGGAGATGGGGAAGTCATTCTTGCCATAGCTCAGCCCTTATTTCCCATGGAAGGTGTGCTTGTGCCTCACAAAGGATGGCTTTCCCTGGGTGAAACTGCACCCAGAGGGACTAGAGCCAAGCCACGTGGATGCAATTCCATGAGTTGCTCCCTGGGGATGTGGTCTCATCCCACAGGGAATTGCTTTCCTCTGTAATCGTGCTCTGCACGGCTTATGCAGAGGCAGCTGATAGAGAATTTAGCCTGGATAGACCTAAAACAAAGAAAAAAAGGGAAAAAACCCACCCAAAGCTAACCAAAAAAGCAGCAAAATCACAGTTTGTGATTGTATTTTCATGCCCACACATCTGCTCTGCATAAATCTTTGGGAATGCTGGAGGGAACAGTCTCCTGTTGCAGCGATGTGCTGTGCACCAGAAAGGGTTTGGGTTATTGGGAGACTTGGCTGAATTCCACTATGGATACAGTCCCTCACGTCCATCTACCACCTTGTAGTAAGTGTAAATCACACCAGGAAATAGGATCAGGTGGAGATGTGGAGCAGTAGGAGGCTCAGAAGTTCCATGAGGTCTGTGTTCAGTAACCTGTTAGTTCATGCAGCACTGGAGGGTCCAAATGGGATGTGATGGAGCTGGGTGGAAGACAGCAGCTCCATATCAACCTGGCTTCATGGTCTGGGTGTAGGGAAGCCCTAGAAAGGTGCAGGTTGAGCTCAATGAGCCCAAACCCCATTGACTCAAATCAGAATCAGCTCAGTTGGAAAAGACCTTGGAGATTATCCCATCCAACCTTTACCCCAGCACTGCCAAATCCACCACAAACCTGTGCCACTAAAGGCCTTTTCTACACAGCAGAAAGCCATGGCAACACCTGGAAAACTCCGGAAGTTCCTGGAAAGCTGGCCCTGGGTTGGGATCTTGGGGGCTGCTCCTTTTGAGTGGGGTGCTCAAGCCCATCTCCTGTTAGTGGTGGCCTCATGGCTACCAGATAGCTCATCCCTCCATCAGAGGCAACCAGCACAGCACTGGAATGGATGCCCCAAGGACCACAGTGTGACTGGGGAAGGGGTGATCCCATCCCTGCAGCCAGGGCTGGGTGGTTTGTCCTTCCCCACCTCAAAAGTAGATTGACTTCTGATGGATGCTTTCACCTCCTTCATAGATGCCAGGCAACCAAGTGTAGCTCTTCCCCATTGCCTGAACCCCTGGACCACAGAGGGTTAGCATCCCTGTGGGATTGGGGATGTCTAGAGATGCCTGGAGCGTTTCCATTCTGACCTCTTCTTTTGGTGCCCTTGTCAATGCCTGCCCATTCTTTTGCTGTTGCCTTTTATCCCTCTGCATCTACCTGATGAGATTAGGCGTGAAATAGAGGGTTGTAGCATATATAATAGCAGGGCTGTAATTACCTTACAAATATAGTGTAATTACACCATGGTAAGGCTTTAGAATAACCTCATCACCACCCACTAGTCCCTATAAGTGGAATTTCTCTACATTGCAGCTCTAAGGTTACCTCCATCTCCACAATTGTGCCTTTGGCTTCCTGGGCACCGGGGCTGCCTGGTTTTAGCATACAGTGGTACCACTGATTCTGCACTTAAACTCTAATTAATTCCCTAGCCCTGGAGTTCTATGAGAGGAGTGGAAATTACAGGTGTGGGATGCTCAGCTACCGTATAATCACGCCATGACTGCAGGGTAATTGCACCCCTTATGCTGTGAGCATGCAAACCACCTTCCAGTTTTGGTGGGAGCTCCCCTGGCTCTCTTGGCACTGGTTTGGTTGGGCAGAGGGAGCTGAGCCATTGCACATCACTGCAATGAGGTGCAAACCTCCTCTGCTTAAAGGCTGTGAAACAGCATCTTGTGTGATCCATCCCACTTGGGGCTTCAAGCCCATCAGCCCACAATGGACGTGACTTGGTGACACCACTCAGCCTGGCTTTATGAGCAACCTGAAGCTTATTGCTTGGACATCTCCGTTCAAACGAGCAGAGCCATTTCCTTGCCTTTTGGAGCTTGTTGGGATGCACGAGCACTGTAACATAATGGGGTTTATTATTATGAAGCTCCCAGCGCCTCTTTCCCTGTCAGTATAATGGGGCTGATGGAACGTCCCCACCGCTCATGGGACTTGGGAGGACAATTTGGTCCGGTTGCGTAGCATTTGGAAGAGGTGAACTGCTGGTTGTTATTTATTATGGATCCCGTTTACTTAGCTCTGTGTTTATTGAGCCTGTCTCCCACTCGTAAAGGCAGGATACAGTTCCCAGCGCTGCTCCCAGTGCCAGGGATCCTTCTTGATGCCACTGAGCTGCCAGCTGGACTCGCTGTGGACTCCAGCTCAGGACAGTGGGCCAGGTTCCTCCCTGGTGTAACATCACTGCATTTAATTAAGCTGCACCAGGGAGGAATTTGGCCTGTAGCTGTGTGCTGATGCCAGTCAGAAGGCACAGTGGGTGCCAGCAAGGCCTTTGACAGCCCAATTTCATTGCGGGACAGAAGCTCCTGATGCTTTGGTGTGGGGCAGAAGCGTCCACTAATGGGGAGAGAAGAGGGAATCAAGCAACATGCTCATTATAGGACTTCAGGTCGGTATTCCATGTTTTATCTCCCAAGGGGAATGGTGTTAACCTGCCAGAGGGGAGATTGAGATGAGCTCTTCCCTGTGAGGGTGCTGAGGCACTGGCACAGGGTGCCCAGAGAAGCTGTGGCTGCCCCATCCCTGGCAGTGCTCAAGGCCATCACTCACAGCATCCCTTTGGCCATCACTCACAGCATCCCTTTGGCCATCACCCACCAATCCAGCACTGGTCCTCACCGTTATCCTCCCCATCACTTCCCAATCACTGCCCGGAGGCAGCTGCTTCCTGGGGAGATGATTCAGTTGCCTGGTTCAAAGCAGACTGGAACTTTCTGTGCTGGCAGATCTGGGGCAAAGCTTTCAGAGTGTTTTCCCCCATGAAGTGAGGCACATCCAGGGCTTGCAGCCCTGGGCTTTCATCCACCTCAGCACAGGCAGTCAGAAGCCGCTCTCCTCTGAACTGGCTTTGCCATTTGAATATCACCTGGGGTGCTTTAAGGAGAGGCTCTTGCTCTCTAAATGTAGGGGCACTGAAAAATATATGTGTGATTTAGTCTAAATGCAGCAAAGTGGTGGATTTTAGTGCATCTCCCCCTCCTTGGTCTGCTGGGAAGATCAGTGTGTGATGGGTGGTGGTGGGGTGCTGTGATGGGATGAGGTTGTTGCAGAAATGGGATGAGATAGGTGCTGTAATGGGATGACATAGGTGCTGTGATGGGATGACAGGTGCTGTGGTTGGCATGACACAGGTACTTTGGTTGGCATCACATAGGTAATGAGGCTGGCATAACATAGGCGCCGTGATGGAATGAGATGGGTGCTGTGATAACATAGGTGCTGGTGGGGGGTGTGATGAGCTGTGATGGAATGAGATGGGTGCTGTGATGGAATGAGATAGGTGCTGTGATGGGATAACATAGGTGCTGGTGGGGGGTGTGATGAGCTGTGATGTGATGGCATAGGTGCCATAATGGGATGAGGTGGGTGCTGTGATGGGATAACATAGGTGCTGGTGGGGGGTATGATGAGCTGTAATGTGATGGCATAGGTGCCATGATGGGATGAGGTGGGTGCTGTGATGGGATAACATAGGTGCTGGTGGGGGTGTGATAAGCTGTGATATGATTGCATAGATTCTGTGATGGGATGAGGTGGGTGCTGTGATGGGATGACCTGCGTGCTCCGATGGGATGAGGTTGTCACCAAAATTCCCTTGGATGCTGATGGATGCAGAGGGGGGTATACCTGAAGCTCAGCCACCCAAAGGTTTGTATCTCCCAGCATCTCCTCTGCAGGGCTCACATTGCTTCCACCCTCCTTGCTTCTTCCCTGCTGGCCCTGGGATCTCCTCCCCTGAGGCTGTGAGGTCCTTTGGTACCCATGCGCATCTTGGGTTATGTGAGGACACGGAGAGCGACAGGTTTGATGACAGCAGGGACGTGTGTGGAAAAGCACAGTTGGGAACTGGTAATTTCATTCCTTTGCCAGGAGGGGGAGGGAAAAACCCCTCCAAGACCCTGCAAATTCGCTTTGTTTTGCTATTCCCACACTCTTTGCTGGGTGGTGTGTGTGTGCTAATGTGCGCGCTGGTGTTGTGGCATTATCCTAACACAATATTCAGATGATTCCTAACAGAATCTGTGTTTCAGAAGCTACTTGGAAATGTTGGCTTGGAAACAGAAGCCTAGTGGTAGGAGCCTGTTTCTCCCAGGGGATAACAACTGAGTTGCAGGGCTGGGATTTGGAGTGTGGGATCAGTGTGACTTCTCCCAGCAGGGACAAGGCTCCATAAATCCCTGCTAGGACAAAGTTCCCCTTTGAGAGCAGAATGAGCTCCCTCAATAAAGATCCAGAGGAGCTCTCAGGCCCTTGGTCCCTCTTCCATATGGAAAAGACCCAGTGGGATGTTCAGGCCTGTTTGGAAATGGCAAAGCTTCTGCTCTGCTTCTGGACCCATGGCAGCATTCCAGCCCTTGTCTCCCCACCCGGCCCCCCTGGCTCCAAGCCTGGATTCCAGACTTGAGGCTCTTAGGCCTTTATTCCCCCTGAAATGAGCAGCAAATCAATGCAGGCCTAATAAAAGATGATTGGGAATTGCTAATAGGAGCGTGGGGGGGGGGCAGCTCTGTCTCCTGGAGCCAAGATGAGTATGGATTTTCCCAGCCCAGGGCCTGTAAACACTTCTGGATTCCCTAGGGAAGGATGCTCACCTTCCCTTTGCCCTCATCTTTCTCCTTTCAAACAGGAGGCTGGTAATGGCAATTAGCTAGGATTAATTAGTTGGCAGTGGTAGGGAGGGCTCAGCTTCCATGCTGGGGTGTGGAATGAGGATGTGTAGGCAAGGAGCATCTTGGTAAAGAGACTGCGCTGGTCCCCATCCCATGGCACATGTGGAGGGATATGGAGGGGGGTGAATTAGGTGATGGCGCAGACTGGAAAGGCTCCCACTGCCTTGGTGCTGGGCTTCAATCTGGGCTCCCCATAGCTGCTGACGCCAGGAATGGTTTATGGCCTCGCATCTCCCCTGCTCCTCTTCCTCTGGCATCAACCACAAGCTTACTGCCCTGCAGCCTCCTGGGCATTAATAGATCACCAGTGATAACATGTTCCTTTGCTCTGTATCCTGCCCTTCACATTGGTGGTGCTGGGGGATGATGGATGAAATTCAAGCTGGGTTGATTCATATGAGTTGGGTTCACCTTGTAGAACAGGCTGTCACCAGAAAGAATAGACCTCCTTGGTTTAGTGCCCAGAGAGGCTGTTGGATGGCTTTAGATCCTCTTCCAAGGAAAGAGGGGCTTTTGAGGAAGACTGATTGCAAGCCATGGCATAAGTAATAAGTAGAGCTGTGTCTGGAGGCTGTGGTCCTGTCGTGCTCCATGTGGCACTGATGCTTTTAGAGGGACACTTCCTGACCCATAGTCCCTAAGGTATAAATGGATGTTGCAAGGAGCAGGGGGTTGCCAGAGAGTGGTCCCTTGACACTCATGGTCCTAGATGGCTTGCGAGGTACTTCACGGAAGGATGCTGACCAGGATGCACTTTATCATCAAGTGCATTCAAAGGGGCTTTACTAGGAGAGGCAAAACCCTGCTAGCAAACTGCTCAACCTTTGTGTATGCAGTCCATGGCTTGGACTGTGAATCTTTGTCATCCCACAGCACAGCCCTTCCTGACAGGCTGAGAGCTGGGCTCATTCAGCCTGGAGAAAACAAAGCTCCTTAAGGGGAGATCTTAGAGCAGCTCAAGTGCCTAAAGGGGAAACCAGGAGAGGGGCTTGGGACAAGGAATGTAGGGACAGGACAATGGGAATGGCTTTAACCTGCCAGAGGGGAGATGGAGATGAGCTCTTAGGCACAAGCTCTTCCCTGTGAGGGTGCTGAGGCGCTGGCACAGGATGCCCAGAGAATCTGTGGCTGCCTCATCCCTGGCAGTGCTCAAGGCCAGGTTGGACACAGAGGCTTGGAGCAACCTGATCCAGTGGAAGTTATCCCTGCCCTTGCCAAGGGGTTGGAGCTGGATGAGCTTTAGGGTTCCTTCAACCCAAACCAGGCTGGGATTCGGATTCCTTGGCCCCAGACCAGCTTTCAGGAGGTACTTTCCTTGGAGCACGGGATCTCCAATGACAACTCTCTCATCTCTCTCCTTTTTGGGCAGCAGCTCAGGTCAGGATGCCCATCTCTGCTTGGCCTCTTGGTCCCTCTCCCTTGGGATGCTCTGCTGCCTTCTGCTTTGGGATTCATTGCCCGAAGCCCCCTCGTCTTTCATGCCCTGCAGCAGCCCACACATGCCTATGGCCCTGAGGCAAAAAGTCTTAATGAGGAGAAGAGTTAACCACGTTTATTGAACTGCAAAGAAGGTTGTTTTCATATGCTTTTATTGGGATATAAAGACAGCTTTTATAACCTTTGAAAGAGGCATAAAAGCAGCTAGGGGCCTAGAAAGCACACACCAGCTGAAGGCACACAAATGCCTCCAGCATTTCTGGGGCAGGTATCCTGCATCCTCTTCCTCCATCCCCAGCATTCCCTGCCTCCTCCCTCATCCCAAGCAGCGGGGCTGTGCTGGTTGGGATGCAGTTAAACACATCATCCTCAAAGGCAGGGGGATGCTCCTTCAACCTCTCCTATGGCTCCTGGACAGTGGTCTGAAAGCATTGCAGGTTGTTCCAGCCCGACCTCCTCGTGCTGTACACTCCTCCTGAGGTGGAGCTGGCTTTCCTCCATGCGGAGGGAGGAGATGTGCCTTTTCCCTTCCCTTGTTCAAGCAGCGGTCGGTCTGACGCGACATTAAAACAGTGACCTTTAAGCTGGTCTCCAGCTCAAGGGAGGGGAGCGCTGAGCTCCCATCTGCAGCCAGGCACATCTGGGATGAGGATAGGTCAGGAGGCTCCGTTAGCTCCACGCTATCTCCCAAATAATAGGCTTCCAGGGAGGATTCCATGGGGTTGTAGGAAGGACGGGAGCAGCAGCAGCTGCTTCTGGTCTCAGTTCACGGGGAGGGAGGGGATGCTGAGAGCACCCCGCATCCTCTGCCCGCATTTTTCATCATTATAGGCAGAAATGCCACAGTGCTGACAGATATTAATGCAGTTCACGCCAGGAGAGAATCTTCTTCCCATCAGACTCGATGTGCAGCAAGAGGGCAGTGCCATTTGCAGCCCTAGGGAGGATGTGTTTGAAAGGTGATGTGTTTTCCAGCCGGGAAGTTTTATTCCAAGACTTAAGTTCAGTCTGGGGAAAGGACACCTCAAAGCATCCTATTGAGGACCATGGCATCACTCCACGCTATACCACGGACGTGAGTGAAGGTGTATTTATAGCTTAATGAGGATTTGGGGTTAACTTTGGTGATTCAGATGGATTCTGGTAACTGCATGTCACCATGGCAATGACATCGCCCCATGGGGCAGGTTTGGTGACCTTGGGTGCCAACCCGACCCATAGTGATGCCCTGAGGTTTGCAGACTGACTCTGTGCTGCCTCCTGCCCCTCAGCCTCCTTTTATTTGCTTATCCCACTAAATATTCATCAGTAACATTTAAGACAAAGGAAAGAGATAATTACAAGGGGAGAGTTTTTTTGCAGTATTAAAGGTTAACAGAATTCTTGGCATTTGTGCCTTGTCGATCTCCATGTAATTATGCTCATTTCCCAGCATTCAGAGGCGACCGTGCCTGGTACCGCACAAAGATGGTACCCCGGGAGTTCAATTTATGAGCTCATTGCTCAGAACCTCCTGATTCCAACCAAGCATCCTGCTTAATGGCAGGACTAGTATTAATGTTATTCTTGGATGCAGAGTGCTGTAAGGGGCAGAGGCCCAGCAGCAAAGCTACAAGTGATCAGGCAGCATGAGGAGCACTGGAGTGATGGGTGTGAGACCCCACTTGCAGCACTGGGTGCAGTTCTGGTGTCCCCAGTGTAAGGAGGACATGGAGCTGCTGGAGCAAGGGCAGAGGAGGCCACGAGGATGAGCAAGAGCTGGAGCATCTCCCATATGGAGACAGGCTGAGAGCACTGGGGCTGTTCAGCCTGCATGGAGACCTCAGAGCAGCTTCCAGTGTCTGAAGGGGGCTACAAGGATGCTGGAGAGGGGCTCTGCATTGGGGACTGTAGTGATAGAACAAGGAGTGATGGGTTCAAACTGAAACAGGGGAAGTTTAGGTTGGAGATAAGGCACAAACTCTTTCCTGTGAGGGTGCTGAGGCGCTGGCACAGGGTGCCTAGAGAAGGTGACTGATGCAGGTCCAAAAGCAGCTGCACCTAAGGTTAATCCCTGTCTGTAGGATAGTCTCATTTTCCAAGACAGCAAACACCTGGCAGTGGGTTGGGGCTTTACTGGGTGTGCTCAGTGGTATAAAAGGGGGATGTCAGGGGTTCTGCTCTTCTTATCTGCTTTTTGTGGATCATCATGGTTTCAATCAAGGTATCTGCATCTCTCCTGATGCCTGCTCTTCCTGGACCAGGTGGCTTTCTGGTAGGAAAGGGTTTGCTGAACAAAATGAGGTGGAAAGGGGATAACTGTGGTGATGGGCCAATATCAGCCAGGGACATGGACCTTCTTGCTTCTCCTTGGAGTTTAGGATGCGTGTGTTGATATCCATATGGGGTGGGAAAGGCCTGGCTTGGTTTGTCTTGTGTAGGGCTATCCAAGGAGATAGGACAACAACTCTTGGAGCTGTTTTTCCAGAGCAGGACTCACAAATACCCCCAAATTGGGGGAAGAAGCTCATGTTGTCCTGTTTAAGGTTGCTGTGCTGGAGCTGTGATAGCCATGGTGGGAATCGGGATGGGGCTGGCTTTGCTTTTTCAGCCTATTCAGCATTTTCACTCTTCCAATGTGCAGTTCCTCCTATTAAAACATAAAGTGGATTGAGTTGTGGAGCACAGGGTTAATGTCATGTGCTTATAAAATGCTATTAGATGGCTAATGGCAGGATTTTATCCCTTGTCATCAGCTGGCTCTGGCACCTGATTGATGCCGATCAAATGCTGCTGTATAGGATGTCTTTCAGGGTGTTTACAATACAACAACGTGCATCACAGCAGCACAACAAGAAACAGATTTGTGGAAGAGCAGTATTGATCTGTAGCAAGGATCGATCCCAGTTCATAACTTTCCTCATGCCAGTGTGGCTCAATATCTCCTCATTAATTTTCTTTCTCTCCCTGTATGGATGCTTAATATTAAGACTGGTTGTACCAAGGTTTTCCCTTCATAAATACACATGCGTTGGCTGGGCTGCCGTAAAAGGCTTAAAGACTGAGATGTGATAGAAAGGACTAATCCTAAAGGAAAAGCCAGGCCTTGGGCTGTGCATCCCTCTGTGAGCTCATGTCCAAGCTTCAGTGCTGCTTGACCCATCTGTAGCTCATCCTCAGGGATGCTGCCCTGTATCCCTGTGTGTAGTGAGGATGGTGGTGCTATATGTGGGATTTTGGCAGCTGGTGATGGGGTTTCCCTCTTGAAATGTTGCAGGGAGGTAAATCCTATTCTGGCTTTAGCTTTGGAAGCACCAGCTTGGGACTGGCTTTTGCAGCCTCTTGCTGGTCCTCCAGCTCAGCTCATGGAGGGAGGGAGTTAACTTAGAGTGGACGATGCCAATCCTAGTGCTTGTTTTAAAGGGTGAAGTGTTCCTTTTTACCTGGTGCAGCAGATCCCAGATCCCCATGGCTTTAGAGAAGGCTCCCAAAAGCCCACTCTACTCACATTGAACAGGACAGTTACTATAAGTCTATAGAAATGCCAGTTAAACATTAACAACATCTTTAGCAGGTATTCAGAGGGGCTCCCTTTAAACACTGTGAAAAGGGTGCTGGTACCCCCCACTTCCTCCAGTGTCAGGATTGAGGGCTGAGTGCCCATAAGGATGCTTCTTGCATTCAGAAAACTGGCCTAAAAACAGCCCTGCCCAGGCAGTTTGTCCAGCTCAGCACTGGAATGCCTTTGGGGCCTGAGGGGCTCCAAATGCCTCCAGCCAAATAAAGGCTCTCAACCATTGTTTCTTAATTGGGGCCACCATTAATGAAGGGATAAATGAGTCAGTGTGGTGAGTCCCTCCTTTGTGTCTGCATTGAATGGTGTAGGCATTGAGGGCTCAGTAGTTAGTCAGGCAAAGCTCCCCCAGGCTCATTCACCTGACTGAAACCAAAGAAAACTAAGCACTTTTGCCACTCTGAGCTTCTTGGAGAATAAGGAATAGCAGGATATGTGATAGCAGGGATGAATTTGTTCTGAAGGAATGAGCCTGAATTACCTTTCTGCTCATATTTGGCCATTTCAGATTTGATGTCAACTTTGGGGTTAGAAATTGGCATCTCTCAGCTTCCTAGAAAGGAAAAAAAGGGAATTAAAAGGGAAAATCTGGTTGTGCAAATTGCTTTGCTATGACCTGCTCGGAAGGAGTTTCTTTAGTCATGAAACCTTTTGGTGTGGACAAGTTAGTATTGGATGTGTAGATGTTTGCAGGTGTGTAGGCACAGGGTGTATGGGAGACCTGCAAGCAGCTACAAGCACAAGAGATGCTGAGAAAGCAGCAGAAAGTGGTGTTTTACTTGACAAGGGGCCTGAACTGCAGCTTTGCATCAGGTTATCAGCCTTTGGGACCACTCACATCTCTAGATTAGAAGCTTAGGCTTGGTTTTGCTCTAAAAGCCTAAGGTTGGGGCAGGGTTTGCCTGAAGGCTCCCAGGCTGTGCAGTCCATCTGTGGGAAGCCAAACGCCATGGTTCTTCAGTAGGAGGGAGTTTAGGGGACTGATTTACTGCATCAAGACTCCCCTCCCCATCTATCCCTGTTCTGATAGAGATGCTCTATCTCTATGCCCAGGCTTGCTGCTTCTTCTAACCCCATCCCTCCCTCTCTGTGGTGTCAGCATCCTTCCAGTTGCCGTCTCCCAGGGAAAATCCTTTCCCTTCCTCCACGCATCCTACTGCTGCTCATCCCACCGAGCAGCTCCATCCCTGGCTCGCTCCGCTTGTGCTGCCCTGTTTGTGGTCTCTGCCAGGAGAGGGGGGCCTTTAGCCTTGCTGGAATGAAGGAGCCGGATACGGAGACGAGTATACAGCTGAAGCGTGCCTGTGCTTTGCTGCTTCTCATCTCCTGCCTGTTGCTCGCACTGAGAAAGAGCAGACCGAATAAATACTTTTATCCAAGTAGGAAGAAAGGGAAGGAGCTGAAAGCAAGGAGCTGCATTTCGTGCTCGGGTTGATGCTGCTTTGCAAGTGGCTGAGCTCGGCGCTCGGGCTGCTGCGGTCAAAACCCAGCGATGGAATAAAGACTCCCTCATCCCCAGAGGAGGCTACAAAGCTCTCTTTCTCTTGCTGCCGAACCTTCACAGCTGGACTCAGTTGCTGGCTCCTCTGCTGCTGGAGCAACTGAATTATTGAAAGGAACCTTGATTTGCTTTTCTCTTTGCTGTTTTCGTGCCTTGTGTTTATTGTCTATAGATATTTTTATAGTCTGAAGCAATTACAGCTGTCAGGAAAGAGACGAGCTGTGACAGCCTGATTTATATGTACATTGTATGTATGCGAGAGAGGGGGAGACAGACCAAGGATTCTGCTGGGCTTTAGTATGCAGGAGCCAGCGATACTGGGTTTAAATCCCTTGGGCTTCATCACACAACCTCACAAGCTCCTAACAGTGAGCTAAAATCACCCTTGCAAGGGCTGAAGCTGCTCAGCAGGTCACATTCTGCCCTGACCTCGCATGCTTTCAGTGCAGGCAGGTGCTTTCTTGCATGATTAAAGATGTTCCTTGCAATGATGACCCACAATGAAAGGTTAACTGGCTCTGGTTGTTGGAATCCCATGGGTTTTGCTGACACAGGAGATGCTCCCTGCCCATCCTGAGCTGCAGCCTCACAAAGAGAGCAGCCTCTTGAGTGGTGATGGCCTGTTGGTCCAGCACTGAGGAGGTAGGATAGTCCCCATCCTGCCAGGGGTGCTTGGATGCTGCAGCATCACCAAAAGCAGTGTCTATGCAATGGCACAATCCTATGCAAGACATTCTACCCTACCACTGATTGAACTGAGGTTTGAGAGAGCCCTCCCATGTCATTTGTGAGCCCAAAAGAGCTGCTCAAGGCAGGTGCTTACCCTTCCCCTATCAGCCCAGCCAAAGGGAGCTGCAAAGATTAAACTCCTCCTGCCATAAGCTGGGAAAGCTGCTGTGCCCTCTGGGGAAACCAGCACTAAATTCAAGGAGCAGAAAGCCTTCAGACAAGGGAGAAGCAGAGACTTGCAAAGCGATCCCCTTCTCCTGTGACCTATCAGCACGCACAATAGTAATAAAGCTTTATTTGACTGAGTGCTTCCTCGGCCCTGGCGCAGCTCATAATGTTGTAGAGATTAAATAGCACAGTTAGTGAATTAAGCAGTAGTTTACAGGGAATTCGGAGACTCCAGGGATTAGTAACGGGCTATGGATCCTTTCACATCTAGGTCACCACTTGGAATCCTGCTCAGGTTGGCAGCGAGTTGTAAAACGAGGAATAATTGGTGCAGTGTAATAGCTGCTGAGTGCACGGTGGGGAATGGAGGGAGGACTTTGGATAAGGTCCCGTGTTGCAGGGAAGTCACTGGGAACAGTGGATGGAGGAGGAGGTCTCGTTTCCCTTAATGTGGGGCTCAATGGGGGGATTCCACGAGTGCAGCACCCCGAAAGCCACCACTTAGCCCCTGGCTCTGTGTTTGCTTTGGGGCTTAATGCTCTGAGGATGGCTCCCGGGCACCTTTTTCCAGCAGGAAACTCTGCCTTGGCAATATGAATGTGCTTTAGCCACTAGAGGAGGGAAGGAGGAACTACCAGGCATAAGCAAATGTGCTGTTTGTTAAATTACGAGCCGATAAAAAGTACGCGGGGCTTGTGGCTGGGGAGGAATGTGCCGCTTAAGCTCACGCTGTGTGTTTGCGAGGTGCAGAGAAGCAGGAGGGCATCACCTGCTTGACTTAAGGGGGGGGGTGAAAATTGACCCGTGCCTCAGTTTCCCCTCCTGCATGGTGCCGAGGTAGAGGAGGGCGATGTTAGAGGTGCTGGGTGCAGGTAAGAGTGAAGGGAAGGGGGGAACGGGTCCCTGTGTAACGCGGTGCAGCGGGGGTTAAAGGCTGTCGGGTGAAGCGCGCTCCGCCCGCCTGGCTCTGTGTGTGTGTGTGTGTGTGTTCGTGCGGGTGTTACCGGGCTGTGCGGGAGCCCGATCGCCGGTCAGGGATGCAGCCGCTGCCATGACAACCGCGGGCAGTCCGCCTGCGCGCCCGGGGATGCTGCCGCCCGCCCGGGCCGGGATGCTGCTGCCTCCGCCGCCGCGGCCCCGCCGCTGAGGACACCGGGGGTGGGGGGTGCTCCGCCGTCCTGACAGCCCTTATCCTGCACCCGACGTGTCCTGGGTCCTGCATCCTGCATTGGCATCCCGTCTGGAGCAGCGCACCTTTGGGACCCAACAGCGGGGCTAAGGGAGAGGAACTGCCGGGCTGCCTTTGCCCGCTTGTGCCTTCTTGTGTCTGGACCCTTTGGCTCGCTCTCTCCGGGCGTGTTTTGGTGTTTTTGGGGCGTTTTTCGCTGTGTTTTTCCCCCTTGGACTGCCCCCGCTCCGCGCTGCGGGCTCGGGATAAGCGTACGGGAGCGGGGCGCAGCCGGGCGGCTCCAGCCCGTGCTTCCTCCTCATCCAAGTGAGCCGCGGACTGCTTCCCGGGAAGAGCCGGCTCGCCCAGCGTCCAGCACCTTTGCTACTTCTCCTCCTCTTCCTCCTCCCCTCCGGCCCTCCCGTCCTCCTCCCTCACCCAAGGATACTGGGGACTCCCTCCGGATGCCGCTCGGCAGGCTCAGCGCTCGCATCCTGCCTTGCCGGGGGCTCTCCTGATCTCCGTGGAGCTCCTCATCGCTCAGCCCCGGTGGTTTTGCTCCCCTCCTTCCCCACACACACGCACCCCATCCCTCCTCTCTCTGTCCCCCCTTCTCTTTTCGCTCCCGGTGGCCTTGTCGGGTGTGTTTTTTGCCTGTTGGAAAAGTCCCTGCTGCCCAGGATGGGGGTCGGTGGGTGCTTAGCCCTGCCCTGGAGGTGCCTAGTCGTCCTCTGTCTCAGGCTGCTCTTCCTTGTGCCCGCAGGAGTGCCCGTGCGCAGCGGAGATGCCACCTTCCCCAAAGCCATGGACAACGTGACAGTGCGGCAAGGGGAGAGCGCCACGCTCAGGTAGGAGCACCTGCAATGATGCCTTGGGGGGCTGAGGAGTTGGGGGGCTGAGCTCGTGAACCGGGAAGGCAGCCGGTGCCTTCGGGAATGTGCCTCACTTTCCCCATGGGGGATGCGTTGTTGGTGCTGCAGCAAGCGAGAAGGAGCTTTGGATGCCAAGGGATGGGGTTTGGCTTAGCCCCCCCCTTTCCCTGAGTTGTCTCTGGAAAGTTACTGGGGTCAGAACAAGGGAGTGTGATTCCTCCCTGGTCTCCTGCTGTCTTTAGGCATGGCTTGGGCACTTTGCCTGCGTTCGGTGGGGGTAAACACCCCTCTGCTCCTTCATGTGTGTCAAAGCAACCCAGTTGTTGGTGACCCCCCCCCGCAGTGGGATTTTATCCAGACCCGGTGTGATGCTGCGCTCCTTCAACCCCTCCTCATTCCATGGCTTGCTGCTCCCTGTCAGGATTAACTCTTTGTGCTAAAGGGAAATGTGGGGCTGAGCGTTGCGCCGGGGGTCCTGTTGCCTGCAGCAGCAATGTGCGGGGTGCCGAGGAGACAGTGATTTTAACCAGCCTAACTTGTGCCCTATCTTCTACCCGGTTCCCCATCCCTGTCCTCGCAGCAGATGGGCGCAGTCATCCCAGAGGATGTTTGATAGGGATATTAAAGAGGCAAAGGCAGGTTGTAATTGCAGCGCTGGGAAGCGGCGCTTGCGGCTCCGGCTTGCTCGGGAGCGAGTGACTTTGCTCCGTGCGTTGCATTGGTGACACCAACATCTGCGGGGCCAGCTGGGTGTGAGCAGTGAAAGCCGCACTCCGGCTTGATGCCAGCGAGTGGAAGCATTCCAGACAGGTCTGTTTTGGAATAGTGGGAAGCCTTCAGCCTCAATGCCCTCCATGTGTATTTCTTGCAACTCAGCTCTTGGCTGCCGACCCTCTTATCCCTTCCCATTGCGTGTTCTTGGGAAGGAATGAGCTGTGTTATGGCCATTCCTCTGGTTTTGTCTTGTGTCTGGGTGAAGAGGATGGAAAATGGGTGGCAAAGGGTGGAGGATGGAGTGTCTCACTAATTTGCATCACTGAGCTTGGCTTAAGTACTAAGTAGCTCCTTTCCTTGCTTGAAGTGTAAAGCTCTCCCAGACACCAAAAAGCCCACAGATATTGCCATAGAGGTATCAGAAAGGGAGGATTTGGGGGATATTTGGGGTCTGGGCAGCAAAACGCATAGGAAGATGGCAGCAGCAGGGTGGTATGAACATGGGTGCTGTGCAAACTTACTGGAAGGAAGCGAATTGCTCTGGTAGTGGGGTTCAGGAAAGGGTTTCCAGCACACATCATACTGGTGCTCGCCCAGTGTAGGCTCTGGGTGCTTACCTGGTGCTGGTGGAGAACAAAGACAAGCTGGGGTGAGTCAGCAGGAGGGATGCTGATCTTCTGTTGGAGAGGCCTGGTGGGAAGAGGGACAAATCCTGTGCCGGGGAGGGAAGGCAGCAGCTTGTCATCACCCTAAAGCTTTCCTATGCGCATCCCAGTGCGGCTGGGATGGTGGCAAGGAATGTCCATGTCCCTATGCAGGCATCTCGTTATTCCAAGTGTGCCTCGGGATATGGGCACGTGGGCTTTGGGGTAGGCAATCTATGGATGATATTCCCACTGTGCACACAACATTCCTGCTGTCCTGCCCCTATAGCAGGCAATCAGTGCCTTGCTGCTGCTGCCACCTTGGAGCACTGGTTTAGTAGTGGGAGACTGTTTTGCACTGGTGTTTTAAGGTGGTTTCCTTCTGGTTTGAGATGGGAGGGGTTAACATGGCAGGTGCTGGTCCATTGGTGCTGGTCCATTGCTGCATCCCCTGTTTGGTCCTGATCCCTGCAGCCGTGCAGTGTTATGGCATAGGAAAACCACACATTTCCAGAGGAAGGAATTAAGGAAGCGTGAATCTCCCCCCCAGCCCAATGTATCCATCGATCTGTGGTGTGGAGTTAACTTGTTTGGAATAGCAATGCTGCTCACAAAGGATTCAGTGGCTCCACCACTGCTTTTGGTCCTCTCCCCAGCCCTGTAAGGATGGCAGAGAGAGAAGGGTGCATGGGAAGGGGTTGAAAAGTAGGATTTCCTCTTTTCCCACTCGTTTCCATGCGAGGTGGGAGGATGGGGAGTCGCAGCCAAGGATTTGGAAGGGGAGGGATGTTTCTAGAGGTCCCTTTTTAGGTTTTCAGAGCCAACAAAAGGGAAAACAAGCTGAAAACTCAGCAGCAGAAGTTGCTGCTTCTCTGAAGTGCTCAGGAGTCCTTTCCCCATCCAGGGAGGGGGGTTGGCTATAGGAGATAGGTTATTACATATGGGATGGTGCGGCATGGAGGACCCTGAGTTTGCCATGCTAAGGGGGTTCCTTTCAGCTCCATCCTTGCCACCTCTCTAAGCAGAGCTAATTCAGCACATGAAAAAGATGCTGGATTGAAGGCTGTGAGGAGGCTTTCCCACTATAGGGTGCAGGCTTTGCTCCATGCAAAGCCAGTTACCATAAATCCACCATTAGGAGTCAGTTTAGGACCAGAGTCATTAGAGATGTTCAGGTATTTCCTTCCATCTCGCCATGTCTGTTAGAGGGGATGTTATGGATCTTCAGCACCAGCACTTTAGATCAGGTTTAGACCCTGGAACAGAGCTGTCTGCTGAGATAGGAGGGGCAGGATTTATCCCTGGATGCAGCAAAACCTGCAGGAATAGGAAGAGGGTTTGTGGGTCCATGAGCTTGGTGCTTTTACTGATGGATGTGAAGGTCCTGGGGCTGGGGCTGCTCTATGTGGGGTTACATCAAGGGCTTGGGTGGTTGTCTTGCTGGATCTCCTAAGGCCACATCATAAGGATGAGGCCTTTTGTGTCCCCTCCCACCGTGTTCAGCATCTGCCCTTACCAGTAGCAAATGGTTCACGCTGGAGAAACCCTATCCTGAGTATCCATCCAGTGCTTGAGCTGAGTCCAGGCGCTGCTGAGACCTCTGGGGCAGTTCTCTCAGCACCGAAACAAGCAGCTTGATTATGATGCCACTTTAATTGGCATCACTCAGCGCTTCCCACAGTGATGCTCTGATGATCCCATCAGCATGTTGCGTGATATCCCCCAAATCCAGTGGTGCCCCAGGCAGATGGAGAGTGGATCTGGCTGTAGGGTGAGAGCTGTTTCTTTCTCAAGCTCCTCTGTTCATCCCCTCTGCTTGTCTTGATGGAGTGATGTGATGCCTTTATTTATGCCCCCTTTGGTTCTAGCTCTACAAGTCAAATGTGAGTTTTACATGAGTCCAAGCTGGTTTTCTTTTAACCCTGATATTGCCCATGGTTTCCACTCAGGCTTTTAAAAGGCATTTTGCCACTGAGACCTGCCATGCTGTACCTCAACCTCTTTTGCCAATTGATTTTGCCCCTGTTGTGCTCTTGATATAATTTAGGAGAAATAATAAGTTGGCCATGAAACAAACCAAAATCTAGCGTGTGTGTTTGATGGATGCAAGCAAAATGTGCTTGTTTGTGAAGCAGAAAAGAGCATTTCTCAGCAATAGGTGTGTTTCTGTGACTTTTTCCTGCACCTTTATCCATGGGGATTTGCCTTTTCATGTTCTTAATGTGTAATCTGAAGAATGGGGTTGGTTTCTGGTGGATAACAGTGTGATGCTCCTTTCGCTTGGGGCCTGGGGGAGGCTGCATGTCCCCCTCCATCCCTGCTCCTGACAGGGCTTGGGCTATGCTGAGTCTCCACTGAGGGTTTGGGCAGCTGTATTTGTAGTTGGTGAGTGCAAACAGAAGGCAAAAGGACCTGCTCCAGGCTTTCTATCCCTGAGGAAGTGGTGTTTGCCATCCGTGTAGCCTCAGGGCTGAATGATGAGGGGGCTGTCTTGCAGAGATGAAGCTCCTGGTTGCTTCCTTGCTCTCTTCCCAAGCCTGGACTAAAGGAACATACCTTGGCTGTGGAGGCCAAGGTGCAATTACTTTGCTTTTCTCTGTTATTGAGCAGTGAAGGACTTTTGAGCTCTTGGGCTTGATGGGGAGCAGCCCTCAGCGACCCTATGGGCATGGGGTGAGGATGGAGCTAAGCTGCCACTCATATTAACAACCTAAGTTTGTTCTCCTCACGCCTTCAGTATCCAGCATGCTCGCCTTCTCCTTTTGTTCCTGAGGGTTAGGGAATACATTCAGGGCTGTGGTGACCCTTCCTATAGAAAGGTGAAGAAGGGGCAGAGCGTGTTCTGCATCTATGCCCTTACTCAGGAAAAGCGTTCAAGGTCAGGTTGGAAGGGGCTTGGAGCAAGCTGCTCTAGTGGAAGGTGTCCCTGCCTGTGGAACTGGATGAGCCTTAAGGTACCTTCCAAACCAAACCAGACGGGGATGCTATAAATCAGTGCAGATGTGAGCAGGACTGAGGGTTAGGACTTCACCCCTGCCTCTCTTTTCCTCCCATCATTGCTGAGTCCTCCTTTTTGGCCAGGCTTTTCTTTCCCCATCCCTGGAACCTCATCAGAAGCAGTGCCCATGTGTGCTGCTGGGGGCTGTTTGTCTCTTTGCTTGCGATGGCATGTTTTAGAAAGAGGAGTTTATTGCTCAAGTGACGTGTCAGCAAATCTCCGCCACCTCTCTCCCATCACGGAGATAGAATCAGCTTAAGGGGGGGGGGGGGAATTGTCATATGCGTGGATTATGTTTTATTTCTTCCCTTTTTTTTCCCCTAGTGCAATTTCCATCTGAGATGAGACAAGCTCCTGATTGCTGTGCCAGAGGAGGGTTTCCCTTTACAGCTCTCCTGGTAGAGCTGCTGCCTCTAGTTCACTGGAGCTGTCTGGGATGGAGTCTCCTATGGGAGTGTCATCTCCATCATAGGGTTAATCGTCTCCAGTCTACCAGCTCTGGAAAGGTTTAAGTCATACACACTTGTACCCTGCTCCTTTGGGATGGGAAGAGCTTGGGAGAGAACAAGGGAGGGCAGAGCATCCTTAGAGGTGACATCTGGCCAGCGGAGTGTTGCTGGGGTGGCATTTCTATACATTAAGCCATGGTTATGAAACAGAGGTTGGGTCCTTAGCCCTGTTGTGACTCCTCCTGTGACGTTAGGCAGCCTCCTGAGTCCTCTGAACTATTCGTGTCTATTCGTGTGCAGCAGTTGCAACGCTTCCTTTCTCTGCCTCTGTGAGTCATCTGCTTGCGTTGCTGTCCTTTTGTGGCAGGATGCATCATTCCGTAAGGAAAACACGAAGAGCATCCTCTCGGAGAGCACCACAGATATCCACCTATGTCTTGCTCCAGCCCGCGGTTTGGAGAGGCTAGTGTGAGCATTTCTTAGTTGGAGGTGTCATTGCAGGGCTATATGGGGTATGGTTGTGGTACTGGAGAGCTGCTTGGTGGGTAGTGCTCATTAGGTAAGAACCAAAGCAAAATTAGGGATTGGGACCAGCAAAAGCAGTGTCAATCCCAACTATGGGACTACTCGCAGCCCCAGACTCAGCTGAGAAGCTGCTCTCATCATGGCCATCAGCTAACCTAAGCCTCAGACTAGTGGGTGAGTCCATGGGCTGGCAACCAGCCTCATCCCTAGGTCTTGGCCATCCTGATGCTCCCTGTAGGGCCCTGCTCTGCCTTAGCAGAGGCCTTTGTGCAAGGAGCATGCCATTGCTTGGCATTGTGCATTATGAACTGGCAGCTCTATGGAGATCGTAACAAGAGGTGGGTTGGGATTTGGGTCATCTTCAGCCTGCCTAAATCATTGCTTCTTCTGGTGGCTTCACTGGGGTTACTCCAGCTTGTGGTGTTGGTAAAATCTCATCTTGGTCTATCAGGGTTGTTCTTTCCTCCTCCCAGACCCACCTAAACCTGCCAGTTTGAGCTCAGCCATCCTTATCTTCCTCCAGGAGGAAAAGGGGAATATCATGAAGCCCTAATCTATGACCACATCAGTGACAGAAGGACCTAATAAAGACTGTGATGAGAATACAGAGCCTAACAAACAAGCAAATGGGAAAATGCAGTCCCCCCAGTGCTAGAAGGAGATTTATGCCAACAAAGGGGTTGATCCAGTGCTCATTAATGTCATCACAAGTCTTTTTCCTAAGTGTAATGGACTGTGGATGAGGTTAGAGCATGGTGTTTTAGTCTTGCTACAGTATGCAAACTGCTACCGGGTTGTGTGTGGCATAGCAATGCAGAAAGCCCTCTCTGAACAGAAAGTTTGCTCCTTGTTGCATGTAGCACCTTAGCAAAGCAAATGGGAAACACCTTCTGCTCTCCTTAGGCTCCCTTTTCGGAGGTGCAAGGCTTCGAAAGAGCCAAGTCTGAGATTTGGGCTTAGCTGTGGGGATGCTGCAGCATCTGCTGAGATACCAAATGCACCTGAAGCGTTAGGATATTGAAAGCCTTGCTTTAAATAAGGATTCTTCAGCTTGTGGTGGTGGTGCTGGTGCTGGGAAGTGGTCCTTGGTTCATAGACCAAGTGAGGAGGCAGAAAGCCAATGGATTCGTGTGGGAAGGCTGGAGGCAAACTGGACTTTGCAGCTGGATTCTCCCTTGGAAAAGCCAGTGTTAGTGAGAAGGAGACAAGGGCTGCAGAGTGGAGCCTGGTCTGAAGGTGGGGACCCCTTTGGGGAGGGTGCTGAATAGAAAAGGACACCAAGGGTCAAACGGGAGATGAGCGAGTCCAGCTCTGCATCTCAATGAAGCCAGAGCAAATAAGGAATCAAAGCACCTTCCAACAGGAGCAGCTGGTGAAATATCACAGGGTGTTTTTTTCCCTGAGATGGGAGGGTTTGACCAGCTCTGTGCTTGCAACCAGAAATGGCTCTGACACCTGCGTCTGTTTTATCAGACACATGCAGAGCCCCGGACACCATCCAAACCTTCATTACTTTGGGGGTTGGAGTCTGATGGTTGATTTCTCCTGCGGGTTTTTTCCATGCTGGGATCATCATTTTCCCAGCTACGCATCCTCTGGTGTGGTTTTCAGGCTTATGCATCTCTTCTAGAGACAGAAAGCTGTTGAGAAATCACATTCTCATAGGTATGAAAAGGGCAGCTCCAGGTTCAGAGCCACTTCCAAATCTCAAGATGATTTGGACCCACAGATCCTAATATTTGGGTTCTTACCCTCAAATCCTCCAAATCCAGTAAATTATAGGTGGTAGGGCTTTATTCCAGGCTAATCTTTAACTTGGCCTGTACAAAGCTCTTGAGGAGTTCAAAGGAAGAGTGATCAAGGTGAAAACTTGAGTGTTTTCCAAGCCTTTAAAGGTGCTTTTCTTGGGTTATGTGTGTATGATGTGATCAAGTCCTCTACAAACAGGAGGAGCAGAAGGTATCTGTTAGCCTTGACCTGTGTACTCACAACAGCCTCTCTCAACACTTGCGTTGGTGAGACATGGTCAGGTCAACATCTTGCCTTGGGTTCTTATTGCTTTGTCATGGAGGGGGTTGGCTGAGATGTCTTCACTGATGCGCATCAGTTGGGGCTCCTAAATATCTCTGCTCGTCCTTGGCTCGTGGAGGGTGGCAGCTGCAATTTCCTTGCTGGTTTCAAGCCAGCAGCACACAGGCCATTGGCATTGCTTAGTGAGACATGGGGCCCTTCACCTCGGTCACCTCCATGAATCTAAAACCAACACGCCAGGTATTTTTGGCCATTCAGAGGTCTGCTTTGGTGACCTCCATCCACTCAAGTGGCACTGCCCTAAGCAGCCTCAACAAACAGCCAAGGCCTGAAGGGCTGGAGAGGGGCTATTTATCAGAGTCTGTAGTGATAGGACAAAGGGGTAATGGGGTCAAATTAAACAGTGGAGATTTAAGGTGGATATAGAGAAGCTCTTCCCTGTGGAGGTGCTGGTTGCCCAGAGAAGTTGTGGCTGCCTCATCCCTGGCAGCATTCAAGGCCAGGTTGGACACAGGGGCTTGGAAGGTGCCCATGGCAGAGGATTGGAACTGGATGAGCTTTAAGGTCCAACCCAACCATTCTATGGTCACAGGGTGATAAATATCCTCTTGGTCCTTCTAGAAAAGACTAAAGGCTTGATGGTGATGCATTACATAGGAAAAGCTTCACCAACCTGCCAGGACTGACCCTCTAGGTTGGTGGGAGTTGAAGCAGGAAGGGATGGAGTCCATGGGGTTTGCAGCCATGGGGGGACGGGAGCCTTCAGAGAGGTGCCATGGGGCTCTGAATTGGTGTGGAGATGTCAGCTCTTCTCTTGGCTTCCCTTTGCTGTGCCAACTGTCAGTGATTTAACTAAGGTTTTGTCAATAAACGTGGCATTGGGACAGCTGTCACCATGCCGGTTCAAAGCACTCCTTTTGTCACTAAGAGCTGGCAGGACTGCTCCGTTTGCCCTGCAAACACAGCTACCACTGCCAGTTAGCTCCTGAAGCCAGGGCTGTCAAGGAATGGCTGGGAGACCATGGCTTCATGCAGGGAGCCCAGCAAGGCATTGCCAGGGCCTGGTGTGAGGCAGCTTTTGCATCTCCAAACTAAATAAATGGCTTGATCCGTGAGGAAGAAAACCCATCTGAATGTGGCTGGAGGGCAGGGAGGTTCCAAGCCAGGATCCCAAGCTGCAGTGCCGGTTCCTTTCCCATCTTATCCCAACCCTGTGGAGAGCCCAGGTAGGGTGAGATGGGGATCCCAACCAGACCTGGGTTTTGATGCACCGAGAGAGCAATTTGGCACTGGGACCATGAACGCTTTTCACCTTGGAGCGTGGGCTCCTCATGCATCAGGTTTGGGTTTGGATAAATTCATCTCTATGGGACTAGGTTGGATTTGAGCAGAGAGAACTGTCCTTTGAGCCCATCAGTCTTGCTCAGCTCGCTTATCCTATTAGAAGCACATTCAACACCTTCAGGCAGTCTGGATGCTCCTCCTCCTAAGAAACCTCACTGGAGAGGGGATGCTGTGGTCTTTCTTCCTGCTGTGAAGTCTTGATCCTCTACCTGCTTTTCTTCTCTCATCTTTGCAGCTCCAAACAAGCCTCTCCTGGCCCATGGTGTTTCTCTCCCAGTATCAGGTATAACTTCCAGCAGTCAGCACCTATAGCCTTGCTGTGCTGACGCGGGATGCAGGCAGTATAGGAATCAGCACATGACATCTCTCTTTCTAAGCTGCTGTAAAATTAGCTTCATCTCAAGTGGCAGAAAATGATCATATCCTCGCTTGAGGGCGATGAAGAATATTCCTGAGTCACTGCTAGTGATGAAACAGGCAGAAAATCCAGAGTGATACACAGCTGCCCACTCAGTTTTAATCACTGAGCCCATTTGCTGCTGCAGAGCCTTAAGGCACAGCTTCCTCCTCCTCTCCCTCCCTTGCATCCATCACTCCCTTTAGTGGCCTGGGCTGTGGATCCCAATGATTGCCCATCCCAACAGCAAGGTTAGGAGCATCCTGTGCTGCTTCACCACCCCCATGAGAGGAGAGGAGGAGGTCAGAGCTTCCTTTCCTTAAAGCAATCAGAGGAAAATGATGGATTTTGGTCTCCTTCAAGCTCATCCTCACCTCAGAGATTTTCCCTGCTGCTTCCCAAGTAGCTGCTATGCTCACGAGGACATTTCCTTTTGTGTTTCTCCCCTATCATCTTCAGTTCAAAGCCATCTCCCTGGATTCCTATGTCTTGGATAAAGCCACCTTCTTTCCTCTAACCACCAGCTCAGGGCTTGGGAAACCTCTTGCCAAGTTTGCTGGCACCAAGGCCAAGGAAAGCCTTCAAAACACTGGTGAGCAGCAGCAAAGTGCTGTGATGCTTCCCTTCCTTGCATATGCTCCCTGGCAATGTGTTGGTGCTAAGGACTCCTCAATAGAGGCTTCCTGCAAGTCCTGCCCTGCCAGCTCTCCCCTAAATACAGATGGAAACCCCCCACGCTCTGGGCTGAAGGGTCTGGAAAACCCTGGCAAGGTTATCCTGAGTCCTTCGGCTTGGGAATTGCATCCTTTTCCCTGTCTTTCATGTGTCTCAAATGCTATCAACAAGGTTCAGCATCGTTTTGGGGGAAAACTATAGCAATTGTGGTGTTTGAATGACGACTCTTTTGTTCACCAGTAAGCTTGTCAGGATTTGTCCCTTAAACTGCTTTTTAGATGCTCTCTATCCTGCAGATTGGCCGGGATATGCTATTCACACAAAACTCTCCTGGTGTCACACTTCTGCTAGAACTTAATAGCTCCTACCAGCCTGCAAGGGGAATAAGCAGGACTGGTGACAGAACAGACAGAAATGTGTCAAAGCAGGGTTTTGCCAGCATAAAAAATAGTGCAGAAGCTCATTTCCCCCCCTTCCCAATGGGAATTGCTGCACCAGTGGAAGTTCTCCACACCAGCCAGCCAAATCCAGGCAAAATTCCATGAAGCCCACTCTCCTCTCCATAATTCCCATCAGCTTTGCAAGCAGGGCACTTATATCTTAGTGCAAGCAGGTGCAGAGCTGCAGGACATAGGCAGAGCATCTCACTTTGGTGGTTATTCCAGTGCCGAGCAGTTTCATTCTCACATCAGGCAGTGTGATCAATGCTCCTCCATAGCTTCATTTCCTTTTTCCTCATCTTTTTTCCCCCAGAAAGCAGGGTTTGGGTGGTGCAGTTTGGGATCGATTCCAGGAAACAAGCAGCAACATGAAGGGATGGGTGGGAATTCCAGGTGGATGCTTTGGAGGGATAAGCCCGTTAGTAAATGCCCATATCTTTTCTCCCGGCGGTGCCAACTGGTGCTTGTTTCTCCTGCTGTGATTCTGAAACAGCCTCCCTCACCTCTGGCAAAATCGGGATAACAAGGAGGGAATGCTGACACTGTTTGCAGCAGTCTGATTGTTCCTCTTTCCCCTGGCTTGGGAAGGCAGAAATAAAGTTGGATTTCAAGTAGGGTTGTTGCAGTAATGGAGGGAAATGAGCAATGCTCTTCAGCCACCTTCTCCTTCCTTGCATCCCCATAAATAACCCTTCTTGCTCGGAGATGGGTTGGCTCTTACAGGAGAGAGATGGGGTTTGAGCTGTTATTCCTTTGCCATGGCCCTTTCCTGCCTGTGGTTCACCTTGTCAGAGCATGCTTGTGCCCAGGGCTCCTCCTCCAAGAGCCTCAGCTCTTGGATACGAGCCTGCTTTACCACCGCGTTGCCAATCCCAAGCTGCTACTTCGGTGTTCATCCCAGCTTCTTTAAGTCAAATCCCAATGATGACCGAAGTATGAGCCTTTAGGGGGTGGACAGCAGCAATGCCAAGTGCCTGTTCCTGGGAGATAGCCAAAAAGTGCTTAAAATACCCAAATTACTGCCTGATCCTTCTGTGTCCACCCTGTTTTAATAAACCCAGGTCTGGCCATGCAATAGCTTTACCCAGCAGTGAAGTGCTGACCTGCTGTGTGTGAGGCAGAGCTTGCAAACTGCATTTGGGAACCAAAAGATGTTAATGTAGAAGTGGTGTTGATATCTATGGGATCTTCTGAATAGGATTGGCCAGGTTTTACATGCATTTTGGCCACCCTATTTCTAGCTTGCTTGCCTAAAGTCATTGGAATCTTTGTAGAAGCAGGGTACAAAATAGGCACGTAGAGGTTGAGAGATGTCATTAGTCACCAGACAGAATGAGCTCAACTCTTGTACGAGACGCCCAAGACTCTGCGTGGGCACTCTATGTAAGACTCAGGGGAAGATGGAACTCCAGCCTTTGCATCCTTTAGGACTGAAATGTGTAGGAAACCACATGTTCTCCGTGGTATGTGTAGAGTTATTCATTAAATACAGCAAGAAGTTTGGATGGGGAAGGCTTGAGTGCAAGACAAAGTGCAGTGATGATGTGGTGGTGATGGAGACAGGCTGCCAGTCCTGGTGATAAGGAGAAGAGACAAAAGCTCATGCTTAATGCAGCTGATATCAAATAGGGAATGCTGCACTTGGCTTGCCTGAATGAGGAGACAGCAACATCTGGTTGCTGTGGCATTGCTGAAACCAAGTGGCTCACCCTTCCAAAAGCTAAAGGTAACGTAAGAAAACAGAACAATGACACCCAAAACTACAGGCAAGCCACGAACTTGCTTTCCAGAAGTTCCTAATGCTGCAAGAGGCAAAGTGCTGGAGAGAAAAGGCATCAAAAAAGCAGGGGCAAGAGGGAGAAAATGCCTTTCTGAGCTCTCAAACTAACAGCAAGCAGCTCTCCTATTATATTTCCTCCTTAGTCTTTGCAAGAGAACAAGGGCCCAGAGCCCTCTCGGCAGATGGACAATGTTCATGCCTTAACCACTTAACAGCCATTAGCCTAATTTCACGTCCTGGAGCCAAATTAAATAATAAGGAAGAGGCTTTGCAAAGCTGGTTTGGAGGCTGCGTTAGTGCCTTTCACTTGATAACCTTCTCATAAACAGATGCTCCCTCTCTACCCTATTAACCTTGGCTGAGAGCGGGGAAGGGGCCTTTGCTGAAGCAAACAAGCCAGACCTCAGTGGCAAAGGGGTCCAGATGTTGGGGTCCTTTGTATTTTAGACATTCCTCTTTGTTATCTCCCCTCAATGCCCCCAGCTGTGGAGGTGTTCCCCATTCTGTGGTTGCATCCAGGTCATTTGAACGTGCCAAATGATCCATCTTGGTCAGCGAGTCCATCTGTACCTGCTGGGAGAGGCTGTGCCACCCGGAGCTGATTCTGTGGACAAATCCGCTTTAGTTGGGAAGGGAAAAGGTGGTGGTGTTGATAGACACGAAAGGGGAGGTGGTTCCATGGCTCTGTGCCTCATCCCTCCCTGGTTTTGGCTCGGGAAGGGCATGGGGAGCTGCTCCATCCTGCATCCTGGTTGTACCACTGCTTGCCCTTTCGGATGAAGTCATTTTGCTGCTCTCTGCCTCTTTTTGTGTTGAAATAGGATTAGTACTTGCTTAAGCCTTTGGAACTTGTGTGTATTCACTGGCAAAATGCTTTTGACATGATTTTGGTGATGGGGGAGGCATTTTCATGTGTGTATATGTTTTTAGGTGCCTTATTTTATGATGCACCCCCCTCCCCACCCTGTTGCTAACTGTTTGCTCTGTGCTTTGCATCTCAACTTTGAGCCTTGTGAAGTTTTCAGGGGATTATAGATGACCGTGCTGCTATTTCTGGTGCAAGGTTTTATTTATTAAAAAGCCATTTTCCTTCATTAAAAAGCTCCAGTGATGGGAAAGAGATGAGCGGCTCTATTACTGGTGGGTAGCATGCCACATCACCCTGGTGCTGCTGAGATGATGCGCTGCATACTCTTCCTCTATGAAAGCAATATATCCAAATGAAGCCACCCAAAATCAGGTGCAAACCCCATCCCCTGGTCCAAGGCAATGGGATGGATGGGAGAAGGTTTGGTGCAAGGTTTCCAGCAGCTCCTTGGCACCAACAGCAACTTGACTTCCCTTCCTCATTGGTTTTCATCCTTTGTCTAGGTTGTCACGCAGGCTCTGCTT
Source organism: Melopsittacus undulatus (assembly GCF_012275295.1). Lineage (NCBI taxonomy): Eukaryota > Metazoa > Chordata > Aves > Psittaciformes > Psittaculidae > Melopsittacus > Melopsittacus undulatus. Next base: position 5,553,153 of record NC_047541.1, read on the forward strand.
TCATATGCAAACCCCATCCTCTGCCTGGCATGGAAGCAGATTAAAGGCAGATTTCTTACAAGTTTGCTTCATTTTGGTCCAAGATAGGAGTAAATGACTTGCCTCCTGCGGTGGGGACATTTGGAAAGGCTTTGTGCCGTGTGGGTTCTCCGAGGTTCGGATGAGGCTGAATCTCATTTTTATGTGGCCTTTTCCTCCATGGGGCGCTTGCAGAGTCCCTCTCCTGTACCTGGCTGCCTATCTGTACTAGACTTGCAGGTATTTAATGTCTTTGAGCCATCTGTTCCTCTGTCAAATTCAGTTAAAATTGGCCAAGGGCTTCACAAATTATTGGGAAGATTGCTAGACGGAGGCACACAGGCGAAGAGCCAGCAGGACTCAAGGCTAAAAATGCATCAGGGTATGGTATTTGGAGACAAGGCAGCTTGGGAAGATGGGATCCACATCCAGCTTTTCCCCAGTATGGGATACATTGGGTTTGGGTCTGGGTTTTGGTACTGTAGAAAGCTCCTTTGCGGAGATGGACTTTGCTTTGGGTAGGATGTGTTGCCTTATGTTTTCTTGCATACAGTCATAGATAGTGTTGGGTTAGAAAGGACCTGAAGATCATCCAGTTCCAACCCCCTGCCATGGGAAGGGACACGTTCCACTGGACCAGGTTGCTCCAAACCCTGTCCAACCTGGCCTTGAATGGAAGGGTTGTATAGGGTAAGAAGGTGTAAGAGATATAAGATGTACCCATTGTGATCAGCATTAGCTTATCCAGAAACTGGATGCCCCATCTGAGAAGTCTTGGAAAGAGAGATCTTCTGGGAGTGCATCTCCCAGAATCCCATCTTTTAGAACTGGGGGATACTGATGACCAGTGTGGGCTAAGGCAAGATGAAATGCATCTGTCAAGAGAGCAAAAGCAAAGGAACTATTAAAAACCCACCTCAAAGGCTGGGTGGCTCTTGATCCATTAACATTCCTGTAGGAGCCCAGAAACGGCTCCAGAAAAGCAGAGGCAATCTGGGCTTCTTGCTCCTGTGCCTGCAGGTGTCTGAGATGATGGATGTCTGCATCTGAGTGTGTTTGTCTAGTCCCCTTTTGTAGTTGCTGGAGAAGCAATGGGCCTTTCTAGGGTGCAATTCATCCCAGTCTAAGGCAGATGTCTGAAATAGGTCAGACAGATTGTGTCCTAGCAGTGCCTTTTTCTCTCCATTTGCTACAAAAAAAGAGTCCGAATGGCTAGCTTGCATGTTGAGGGGATAAATCCCTGCTCAAGCCATAGAAGAAGCCATAGGATCAAAATAGGGAATACCTAGCATTGATCAGGGCACGGTGATGGAGTTAGGGAAGGGTGTTAAGCAGCAGGAACGCACCTGGTGTTTCAGTAAGCAGAAAAAGGGGAAGAAAGGGGTTTTCTTGGTGATTTGATCTTGTAGTCCATTTGTTTCTCATCCCTCGAACTTCCAGCTAAGCAACTCTGCACGTGGCTTGTCATTAGGTACCTCACCCAGCAACCTGCACGTTCATTAGTATTCTTTTGAGTGCTAACGAAATGTCTGAGCTGCATCTTTTCTGCATGAGAGGCTAAAATGCATTAGCGCTAAGGGAAAAATCAGACTCCAGTGCTGTGGAGACCACCCGGAGCTGGCCCCTTCTGCCAGCAAAGCATTTGTGTCAGTGTGGCAAAACCACAGGAGCATAAAACCCCCAAACCAAACCCAAAAGCATTCAGAAGAGAATTTGATCTTTCTAATGGCATCCTTTCTAATTGCATCCGCAGCAATGTGGCGCTTGGAGATGAGGATCTTCCCACCCCAGTGCAAAGTCTGCTGCAGAAATCCATAGGAATAAGCAACTGGAAGCTGAGGGTTGGGTTTTAGGGATGCTCTGCTTGTCTTTAGGGACCTACAGGGCTTCTTGGCTCTGCTTCTTGTCTTGGGTAATGGGGGTGCAAGCTCCTTTTCAGGCTGGGGTGGTGTGTGCCAAGGAGGTGAAGCAGCACGAGGCGCGTGGCTGCGCCCTGCCTGCCTAAGAGGCTTTCATTGATTTCCATTTTCTTCAATGGAAACAGAACTGACATGCATTAACCAGCCTCCCAACCTCTCCAGAGTAGGGATGGAGGCAGCAAAGGCTTTATTGCTGATGATTTTTTCCCCTTTGCCTTGTGTTTCTCTCCTGTTTCTCTTTGTGAAAGCTCTGGCTGGAGCTGGGGAGATGGAGATGGGGTTTGAGTGTGGAGAGGAACTAAAAACGAGGTGGAAATGAAGCTCCCCTAATGTGACTTACCCCCAGTGTGAATTTTAGGAGGCCCTATTTATTTACCAGCTTAGATGTCCACAGAGAGCTCTGTGGAATAGCCATGGGGAAGATGGATGGGAGAAGCCGTCTCTTCTGGCTTTATTTGGTAGCTCTGATGCACCACTCTGTGAAGCTCTTCCTTAGGGATGGAGCATGGCCAGGCTGTGAATAATGGGGTGTGGAGTGAGCTTTTGAGGGGGTTAACAGAGTCCTGCTCCACTAAAAGCAGCTCCAGTCGAAAGGGTTTCTTTCCTCTCTGGGAACAGGGGCAGGAACAGGCATGGATCTTGCTGCTGGTACCCAAGATGCTGGTGGCTCCATCACCAGCTTTGCTTGCATCCTTCAGTCTTCCACCCTGCAGCCCATCCCTTACTAATTATCCCAAATGTCTACATAGCTCTTCAGGAAAACCAACTTCTCCCTATTTCAGGACCCGTGTCAGGTAGAGGAGAGAGCAAAAAAACCCATTTATACGTGAAAACTGGCTTTTCAAATTGAAGTTTGAAGCTGAATAATATATATTTAAGGTTGTATATCTAGATATAATGTTGATTTATGAAGCTTATGTATATTTTATAGGTACACATTTGATGCTAGATATTTAATGCCCCCCTTTCGTGTTCTTGTTTCTCATCGCTAGCTGTCACTGTGCAACTCTTCAATAACTCTGCTTTGGATGCAGTTGCAGAGTTTTCTATGGGGGGTTGGTTTTTAATATACTGTTTATGAAGAAGCCTGATTTGGGGCAGAATGTACTTTTGCAGCACAACGCGTCTGCAGCAAATGGGAAGCTCTCGTCAGAAATAACAGTACACACAAACAAGGGATGGGGGAAGAAAAAGGATTATTGGGGCTTTTTTGGATAGTGAATAGTGCAGAAATACCTTTGACATTTCCCCAGACTTATTAGACAGGTCTCGAGCTGACTCAGGTACCCAGTTTCCAAATGTTTCTGCTTGGACTAAACCTCAGCTGCTGATTTAATGGCAAATCTCTTGTTGCTAGCCCAGCTGTGCTGCACCATTCCCTGCTGGAAAAGCAGTCCAGGCTCTGCTTTTTAATGAAGGAGTTGTTAATGCTGTGTGTCCTGACTCCCTCACCCATCCCCATGTGCTTGGAGGATGCTCGGAGTCCCCCTGCATCGATCCCACTCCGGTTATGGATGTTGGCATTGGAAAGTTAATTAACTTTATCCAAGTATCTCTCCTGGAGCTCAGGATCCTTGTCAGGATGCTGTGCCCTTTGCTTTCTGGGTGGTGGTTTGCAGCATGGGACACACTGTTGTAGCCAGCCTGGGGTTGATGGGAACACTGGGGAATGTATGTCCCTAGCTGGGAAACATTGACATGCTGGAAGTGGAGGCACTGGGAGTTGTGGGCTCCGTGCTTGATTGCTTTCCTGATGGGTACTATAAAAATGAATGCATTAGAGAAAGAATGTTTGATTTAAAGAGTGCCTGGATGCCGACACCATCTCTATTTGTTTGCCTTCCTTTAGCAGAAACCTTGTAAAACTTTTATGAAGCATTAATGGCTCAGTGGGTTTTTGTCTCAAGCACATTTTAAGAGGTGAAGGTAACACCAAAGAACTCCAGCCCAGTTTCACCCTCTTGGGAAACATGGCACACGGAGTGCTTTGGGAGGAGCTGCTGGGAAAGGTGGGCAGGAGGCACAGGATGGGTTGCAGAAGCAGAGGGATGTGAATGTAGATACTCAGTGTCATAAACTAACCCTGAACTTGAGAATGCTTGTGGTTAACCTCTCTGTTTGTGATGAAGGGCGTTTGAAGGTTAGTGAGCTCCTTCAAGGCAGAGAAAGAGAGAAATGTAGGATCATAGAAGCACTAGCATCCTGGCTGGCCTTCCATGGCTCTGCCTTGAGCACGCTGGCAAGAAGCTTGCGGTCAATACCTTGGTCAGCAGAGATGGAGACGGCTCTTTCGTTTCTATGTTATTCTGCTTAAATGAGTGTTGAATGCTGTCATCCTCCTTTGGAGGAGGAAGGCTAACCTGGCACCAGAGCAAAAATGCAGAGCTTGTGGTTTCTCTGCCCAGCTTTGCCAAGGATTTCCAGGCAGGGCTTCTTTTACAACAGTGCCTCAAGCCATAGCCCTTCAAGAGTTAGCTGGGTAAGGGGAGCAAACAAGCCCTGGCAGCAGGCCTGCAGAAAAGCATGGAAAACATCCAGCTCCAAGGAGCTTAATGGGAAGTTATTAGCTTGAATATCCTCCTTATTATGGAGGCTGGGCTGCCTTATCATCCTGACAGCCCTGAGTGATTTATGGCCTTCTGAAAGGAGGTGAGCTGAGGGTTTGTGGTTGAGGCTTTGCTCTGCTTGACCTTCCCATTGAGGAGCAGCTAGGGATTGTAACACCATCAAGGCAGCGCTGGGAGCCAGGAGACATATGCAAGGAGGGAGTAACAGGATGAACAGAGGGCAACTGAGGACACTGATGGCTTCTTGGTGGCATTCAGAGCTTGGCTTGCCATATGGGCCTGTATTGAAGTGCCATGGCAGGCAGGGGAGTGTTTGGTATCACTAGTGACAGCTCGGGTTTTGGGGACAGCCCTTGGGGCTTGCTTACTGTTACTAAATCAATACTCCCATATCCTACCCTGGGTAATTTCAAGCCTGGCCAAGGATAAGTGGATCATGGGTTAAAGTTAGTGCAGGTCATAGGATGTAAACCTGCTGTTGCTACCAGGAACATCTGCAGGGGACCATTTCAGCTGCTTTTCAGGGTTGTTTTTGTTTAAAGACAGCTTCATGGCCTGCTGCAGAAGTGGTCAAGATTTGGGTCTGTGCTTCTGGTAGGGCTTTCACATGCAAGGAGCTCACTGTGGTGGAAGGAATGAAACAAGAAGCAAACACTTTGATATTAACTCTTCCTGTGTTGGTCCCCATACAGCTCCTTGTGAGACTCTCCTGTCTCATGTCTTGTCTTTTTTTTTGCTGAAGTTTCTTGAAATATGCAGTAGCAATCAAGGCACTTAACTATAATTGCAGAGAGACTACCTCATGAAGGCGGGCCACAGAGATAGCAGGTAATTACAACGAGTTATAAATGGATAGTTATTTACAGCAGGAGTGATGCACAGGGATTTAGTTAGCGGAAGGCTGAACTGGTGTTTGAGGCAAAGGACATTTGTTTGGGGTCGTTTCTCCCAGGCCCTCTTGTGCCTCAGCCACCTCTTTGGTGTTCATCTGCTTCGTCTGTAAGACAGGGAATATGGAGTCACCATTTTGGGGTCATTAGCAAGCTGTCAGGGTCTGTAATAAGAGGTGATTTAGTAAGGCATATGCCTGAAGATGTATGGACTTTCAGGGCAAGACTTAGATCTCATTCCAACTTGAGTGATGCTTCATGAGCGAGCAACACCCGTAGTCAACCCGTGCTGCTGATCTGACCACTGGCTTTCTCCTGGTTGCAGTGTCCTGACCTCCTGTAGTTGTAGAGGGGTTGCCTTCTGATACAAGGGAGGAAAATATGCCCTTTGGGTCCCAGAATCATAGAACAGTTTGGGTTGGAAAGGGCCTTAAGATGATCCAGTTCCAACCCACTGCTATGGGCAGGGACACTTCACTCTAGACCATGTTGCCCAAGGCTCTGTCCAACCTGGCCTTGAACACTGCCAGGGATGGAGCATTCCCAACGGCTTTGGGCAACCATTTGGGTCTTCTTTCCTCTTGGGGCAGAAAGATGTAAACTGCCTCTCTGTGGCTACAGCTGCTTTAAGCAGGGTAATGCATCTTGTAAGGACCAGCTATGTGCTGTGCTTCCTGATTGACAGGAACCTCAAGCTACCCTGCTGCCCCTTCTCCCTGGAGGAGCACTTTGTAGACAACATGCTCTACTCTGAAATGATGATTTAAACTGGATTTGGAAACACTGTTCTGAGTAAAGGAGGATGCTTTTCCTGTAGTAGCAACAAGCATCCTGAGAGAGCAGCCATTAAGGCGAGCAAGCTCGGAGGAGCAGGGTAGTTGGTCTCGTTGCAGGAGACAAGGTGCTTTGGTGGCAGGACATCTTGTGAGTTGTGTAGATTTCCTGGCCCTGCTGTCCCCAGAGAGGTTTAAAACTTTTAGTGCCCTCTTTGCTTGGATGTACTTAGCAACAGAGAGACTTCAATTATTTAAAGGGACAGGAAGACATGAAAGCCATTAGGAAGGGACGCGGTGCCCCTCTGGAGATGTTGCAGGCTTCTCCATGCTTCCCCTTGACAGCTTGCAGGACTAGCTGCAAACACCAGCTCTGATGGGGGATGAAACAAAGCACACATGATAACTGCCTCGACCTGAAGGTGGATTTCAAGTGGTCCCAACGTTTTGGGTTGGAATCAGTTGGCTTGGTTGCTGTTCGGCATGGAGCCCAAAAAGTGGATAGCAAAGAAAGGCAGCGTGATCCCAAAAGAGCAACCAGCAGAAGGGTCAAGATGTGGTATCATTGCTCCTTGGCTAAAGATAACAATTGATTCCCAAGGACACGAAGTCCGGTGCCTTTAGGGATGTGATGCCCTGGGAGGAAGAGTAGGCAGCTTAAATTATTCCAGAGAGTTGTGTTTTATATGTGCTGGCAAAGGTGGTGCTTCCAGCATCTTCCAGGTTTCATAGAATCACTTATTAGCTTGTTTTGTTGAATCCATCATGATGGAAGGTGCAGCCCAAACAGCCCATGGATTGAATCACCATTTTAACTGAAATGAAGGTATTGTGGTCAGAGATAGAGAGCAGGGAAGTCCCTGGCTGGGCTGAGGACATGTGAAGTAGGTACAGTGGGTGACCAGCGAGTCTTCTTATGATGGCAGAGTCTCTTCATCAGGCAAAGCAAGTACATTTGATTTATTACAACTGCGCCTGAAAATAGTACTGGAGCAGCAGGAGAATTGGAAACATGCATGGCATGTATATGATGCAGAATAACTAATCTTTCCTGGCGTGTCCTGTCAATCATGGGTAAGGAGAAGATAACTAACTCTGCCTCTCATGTTCTGTGGTCTACAGTCTTCAGTCATGAAGATAAATGTCAGGCATCAGCTGTCCTTTAGTGCAGCCATATTCTGGCAGGCAGCAGCGTTCCAACAAATCCTTATGCTGGAAGGTGAATCCTTGTGGATCCCAAATAATGTACCTAAAATCCCAGGGGCTTTGCATGAAAAGGTTTTGGTCCTAAAAGAGAAGGATCCCAAATGTGCCCTGCACCAAGAGCTGCCACGGTGGCCTTGGTGGTTGTGGTGATGGCACCGTGAGGCAGATGGAACTTGGACAAAGCCCTTGTGCTGCTATCCCTGAAGTGTTTATGTCCTACATAGACCAGCCTTTGTGGTCAGTTGTACATGGGATCTCTCTTCTTGTGGCAGCCAGAGTGAATTCCACTCGTGTTTTTACTGCACAAGTAATAACACCTCTTTTAGGCAATCTGAAATCATTTCCCCATCCATCCCAGGGCTCTCGAGTTATATGGGGGAAAGGGAAACATGGAAAATAAAGACAAAAAATGCCTTTTCATGCTGGAGTGGGTTATTTGACAGAAGGGGGGCCAAACACACAGTGCACTGGAAATCCAACTGCTTAACTCAGGTTATTTTGGAAGGAATGTTAGGAGAAGGAGGTTCAAGTGTGGGGAAATGGTATTTTGGGGCTAGTTTGAAGAGCTTTTCCTGGGGGGTGAAGGAAGCACCTACCCAGCTATATCCCACATGCAGAGAAAGGACATGGTGACCAAAGGGGATGGAAACAGGGATGTGCTTCCCCTTAACAACAAAGGGAAGGAGCTGCTTTATGTGCCTGGGCATTTCGGGAAGCAGCTTATTGACATTTACAAACAATATTTCCCTCCTCGAGGTGCTCACAAGGGCAGAGTTAGCATTATTGTTATTAATAATAAATAACAGTAGTAGAGTAAACTGTGTACTTCTATATCCTGTGTCATTCAGCCCATCTCCTTATGCTTTACAGAGGCAAAATTCAAAGCACATGTGAGAAGGGTAAATACGAAGCAGGAACTGTAGAGAGATGAGATGGAGATCAGGAGGTTCAACTTTTTCCTCTTCTTGTCCTTTTCCTTCTTGGCTTATATATTCCAAGGATATAATTCCCAGTTAACCAGGATCCGGGCACTATTTAGGGCTCGCTGGGGTTGAGCATTTCTGCATGCAGAACAAGTCCAGGGTGGGTGAAGAAGTGGAAGAAAAGGTCGTGTAATGTTCCTGTCATACAAAATGTGCCGGTGAGGCAGGGAGAGAGGAGGGCTATCTCATTGCAAGCTACAAATAGAGCTGTTAGCGTGCTATCAGATAGCTGCTGGACATCGATAGCGCTTTATCAATGGGCTAAAGATAAATGTGAAGATAAGAGAGTGTGTTTTGCCTTGAAATCCACTTGTGGTTACCAAAAGGGTTTGTCTTCCCGTTGATTTCTTCATTCCGCTCCGGTGGTAAATGCCAAGTCTTGAAATCTTATTTAGGGGGAAGCTAATGAAAAAACATCCAACGGAGCCAATGCTTCACCCAAAGGATATGAACATCTTCTGTGCAGTCTTAATCAAGGGAGGGATTGGGACCGCTGATTCTGCCCAGCATTGAATTAGGAGTGTTTAATAAGTGGGGTTAGGTGCCCCTCTGAGTTATGGTTTCAACAAGATGCACTTAAGCTCAGGCTGGCTGCGTGCTTTTGAAAGCCTGACTCATATTTCCCAGCACTTCTCGGCAGCTGTGAGGGCATGAAACTTTTTGAGATGGGAGAGAAGATTCCTGGTGCCATCGCATGATTCAGGGAGCTGGTGCTTTAAGGGAAAGGGTGCTAAAAATAACCACCATGGGTGACAAGATAGTAGCAATTTTGGCTTTTTGTAGCGTGAAGGGCTGCTTGCCAGCCCTACGGGAAGGAGTCAAGGGCTTCATTCTGCAGCATGGCTCCGAAATGTCATTTCTCGCAGGATAATCTGGGGGGAAGGAAGGGAAAAAAAGGGGGAAGGAGAAAAGGTGGTATAAAATTTAGAGCAAATAGGGAAAAATGGGTCAATATCGCCAAAGAAAAGACAAGGGGGTAAGGGAAGCAGGGTACAGCACATCCTGGACTCGTGTTGCATGGGCTGGATGGTGTTAGAGGAAGACAAAAGGAGTGCGATAGAGAGGAGCACAATGACTTTAATTTGTAGGCAGAGACTGTTAAGAGAGAAGGGGGGGGGGGGGAAGGTGATTTGGGTTCTTTTATTCATTACTAACCATAAAAGGCCCAGACTGTGTTGCCAGTGGCTTTAAAATCCCAGATCCTATTAAACCTTCCTTGATAGTAACTCAGCACTTGGAAACAGAGTTAAAGAAGGAGCAGGTGAAGAGGGAGGAGGGATGGGGGAGCTGGCTGAATCCAGGGGAGACTTAGGGTGAAGACACAGCCTTTCTTCTAGCAGTGCTTTTGAGGGGATGTGCATCCCAATGGGACTGGCAGCATCCTTGCAAAGGAATCTCTCCGGCTGTTGCTCCCTAGAAAAGGGCGCTGCCCCCCGTTCCCAGGTATTAAATCAGGATTTATGCCTGCTGCTCGCAAACCAGCTGCAGCTCAGGGGAGGCTGTGCTGAATGCGAGATGAGATGGGGAGAGATCAGCAGACAAATGCGATGGATCAAGCCAGCAGCAAAAGGTTCTTTGGATTAAGTCCCTTTATGATAAATAGCAAGCGTGGTGCTGTCTAGCTTGAGGTTCGCACTGAGGTAAGGAGAGGCATCAGCTGCACTTGCTGGGTGCAGGATCTGATCTGGGCAATCCCTACGTGGGGAATTGGGTGATGTTTCCCCCTCTACCTCCAGCATCCCTTCTGGTCCCCTGGTGCTTCTACATCCCTTGGGGCTGTTCTTCCCCATGTGCCACTGCAGCATCATCTTGCCAGCCTGCAGACACTGCCCTGCATCCATCTAGGAGGAGAGTTGTAATTAAAAGAGCTGTTCCCTGAGCCCCAATGACTTATTGATTGTGTGTGTGTGTGTGTGTCTGTGCAGGTGTGAGCTCCTTTCTCCTCAGGGAAATAGAAGAAACCATCCATTTTTAAGCGAGACTCAGACGTGACACTCGGGTCTGAGCCACACCTCGTCCCCTGCTCCCTTCAGCATGTGCAAAGCAGGGCAGCAGGGTGAGGAAATAGCTCCTTTGGGAGATGCTTGCTATGCAGCAGAGGGGTTCTCAAGCCTTCTGATCCCTAAGGATTTCCCTGAAGGAATTTTAGCTCAGTGCTTGAAATGCAGAGATGCTCCACACGTTGTAGGGAGGACAACCAGGCAGGGAGCCACAGGTCTGGGGAGCCTCTGAAGGACTAATAGATATGTCACTTGGCTGGGGAAGGGGAGGAAGGAAACAGGGCAGCTCTCTCCCTGTTTGAGCATCCCTCCTCTAAGCCAACCTGGGGAAAACAGAGAGGCTGAGGGAGCTGCTGTGGTTTGCTCCGGTTCGTGAAGTGGGTAATCAGCCCTTTTTATGAAGTCCGACTCCAGCCTCTTTGAATTTCCCCCTGTGTTCTCCCTGTTGCAGAATAGAAAGAGCTGATAAAGGTCTTATCTGGTTGCTGTGCTTGAGGGGAATCAGCAGTGCTGGACGAGGAACGTGGCTGTGACCAAAGCCTTGCTGGGGATGCAGTGTGGCTGAGGGATGGAGGCAGAGCATGAGGTACCAACCTGAGAAGCATTGCTGAGCAGCCAAGAAGGGTAGTACAAGGGAACCTGGTCTAGTGCAAGGTATCCCTACCATGGCAAGGGTTGGAACAGGAGGATGTTAAGGTCCTTTCCAACCCAAACCAGTCTGGGATTCTATGAAATGTGTTTTGGGGCGAGCTTCTTTCCCTATGGAGTATGGGAATTGCGCTCCGTTGCCTTTCCCAGCAGGATGCGGCGTGTTTGCAGACTGTGTGTTGGCTTTATAAATAACAATGTCAAAATGCAAGATTAACCCGGAGAAACGCATGCTTCCATCATCACTTTCCTTTCCTAATGGAGGTACACACATTCCTGCATAGTAACTAATCCGTCAGTGGAGGAATAACATGGTTAATGTGGCAACAGTCCTCATCTCGGTGACTCGTCTGGGAGAAACTAGACAGCTCCATGCTTCGTTATTGATTTGGGAAGTTGATACTGGCAGCTTGGCCGTTTCTGTGCTGAGGAGAGCATCGGAACGGGCGGATGGAGGCATTGGGATCCCTGAACCAAACCTTGGGGCAGAATAAAGAGCTCCTCGGGACCTCTCCCTCCGTACTTTGTATGGGGAACCCAAAGAAACACTTGAGTCCCCAAGGTCTCCCCCTCAATCAGGCGTTTGTGAAGGGGCTGAAAGGAGAGGAAGGAATCTCATTAGCCACCCTTTGAAAGCTCCATTTGAGGCCAGCCTGCCAAAGAGCTGCTTGCCCCTCAGATAGGAAGCCTGTGCAAGCTTCCTTATAGCAAGCTCTGACAGCAGCTTCCCGTGTTCCGAGCTCAGCAGCCTTGGAGAATATCCTTTAAGTATTAGTTGAGGATTTGGCCTGCTGGAACTGGAACAAAATACAGAGATTGTTGTACTTGGCAAGAGCATCAAGCTCCTTGCAGAGGGGAAGGCTTTGTCCTTTGCTAAAGCTTGAACAAACTTCCATTAGGAATTAAGCAGAGTCCTTTGCATTTCAGCAGACCCATGCAGCAATCTCGGATGGTTTCCTCCTTGTTTGCCCTGCTTAGCTCGTGGACTTCTGCAGAGCATCCATTGTCCTGGGCAGCTTTACAGCCATCTGCTCTATCAGCTTTGGTAATGGAGTTAAGACCACCCCTCACTTCCTGAGCCAGGGTGTGGATATTATCCCCTTAATAGAATTCAAGGAAACCCTTCAGCTCCCAACTGGCTCTGGGAATGAATCTGGAGCAGCAGTTTCAATGGCTCCATGAAGGTTTTCCTCATGTTTCTCTTGGGTTTTGAGGCTGAATGAGCTTTTGCACCAAGTGTTTTATAGAGTGGTTTGGGGAGGTGAAGTGCCTTGTTGCAGTTCATGGAGGGTAGTGAGTTGAGCCTGGCTGGTCCCACACCAAAGCCACTCCATCACTGCCTTCTTCAGGTAGAGAGGGGGAAGAAAATAGAATGAAAGGCTCATGGGTTGAGATAAGGATGGGGAGAGATCACTCACCACTTACCATCATGGGCAAAACAGACTTGATTCGGGGTAATTAGTTTAATTTATTGCAAATCAAATCAGAACAGGATAATGAGAAATAAAACCAAATCTCAGAATCACTGTCCCATTCCTCCCTTCTTCCTTCCCCAGGAAGGGACCCCTGTATCCAACCTGGCCTTGAACACTGCCAGGGATGGGGCAGCCACAGCTTCTCTGGGCACCCTGTGCCAACACCTCAGCACCCTCACAGGGAACAACTGCCTAAGATCCCATCTCGATCTCCTCTCCTTCACCATAATTGCAACAGGAATTGCCCATGATCATTCCATTCCCTAACATAATTCAGTCTGTGTTTCACCCTTCACCTCTCCCAATCCTTATCTCAAATTCCTTCTGCCTTACCTGGGGTGCCAAAAAAGCATTGGGGTGGGTTGACCTTGCCTGGACTCTGGATGCTTACCTAGCCATTCTATCACTCCTTTCATCAGCACAATAGGGAGGGGGGATAATATAATATGGAGAAAGCCCGCGGGGGTCAAGCAAAAGGTAATTTAATAAAGCAAAAGTCATGTGTTATATAAAGGAAAACACAAGATTTGATTCTCTGCTTCTATCAGTATGTGTTGTCCAGACAATTCCCAGGAAGTAGGGCTTGATGTGTAGTGGTTGCTCCAGAATACAAGCATTATTCATAAAGAATTCTGTCTCTCCTCCTGCTTTCTCTTTATAACTGAGCAGATGTTCTATGGTATGGAATATTCCTTTGGTCAGACTGGGTCAGCTCTCCTGCTGTGTCCCTTCTCAAGGCCTTGCCCACTCCTGGTATATGGATGAGAGGGGGGTGTTGGAGTCAGCCTTGATGCTGTGGAGCACTGCTCAGTAGCAGGCAAAACACAAAGCTCCCCAAAAGCATTATGAGGGCTACTGTGGGGAAGATTAACTCCACCTCAGCCAGACCCAAGACATGGGGTTGGTCCTCTGCCTGACTGTGGTGTCCTACACCAACACAGCATTCCACACTTTGCTTTAGGGACAAAACCTTCCCTGCTTTAGTCTTGTAGTTTCTGGCATTGTGGGACTCAGGGACACCCGAGGTGTTGTGCATTGGGGAGGGAAAGGAGTGAGTGACAACATTCCCCTTTCCAACGCTTGTTCTGCAGCTCCAAGTGATGCTGCCTGACAGCTTCCCATCACACACATAGCAGAGGAAGCTTTCCATGGGAGCATATTTCCTTTCTTGAAGGGCAAATCTTTCCCTGTCAAAAATACCTTCATAAAACCAAAAACGAGAAAGACAAAACCATAGAGACAAAAGCAGAAGATATTGATTTTTAGTTTGGATGCTTCCAGAGAGGAGCCGCTGCAATCACGCGGTCCCCGTCTGTCTGCCCTTCCCACTCTTTCCTCTCTGTAGTTTCTGAGCCCTTTGGCCAATTTCTGGCCAATTTCTACCCAGTTTGACAGAAGGGAAGAGATTTCAAAGATATTAAATCTCTATATATTTCATTAAAATAAGAGCTTGTGTAGAAGGGACTGGCTGTTACAGCAGCCCCATGAGACGGGGGCTCTGCTATATGCAGAGGCTCTGTTAAACATCAGGCACTGGCTGAACGGAAAGAGTTGTCTGTATAAGCAATTTCAGGGGAAGCAAATATCTTTGACCAGCCCTTGCACCTTAACATCCTCTAGGGAACGTGGCTGTAGAGCCCATGTTCTATTTGTTCCACTGACTGTAGATGGCTTGTTCAGTCAGCAACGAACTTGTAAGGCTTGGAAATAGGTCGCGCACGGGATGGAAGAAGCAAGTCGGGCCTTGTTTGGTTCTTTTATACACCAGAATGAATCCCAACCATCAAGATGTGGCGGATTCCTCCCCTCCCCTTCTGCCACGCTCTGTTTTCTTGCTTGCCTAAAAACGCTGAGCTCCAAATTGGGAATTGGTTCCGAGCAGAGCCCTGTGCTCCCTGCGGGAAGTGGGATGCGGAGGGGTGGGAGGAAGCACCCGAAAGGCCAACCGAAAGCTTGGGATTATGAGGATTTTTAGATATACAGTTTTGATAAAAGCTTGCAAGTAGCAAATTTGCTATCAAGCCTAATGTAGCATGGCAGATTTTGTCTGAGCTTGCAAAGGATCACATTTGCAGCTCCTCTGAGGCGGGGAAGTGGGCTCAATAGGCTATTTTCCACATCCATGCTCCCTTCCTGAAATGAAAGGAGGGGGGAGAAGGAAAGGGAAATAAAGACAATCCCTCTTTTTTCCCTTTGCCCTGGTTTTCCACGTGTTGGCCCTGGATGTTACCAGCCACCAACTTAGGCACCTAAATACCTGAATTCCTATGGGGTTTGCTTTATGATAGGTGTGCAAAGAAGCTTAGGAACACTTAGAGGCATATTGCAGTGTTTTGATAAGTCTGGCATGTTATTGATCCATTGGCATTCCCATTTGGACCCGTGTTTAGTGGAATGAAGACCTCAGTGAGTCTTTCTGAGCCATGCCAAAGCTGCTGAAGCAATGGAGGAAGGCAGTAAGAGCTTGTTCTGAAGTGGACCCAAAGGTTGTGGGGTTTTTGATGGGTGATATGTATTAGGAACTGATTTCTGAGCTTGAATTCAAACCTTTACATTCAAAAAGCAAAGGCTGTGGGGAGCGGTGTTGGCTCTGCAGTCACACCATGGGTCCCCCCATCGTCCAGGGGAGAAGCTGATACGGATACTGGTGTGTATCAGTGTGTATCCCACATTCGAGCTGGATGACAGAGCTGAAGGGCTGACCCCACTGGGGCTGGGTTATCCTCTCAGGGCAATAAAGCAGCTATTTAGTGGCGGCATGTAGGAGACGGGAAGTTCTCTTTGTGATATACTAGCATTTTCCTCATGCATGAAGCAACTCTTCTTATATTAAGAGGCTGTGGTGTATTTTCTTGCTCAAGAGAGCATAGGAAGATGGCTTGGTGTTTTATGGCATCAAGTGTGTGTTTAGTTAATGCCCTCTGCAATGTGCTACTGGCTTTATTTGCACCATTTGCTCTAATTCTGTGCCTTAGTGACCCAATGTGCTTGTACCCTAGCTCGCAGCACCAAATCTGTATTATCCTTTCTGCTCTTCATTCCTTTCCCCTATTCTTGCATGGCATATTGTACCTCGTGCTGTTTATTAATGCTTCTTTGTCACATCCAGCCTGATGGGTTTTCTCTTTGCTTTCCTGCAGCATCCCTAATCTTACAGCCTTGGCTTCATTTAAGGGAGGGGGGAAACAAAACCCTGCTGCTTCTGCTAAATCAAGTGCTGTTTGTGTTGGGAAATGAGAGAGTGATGCCATCAAACTCACTTATTCTGGAGATAGGCTAGGTTTGCATCCTGCCTGCTTGCAAATCATGTTTTGCAGAGGCAGGGAGCTCATTGCTTAGCAGCACATCTCCCCTGGTCTCTGCCCTGCCTTTGACAAGAGGGCAGCTGAGGATTTTTCCTGCTATTCCAGCAAAACTGCATCATTTGTCATTTCAGGGAGGTGACAAGGGTCTGCGGTGCATCCCTGCATCCCTGTCCTCCTCAGCAGCACCGGTGGTGGCAATGCAGAGCTGGGGTGACATCCCCTTAAGGGCTTCCTTGCATTGTACCAACAGGTCTTGTAAATGTACAGGACCATTTAGGCTTTTAAGACACCTGAGGTCACTTTTCATCGCAGGCGAGGCTGCTGCACAGTTTTACAGGGTCATAAAAGCCCTGACAGGAGTCATAAAAGCCTCCAATTGCACTGCACAAACCCGTGGAGTATATTTTAAGGGCCCCTGAGTTTTCATTTTGCTGCTTTTATGGGAGCTCATAAAAGCCTCGATGAGCAGAGCCCCTGATTGGCTCCTCAGCACGGAGGTAGTTAAAATTACAGCCACCAACAAATTGTTCCAGTCTAAATAAATCAGGGCTTTGCATGGAGGATGATGAGAGGAGCCCCGCGCCCCTTTGCAAGCCGGGCTGTGTGCATGCAGGGACACGCGTGTTGCTCCCAGTGCTTTTAACCCTGGTTCCTCCCTACTTCCGAGTGGTCCCTGTGCTCTGTCATCCTTATGGGCATGTCTTAGTTCTCCTGCTCCAAGGCTTCTTGCACAGCTTCCTGCTGGGATGTAGGTACTGCTGCTGCGTGCTTGCTTCCCCTGGGCATGGCATCACTCAGCTTGCTTTATGCATGCTCACACTCACACCATCCCTGCACCCACCAAACACTCGGTCCCTTTGGGGTCGCTTCCAACCCAAGCTATTCCATGACTCAATATCATTCCTGTCCCGATGCCCTGCACTGAAAGCCCCACTGGCATTATAGTCCCTTCTTTCTCTGCATAGATGCTAGACTGCTTGTCAGCAATGCAGGGACAGAGCCCAGCACATGGTAATGGTTGCAGTGAGAGATGCTGGGGTTTGGCAGGGTTGGTTTTGGCTGAGTTGTGTTTCCACTGAGCAATGTCAGTGTGTCAAAAGGGAACTACTTCATCGAAATTGCTTGTTGTGGCTTTTTCTTCCCGCCCCTTAACATTACCCAGTGACACCGATGTAAAGAAGAGTGGTTGAATGTGATGTTTGAAACTACAGAATCAGACCTTTTGGTGCGGTGTGATCTGAAAATGAGGATTCCTGGTGTGGAATCTGCCTTCCCTCACTGCTTGGGGTAGGGAACTGTTTCTTGGTGCTGACACTCTCATCAGCCCTGCTGTGTGATGAAGCAGTTACAGGCAAGAGAGATGCAGCGAAGGTCGGCGTAGCAGGAGGAAGGAGGTGAAGCACATGTTGTTTGAGCTATGGAGCGGTCATGGCATCGAAAAGAAGGTTTGGCTTTGTAATGGGAGCTTATCGTCCTCTTTGCACCATGCAAGGTGATGGCACGGTCAGGTTTTGGTTGCTGAGTGTACACAGCACCACTCACCTTAAGCCCTTCCCCATTTCTCATTTCCATGGGCATCTGCTTCAGTCATGGTCTGCAGGAGCAATGGTGGCTCCCAGGGGCCAAGCCCAAGGAGCCAGGCTCAGGTCCCACATCCCCATAGAGAAGGACCAGCAAATCTCAGCTGTTGGACCTTTCAGCCTGGCATGTGTTTGTTACAGCTTGGGAAGAAAGGAAGCGATCAGAAAGGTTCTCTTTGCTCTGCCAAGATAAATGTATCTTATTTCTGTCTTGCTGTAGCTTTATATAGTAATTATATCAACTACAGCTGATCAAAGCATTTGTTAAAGAGAAAACTATCTCTCCTTTGCTTTTGTTACTGTTTGCAGCCAATTTGACAGCCTTTATATCTCCGACTACATTTTCTTTTATTTTCCACGCTTGATTTCTCTTTTTCTCTCCCTTCTCCCTTGTTGGCACCTGGCACATGGATGGATTTCCCTCCTTCCCCCCCTCCCTTTCCTTACCCCTTCTCTCTTTCTCCCTCTGCCTTAATAGAAACAGGGTTTAAGCCATCCCACCCCTATTTGCTTGGGAGCAAATAGACCCACTTGTGTGAGTGATGGATCTACCTGGCCCTCCTGCTCCAGCTGAGCAGGGATGTGTAAGCAGGGCAGGGAGCCGAGCATCTCTTCTCCCTCTTCTCCTCTATTTTCCACTTGAGGTGTTGAGAAGGGTTTAACCTCTCACCTCTGTGCGCTGCCACAAATGGGCTTCCCTTTTGTTGGAGCTGTAGCTACAAACCTCAGAAAGAGCATCTTTGCTGCTGCTTTAATATATATTGTATTTTAGGATTCCTTTCCCCCTTCCTTGACTTTCCATCTATCTTTAACCTCATTTACAACCCTCTTGCTCTTCCAATGGCTGTGCATCTTTCTCTCTGTCTGTTATGGACTTTATGGCCAAATGCTTTAATTTATTTGCCATACAATATCTCTTTACCACCATTCTGGGGATCCAAATTGCTCCAAAGATGTTACAATAATACCAATGCCTGGCACATCTGTTTGTCAGTGCAGTTTTCCAGCTCAGCTGCTCAGGGATGCTGGGAGGAAGGGATCTTCCTCTGCTTAAGCATCTGGGGAGATGGACTGTAATTACCTGAGCTAAAACTGAGTTGGGATTTGGAGTTCCGAAGGCAAAATGAGCTGGGCAGCCCCTTCTTTCCCACTATTAGCACTGTAGTATTTGCATCAGCCATAATGAGTTGCAGTTAGTAATAAGTTCAGTCCTGTCATAGGAAAAGGCTTGAACCAACATCTGAAAGAAGGGTTCTGGGCATGACTCCAGAGACATGAGACACAAAATATGAGTTTTGGGTCAAAATCTGAGTCAAAATCAGGGGATTTAGGCCCAAACTCTTGGCGATGGTTGGGAATGTGTTTCTGATTTATTTCTGGTGATGCCTTTAACCAAGAGAACCCTTGAGGTGAGACATCATCTTGCCTTGGGTCGTGCTGTTCAAATCACCCCCATGGTGATTTCAGCACCAGCCAGCAATTGCCTCCCCCATGGTGTTTGCAGCTTTCCTTATCAATGCACTTCATAACTTCTAATGAACAGTGATTGCTGTCTCCTTCTCCTTTTAGTTTTGTGCTATGCTTGATTGCTGCTTTAGCAATAAGAATAGGGCTTTTAGCCAAAATTGTCTTTTTTGCATTGTGGTGGCCTGACTTTTTGGCTCTCTAATAAGTTTTGTGTTACGAGCGCACATTTCTCTGTTGACATTTTTCCTTCCAGCCAATTTCTCCCATCATTTTCCCTGGCATTGGCAATGAGTCCTTTTGAAGTACTGAGTATATATATTACTGATTGGGGCAAGCCTTTATTATCCGTTGTGAATGTAATCAGGTCCTCATCACTAGTTTCTTGATAATCACTGAGCACTGGTTCGGTCATTAATTCCCTCTTTATCCATCATGTCTTCTTTCCACGTTATTTGCTAAATAGGTTGGACGTGATTCTGACACTCAGCATCTGAGCTTGTAACTCTTTGCTTTCTTAATGTGTTTACATTGTCAGTGTAATGCTGTCCCCAGTCCTCAGGTCTGTGGTATTTTACTATGAAGGATGCTCAGCCGAGTACAGTGAGCGTGCATGGAGGAGATGAATACTCCTTTGTTTAGACAATCACCACTGATGGTCTTTAGACCCTGATGTTTCACTCCTGCCTGCCTCTGAGCTCTAATTTATTATCTCCCCAAATGAAGCTCCTCAGGACTGAGCTGTTCATCTTTCCCCTTGTTTCCAGCATGGTGCTTGTGGAGAAATTCATCCTGGGCTGTAGTTTCCCTTTGTGGGTTGTGCCTGCTCAGGCTCAGTAGCAATACGTATGAACCTAAGAGTTCAACAGCTCTAAAAGTAGGGAACCATATGGATTATAGCAAAGACTTAGGCAGGCCAGGCATTCCAATCACTCGATAATGCCAATAATATCAGCTTTTTCCTTGTCAAAAGAGATTTTCCACTTCCTGCTGCCTCTTAGGAAGCTTTGTGGCATGGATGGATTGAGAAGCAGTGGGTCAATGGCTCTTTTGGGCAGTATTCGCCAGGCAGGGTTGTGTTTGCTCATCAAACAGCCTTTGAGCTGTGCCCTGCTTGCCTTCTTTAAGCCTTCCCCTTGCATTGGAAGCACAACATAGGTCTGGTCAGATCTGGGATCTGGAGTTGGATGATCTTCAAGTCCTTCCTAACCCAAACCATTCTATGATTCTATGGTTTTATACATGCAAGGTGCTGCCCAGCACTGGGCTTCATTTGTATCCACAGGGTCCTGATGGAACTGTGCAAAACCTCTCATCCCGATTAGTTGGGGTATCCTTAACAAACTAACACACCCTATTGATGGCAGCGATAGGACTTAGCGTTGCTGTGCTCTTAACTTCTGGTACCCAACCTGGCTGTCTTATACCTACCCTGGGCCTCTCTCTTCTCATACAGCACTGTGCCAATTAGAGAGACCTTCAATGATTTTGGAGCAGGGTTTTCAGAGCTCCTCTGAGTGCTGACAGTGCTGCAGGCATTAAAGACTTCAAGCTTCCTATTGCTGCTGATCCTCAAACCCATCTAAAATGAGCCCAGGTATAACAGGGGCCTCAGAGGGAAGACACAATGACTTGTAGGATTGAGCTGAGTCCTGGATACACCTCCTGTCCTCTTCCTCCTTCTCCTATCCTGGTGATGTGCTGCTACTCTTTTGCCTGGCAGGCTGCTGTACTCCCTTCTGATCAATTCTGCCTCCATGACTTGGTTTGGGGGGGGAGTTAGGTCCTTAATACAGGGAATGAGACTACCCACAAGTACATCAGGCTGATAACGCTGTTTAAATGCTAAAGGGCTGTGAAATGTTTTTCCAAGCCACAAACGGGATTTTCAGCACTGGGAGTTTGGATCAAACTTCCCTCAAAGTTGGTTATTTTTGTAATCATCAAATTCTGATTATAATAGAATAGTGATTGTAATCACACCGTACAACTTGGGGCTTCTTGCTGTGTCCTGGTGGTTGTCCATGGGCAGAGGCAGGGACACGCTGTGATAACTGCTTTGCCTTAGGGGGTGGCCAAATCTGTGCCTCTTCTTGTTTGCTGCGTTGGATTTTGGTCTCAGGGTCAGTAGCTGGGGGGGTCGTCGTTGTACAAGGGATAAGAGCACAAAAGATAAAGCACCAGCTCTGGTTCTTGCTGCTTTCCTGAAGGAGGCTGCTGATGGAGACCACAAAGGAGGCAATGTGCCTTTTGGAAAGGATTGTTCCATTGCCAGCAGAACAACTGTGTGCTCAGGACAGAACTCATTGGACCAAAGTGATCTAAGTGGGTTGGTGGTGGGTGAAGAGATCCTCTGAGCCCCATCAGGGATCAGCAGAGAGCATCATCCCACCCTGCATCAGATGCTCAATGCTCATGCTATGGGACTCATGCTATGGGGAGGACCTTAGACCATGACCATTGATACAAGCAACATGCTATGAGACATCTTGGCTGGAAAGACACATGGATGGTGGTTGCAGCATAGGTAAAAAGCCCTGTGCCCAACCTGCAGCAGTTTGGTGCATTGTCAATCCATCCAAACCCAACCAAGAGGTTTCCCAATGGATTTTCAAGTCCTTGTTGGTGTCCTTCCCTCTTTTAATGCACATCCCATTCAGTGGTCATCTCTCCTCATTCTCACTCGTAGTTTCAACCTTCCTTTCTCCATAGGCATCAGCCCCTCTGGATAATGTGCCCTGACATCTCTTAGCAGAGCTTTCAGCATCACTGTGCAGGGCTCTGTGGAAATGGGAGAAAATCCACCTTGTAAGTGCTTTGATGGGCTGAAAACAGCGTCAAACAACCTTCTGCCATCTCCAAAGCCAAGCAAAACCTGGCGAGGCTGAAAAACGTGCAGTGAATGAGCTTTGGGCTTTTTCTTCTCTTTTTCCTCCTTCTCTTTCCCCCACAGTTGTGACAAATGGGATTTCACCAAGGGAAAATGAGGCAGCCTCCTAGGGAAGTGGGGGGAAGTGGGGAAGCTCGATAGCATCTGTTTGATCTCATTTCTCAAGCCACCCCCAAGTCCTTGAGCCCTCTCAGGGCAGAGAAATGAGCTGGACTGCTGGGAAGCTCTTGACATGGGCACGGATGCCAGGACAGAACAGGTTGTTCCAGTGGGATACCTGGCACACATCTCAGCTTTGCCAAATCCCAGTATTTCTGCTGGTCTCTTTTCCCTCCCCTCCATCTCCTCACTGTCATCCATCCCTTTGCTGTACACACATGGGGAGGGTCCTTTCTGTTGCACAAACCTCAAGACCACCTTTTGCATTTTAAGTGTGAAGGCAACCAGGTGACTTGTAAGGGGGAGCATCCAGCAGTAGGATGCTGGGGCAGGGATGCTGAGCTGGCTTGTGCATCTGCCGCTGGGTCTCTTCATTTCTTTGTATGCTTAATCATTTCAGCTCGTGTTTTAAGATCATTTCCTTTGTTTTGAATACAAGTGCCTCATAAGCTGCCATCTGTAATATTTTGCTGACCCTGATATAAATTTCCATTACGATGCTTATTAAGACCTCTCTTTATTGCTTTGCACATCTCCAGTTCTCTGTGCTTTGCTTTTTCTTCCCCTCTGCCTTGTGCATTCCCTTAGATTTATACCTGCCAGGAGTCTTTTAGTGGGGGATGCTTGGAGGCAGGGAGCATCTGGTTTCCCTTTGCTCCCACAATGGAGCTCATGTCCCTTAGAGCAGCACCCAGAGTAAGCAGAGGGTGGCAAGTCCTGCTAAGACTATCAAATATGTAAGGATTAAAAGCCAGACAAGCCATTACAAAATGCATGTGTGTGTCTCTCCTTACCAAATACTTCCCGCAAGTGCTTGCTTTATCGGAGCAGAGCTTTTCCTAGAAGGGACCTTTCCATTCTGCTCCGTGTTTGTGCAATGTCTAGCCTCACAAGATCCTGTTCTCTGTGTGTTCATAGCCATCCTTCTAATAACCATGTTTAATAATGAATGACAAGCATTAAATCACTTTCAATAGCTACGAGCAGTGCGATGGAGACCCCTTGCTTCCCGGCAGGGGAAATGCCATCCAGGTGTGGAGAAGCGCATTCCTCTTGTGCCAACAGCCACATAAAGGGGGGAATGCTGCAGACACCCAATGTGGCTGGTTCTTGTTTTATTTAGTAGTAATGTCTGGAAATCGGAGGGGTGAACTGGGATAAGATTCCCACCTCGGGTCTATGGGTACGTTGCCAGGATGATGTGAGGCAGAAGATGCTTTTTCTTTGCAGGCTTCAGCTGGGTGAAGCTCAGTTTGTGGCAGTTTTATACCTGGAAAGTGGCTTTCCTATGGGCAGAAATAATCCAGGTTATGGTTACCTGTTGTGCTTGTGCCCATGAGCTTTGTATTTGATTAGGGGCTGTGCTATATCGCACTAGAATACATCCGTATCTCCTGGTGTGGCAATGGACCATCCCTCTATGGCAGGATCCAAGTGATGCTTTAGCCCTGGCTGGTGTAGTCTGTATGACCCCAGCCTCTGCTTCAACAAAATCAGGCCATGCTTTCTGGCTTAATCCCACAGATCCACCCATATTGATGGCAACAGGATGAAGGACATGGAATCATAGAATGGTTTGGGTTGGAAGGGACCTTAAAGCTCATCTAGCTCCAACCCCTGCCATGGGCAGGGACACCTTCCACTGGAGCAGCTTGCTCCAAGCCCCATCCAACCTGGCCTTGAACACTTCCAAGGTGCTGTCAGCAGAGCTTTTAGGACCCCTCAAAAGCAGCCAAAGGGGACACACATCCTGTTTCTTCTCCCCCAGGCTGGTGAGGCTGCCATCCCCATGAGGTGCTCCTAACCCTCTCCAAGCTCCTTGCACCCATCCTAAAAGCCCATGCGACATTAAGCAAGTGTTCCCTGCATTAGGGAAGCACAAAGAGGAGAACTTGCTCTTCCCAGCTGCTGGGAAGCATCTTCCCACTCCTGTGGCCTGGATTTTCCACTGCCCTGCACCTTGTCGTTCTCACTCCTGTCATCACGCTTGTTTGGTCCCAGCATCCCGGTAAGGAAGTTCAAAGGAGGCTTTCAAAGACACAAATGGTGCCCTGATGCTTCACTCGTGGTGGCTCTCAGAGGTGTCTCATGCCTCAGGAGAATAGCACAGGGATGGAGATGGTCAAAATAGGAAGCTGTTGTTTGTAGATGCTCAGTGGAGTAGAAGGAGATGAAAAGCCTGTCCTGCTGTGCTGCATCCCCTGGTCCCCCGACCAGGAGCAGTGGGGCAGAAGGAGAACTGCTGGAGCCTACTTGGGTAATGGTGAGGGAAGGGTGGGAATGTGTCAGAGGAGTGGATGAATTATTTAAGGTGCAATCATTAGAGCAAAGGAGGGGAAAGCAAATTCTGTTGCCTTTTGCTTCTCTTGCAATATTGAAAAAGGGGGGATCATTTTGGATCAAGCTGGAATGAATCCTTAATAACTGACGGCTGAAGGAAAGACGGGAATTGATGCTGAATTGACTGTTCCTCATTCCGTGAGAACTGAGAAATGCTTTGCTTGAGTGTTTTCATGGGGAAAGGCCAAGAGAGCAGCAAAGCCCTTTGAAATCGTGCCTGTTCTGCCACTCTTTTTGGTCTATAACACCAAGGAGAAGAGCAAACTCCTGTTGCCTCTTCCTAGGGTGGCACCTTGTGCTTTGCACAGGCAAATCCTACAGGTTTTGGGCAGCATCCATGTGGGTAGAGCATACATGTGGGATGTAGCTTGCAGGGAGAGCATCGCTTGCTTGATGGGCTTCCTTCCCTTCCTCATGCCATGTAGCTGCATCTAGCTTCCTCCTTCCTTGAATCCTCCTTGCTTCCCTCTCCTTCTTCCATCCTTCTTCCTCCCTGCCACAATGGGAGACTTCCCAATGGAAACTGTCCCCCTTTTTCTGGACTTCTCTTTTAAAGGGATAAAGCTGCTCCAGCCTCCTGAAAAACACGTGATGCTTCCTCCCATGCCCTGGCAAAGGCGCTACTGCAGGCTCTGGCCAAGTGCTTTTATAGTCTTTTAAGATTTCCAGAGCCACTCTTGGAGGGCCGTTAAGACCTTCAGCTGGTGATAATTGGATTTGTAAGACAGTGCAACATGTGATAAAGTGCTCTTGTTGGACAGGATCCCAGTTTTCTTCTATCATTCCTATTAATGTGATAAATGTCGCTGTCTCAGCTGATAGGGCCGTGTTGGATAATAAGATTGGAATCAGCTTTGATTTCTCCAGCTCAGTTCTGCTTCAGGGCTCAGCACAGAGACCTGGCAGAGGTGCCCATCAGTGGGGCAGGGGTGTCTCTGCCTTCCCACCATGCCATTTCCTAGCTGGCAGGGCAGGAGATGGCTCCAAGGCAGCGGCTACAAGCTTTCAGGCTGCTCAGGATGGAGCGGGTGAGGAAGGTGGCCTTGGAAGAGCTGGAGCAGAGGCTTGGATGTGTCAGGCAATGAAAGCTCTCCTAATTAAAGCTGATGGCAAACAAATGCAGGAGTCCGAATCCAGCTGGGAAGTGCAAGTCCAATTTGGAACCGAGCAGCTGTGAAATTGGACCCATCGACCACAGCTGGGGCTGGAGGAGGAGAATTGAGGGGTTAGCACTGGGTGATGGGGGGAATCAAAGCCCTTATGGGTGTAGGTGCTTTTAATGCTCTCCATAAGTCTTGATGTATCATAGTCTATAGGATGTTCTATTTAGCCTTCTTCTTGGGAGTTCTGTAGCTAAGCAGGACCTGAGCTATGGATGAGGAAGGCAAAAAAGCTTTCCTGACATAGAGCATCATGTCAAAGCAAATAAGGGGGGCAAAGTGTTGGGGGTTTCAATGTCAAACCCTCAATCTGTCCGAGAGGGAATGGTTACTTTTGTTCCTTGTGTGAATATAGGAGGGATTTCCTTTTGTATGAAATAGCTTTGTAGTTGGAGATGTTTCCCCCCCTGTCCCCCTCTTTGTGTCTCTCCCTTTCATTCCTCTGAAGATGTGCTGTGCTTCACTGTGGCTGTTCCTTGGGGATGGGACATGTCTACTGGGGAGGATGCTTGATAGCGCTGCAGTGGCAATCCAGTGGGCATTGAGCAGTAAATAGTTCTCACAACCCTGCCCATGGGGTTTTGTAGGATCCATGCTTTTTCTTGCTAAACAAATGCCAAACTCAGCCTCCTTCCTCTACAAGGGTGGCTTGAGGAGGCAGCTGGAGGCACCAGCCTTTGAAATGAGGTGGCAAACTGAGCCACTGTCTAGTTCTGCTTCATATTTCATGCACAAATGAGGGCAGCTGGAGGAGAAAGTGAAGAGGCTGCTGTGTCCAGCCTCCTTGCAGAGCAGTTTAGCCCTGTATGGGGATAGAGAACTGCTCAAGGGACATGAAGTAATGCTGGGCTTTGGCATGAAGGTAACTAGTGGACAGAGGCAAATCATTAAGCACCCCTCATGTACAAAGTGAGCTGCACAGGCTGAAATCACAGTGGAAGCACATGGAGGCTGCTGCAGTGCTCATCCCAGCATCATTATCCTCAGGTACCCTCCTTAGAGACCAGCTGTTTGCTACGCTCAAAGGGAAAGAGGAGCACACACTGTTCCGACAAGCAGGCAAAGTACCCTGGGCCTGCTGAGTCCCAGGTTTGTAAATGTTCTTTCCAATCTTCATTGACTTCCCAGCATGGCCTTTCCACTCACTCTGATTGCCTGCTTCTTCCACTTTGGGAAGCTGGGGTTTTGTCCTCTTCCCTGATTGCTCTGAGCTACACAAGAAAAGGGGAGGCCAGCAGGCAGCAAAGAGGAAAATCTGAATTAAGACCAGTAATAATAATAATAATAAATATAATAACAATAATAATAACAACAACAATAATGATAATGTTGAAAGACCGAGGTCTAAATGAGCTGCCCTGTTTGTACCATCCGCAGCTTGGAAGTGATGTACTTGAGCACTCGAACTGAAGCTCAGCGGGTTTGGGAAGGGCTGCGAAGAGCAAGAATTGCATCCAACTGCTCCTGTTGTGGGGTTTTGGAGGTGAACAGTGGTTGGTGGGGTTGCTGTAGTGCTGGGAGATACCTAGAGAGTGTTGGGAAGGACATAGGAGGGAGAGCTGAGGTGTTTGGGGTTGATGGAGACAGTGTGGCCTGATGTGCACTGGAAAAACAGAGGGGAGGGAGTTATGCTGCTTCTTCTTTATCTTGGTGAAGTTGCATCCCTTAGATATACATCTTATGTATGTAAGATATGTATTGTACATCTTATCTATCTACACAGCAGGATATGGAAGATATATGCATCCACCTTCAGGGTCCTGCACCATTGTGACAGGGCAACCAGAAGGGTCTGGATTTCAGTTTCTCATCAGGTGTGTTTGGACCTGTCAGAAGCAGCAACATCCCTGGGGACTGCCTCAGGCAGCACCAACCTTGGGCCTCTTATTGCTGCAGGGCCTGATGTCCACTGTATGTGCTTCTCACTGTTGACTGAGGCTGTTTTTAGTTGGGGAACAAGTGTCAAGTATCCCCCAGAAATGTGCTTTGCAAGGACAAGAGATCCTCTAGCAGAATTGAAAAGCAGCTGCTTCCTTATTCCACCTGGCCTTGTAGCCAGCGAGTCCATCATCATGTTGTCGGGACTCTGACACTTCGTGTAGCACAGAAATCCTGCTGGGGATAATCAGTGTTAGACAAGCTGAGGGGATGCTGCCCTGCTTTGCCTGCGAGATGGTAGCAGCAGAGCTAGCGCCAGGTACCCGTTTCCAGCTGCTAGCTAAAGGCCAGGCAGAGGAGAGATGCTTAGGGGCTGCAAAGCCAGATGCTTGCAAGGATTTATTTCCCCCTCCATCCTTTGCAGTGCATCAGATCTCTGGGTTTGCAAGGGTGTAAATAGGCTCTTCCTATGGAGCTGTGTGGCCTAACCCATGGTCCTTCTCTAAAGTCTTCTGGGGTATAGTGTGCTTTATTCTAGGGTGTAGTGTGTTTTATTATAGGGTCTAGTGTGCTTTATTCTTAGCTCTAATGTGTTACATTCTGGGGTCTAGTGTGTTTTACTCTAGGGTTTAGTGTGTTTTGTTCTGGGGTCTCATGTGCTTTATTCTGGGGCCTAGTGTGTTTTATTCTGAGGTCTAGTGTGTTTTCTTGCAGCGTGGGAGCAAAGGAATCCTCTTTCTTGTAGCACTTTCCATGCCACAGTGCAATCTTTATTATTAGTAGTAGTAGTATTAAATGTTGGGGGGTTTTACTCCTGAGAGAATGGGTATTTATAATTTACCACCTAGGGCTTGGTAATTAATATTTGTGTAGAGCTCTCAATGATGGGAAATGTATGATATAAATAAAGACCGTATCACAAGCAGCAGGGGAAGAGGTTTCTGTGCTCTTCCTGGGAATTGCTGATGCTCCAAAGTGATTTAAAGACTCCAGCACCTAAAGAGGCCTTGGGAAAAGGTGACCAGGATGCTGTGTGTGGAGGTCAGAGGCTCCCATGGCTCCAAGCTGGCAGGTTTCTCAATCTGGAGGCTGTTCACTGCACGTGAAATGAATTTGTGTTCTTACACTGCTTCCTAGCAGACCATAAAATACAATGCACTCGTGGGGGCTTTGGCTGCTTGTACAGAAAGACCAGTGATTAAATGGGCTGTGGAGATGGAGCTGTGGTAAAGGTGGTACAAGGAGGTACCAGCACTGGGATGCTCACAGTTAACTGGTCCCTTATCCGCATCCCCTTTGTGCTGCAGAGTGGCTGAAACCTGCTCTGCAAATCCATAGGGATAAAGGAGGTACAAGGAGGAGCAAGGCAGGAGAGCATCCCTCAGGCATTCCTTTGGGAAGCCAGGGATGTGAACCCTGCTGTCCATGGGAAATCTCAGTGCTTCTTAGGTCCAATCATCCTGGTGGCACCAGGGATGGGAATGGATGTGAAAGTCTGGCCTCAAGGTCATTAGCATCACATGGCTTTTGGAGGGCATTGGGGATCTAGATGTGCTTAAAACATTTTCCAGCCAATAAAATTGGGATATTCTGTGTCTGACTTTAAAAGAATACCCCCAAAAAACCTGGAAAAATTCGGGAAATCATTGCAAACCCCATCCCAATACCCCCTGTGAAGGAACTGCTAAAAACTTCCATCCAATAGATCCCATAAGAGGTTTCCATGCTAATATTACTTTCCCTGGCAAAGGGAGGACTGGAAGCATCACTGCATGAGGCTCAGGCCCCTAGTTTTAGGCTGGAGAGAGGAAAACACGATTTAGAAACACATATTTCACTTTCCACCTTTATTTTGGGGTATTTTGTCGCTATTACATGAGTTTTGCTTATGCGAATGCATCAAACTGTTGCTGTTGAGGCTAAACAACCAAGTGAGCCCCTGACAAGGAGCCAAACCCTTTCTTTTCTGCTTGAACAATACATTTCAGTTGACCCGAGCTGTTTTTCACCTGATTTTTCACTTGTGTCAGGAAATCAATTCCCTGCATAGCTCTGTTCTCCCACGCACCAGGAATACTTTTTGCCTGGCTTTTCCTGGTGGGATTTTTCCCTTTCCTTCCCTTTTCACCTTTTGTATTGTTTCTTTTTGTTGCTTTCTCACTCTTTTCTTCTTCCTTTCTTCCCTTTCCCACCCTTGTCCCTTTCATTTTCGCACCCTTTTCCCAAGTTTTTCTTTCCTTTTCCTGTTTTTTCCTTCCCCTTTTTGCCCATCCTCCCCTATCCTCTTCTGCTGCCTTTTTCTCTTTGAACCTCTTTGAACCACATTCATTACAACGTACTTCTAATGTAACTAATACGCGCAGGTACTATTGTGGTTATATATAGAGAGCCATATGGTCCTGTGCAGTCACTTTCAGCGCTGTTAAACCGCTGAAGCGGATAAACTCCATGTCCGTGCACAAAGTAATTGCACAAAACTAATTTGTGTTTGCAAACAGAACTGAAATTAAGTATGTAAATAAGCAGAGCTGCAGACTAAATATTATAGTCAGGAAGGAGGAGGAAAGGGGGAAACAACTTCATAACGGCAAAGTACAATCGGTGCCTGCGATGGGAATGGGGCACGGGTTTCTAATGCGCAGGGAGCTAATGCTGGGAACAACTGGTGGAGGCTTGGAGGCTATAAATCCCTTGTGTCTCTCCATCCCTAGCCCTGCCTCCAGCTGCAGCACCAGCTCCATCATTCAGAGGGAATACATATATATATATGTTATAATTTAATGGCTTTTGCTGGGAAATAGAGATAGTTTAACCCCGTGTCAGTCGTTTAGAGACTTGGTTTTACTTAAAAACTTCTAAAAAGGAACGGTTTATAGCCTTAGGGGGAGCAGCATGAATAATGGATGTGAGCACATACAGTGCTGCGACACATGCAGCTGGGGCTGAGACAGCAGCTCCTTCCCCCCCCACAGTGAGTGGCTCTGCCCCATGGCACAGGGGTGTGAGCTGAACACTCACCCCGATGTAGGGGTTTCATTGTGGGAGCAGGAGCTTTGCAGGGATGTGTCCCGAGGATGCAAATGGCTTTTTTCACTGTCAGTGGTTGGGTTTGGGGCTGGGTTCATCACCCGTGCACATAGAATCATGGCATGGTTTGTGTTGAAGGGGACATTAAAGCTCATCCAGTTCCGTGGGCAGAGACACCTTCCACTGGATCAAGTTGCTCCAAGCCCCTGTGTCCAACCTGGCCTTGAGCACTGCCAGGGATGGGGCAGCCACAGCTTCTCTGGGCACCCTGTGCCAGCGCCTCAGCACCCTCATAGAAGAGCTTGTGCCTAAGAGCCCGTCCCAGTCTCCCCTCTGGCAGGTTAAATCCATTCCCATTGTCCTGTCCCTACATCCCTTGTCCAAAGCCCCTCTCCATGTTTCTTGTCAGCCCCTTTGGGCATTAGAAGCTGCATTAAGATCTCTCTGGATCCTTCTCCAGACTGATGTATCCCATCCCAGCAAGCAGAGTATTCACAGCAGGCAGGCACTTTGCCCTGCCTCAGAATGCATCAGGATGCCCAAGCGGGTCCCAAGCCACTCTTGTGCTTGCCACAGCCTTGAAGCTGGTAAGAAGCAATGCTGCCGTTGCATCTGCAGGCTCCCTCATCCCAACCTGCAATGGGAAGGTTCCCTCTGCTGGCAAACCCCAGTCTCCAGCTCCTGAAAAGCTCTTGGTAATTAAACCAAGCCAATATAAAGCCAGAGAAAGGGTTTAATTGCAGAAGTGCTTGGGAAAATGTCACTGAGCTCACACGCACGTGATAGCCTGTATTTACCAGGAGAAAAGGGGCTGGCAACCCTGGTTCCTATTTATAACCAGTTAAAGGCTTGTCTTGGGACTGGAGGAAGAGCTCAGCTTCTCACTGGAAGTTTCTGAATGAGCCTCATGTTTGGCTCCCTCAGATGGGTGCTTGCAGGTGACTGGGAAATGGGTTGAAATCTGCCAGCAGAGGCATTATTCCTGCTCTCCTCATTAATGGTGATGTCCTTGTTGTGAAATGGGTGGATTGCAGCTCCGTTAGAAACCAGAGAGCTTAAAGAAAAAGAGCCCTAAAATCCCAAGGAAATAAAGCGGAATGGCTGTTTACCAGATGGATAAGGGGCAGAATTGCTTGAGGGATATTACGCCTCCCTGTTTTCAAGCTGGTGCAAAAGCACAAGGTAAAATAGATACATTAATTGATAAATAAATGAATACTCCTCAAAAACAGATGGGTCCCCTTGAGCCCAAAGCCATCTCGCTTTGTTTCTTTTCCAAACTGGTACTTGAGAGCAGCATGTGAGCCATGCACGACACACACAGACGCGCTCCTCTGCCGCAGTGGCTTCTCAGTGCATGATCTGTACCGGGTGCTTTTGCCACAGGTAGTACATCAGAACTGGCTCTGAGTCACTGAATTCCTCTTTGTCATGTGAGGAAAATAGCCCTGCAGCTGCCTACGTGCCTGTTCCTGCTTTGATTTCCTTCCCCCTGCTGCAAATCTCTGCTCTTCACTGCAAGAAGGATGCGATGCTGCAGCTCGGGAGGGACAATGTGCTGATCCCCAGTGCTGTGTCTGTGTGTAAGGGGCTTTTGCACAACTTGGGCACTGTGATCTGTTACTGGGAACAGCCCAAGTGATGGGTCATTTCCAGGATGTATGGCTCACTGCTCCGGGTCATCCCTCAAGCTCCTGTCTCCTTGCAGTGGCTCAGTGGAGAGGGTTGAGATCATGTCAGGGGCACCTGGAGGAGCTTTTCCAAGCTCTCCAAGCAGGAATACAGGTATTTCCCAGCAGCAAATATGAGGGATAAGCATGCACTTTGGCTTGGGAAGGTTAATGTTAGAGCAGATGTGGGTCTCTGGTGTGGTAGAAAGCAGAGGAACGTATCCTCCTCTTGAAACTTAGGGAGCATCCTCAGGTTTAGCTGCTAAATGGGACCTCTCATGCGAGAGCCACAAAGGCCACGTCTGACTTTTGGTGTCAACATCACCCAGGTTGAAATTTGGCTTGGATTTGGCTGGGTTTGGGGAACTCATTGCAGATCTGCTGCTGTAGGACAAGGATTAGGCCTTGACCTGAGCTGAACCCCAGCCTGCTTTGGCTTCGGTAAATGGGAAGGTAAAACCTCCATTGCTGCTGGGAGGTTGATTTCTACCCTCAGCCTGTGATCATTTTGTTCTGTTGTTGTGCAAATGTTGTAAAAATAAGCAGGGAAGAAGCAAATGCAAGTGCAGGGGGGAAAGGACTGATAAACACAGCCTGAACTGCTGTTCCGGGCGGACTTTCGAGCCTGAAATCACCTCAAATGTATGCTGAATTACCCTGAGCATGTTTAGGCAGACCTATTTTTCATTGCAGGACGTTAATGGACTGACTTGGGGGATAGTTTTTTCTCTGCACAAACATTTCTGTCGCATGCTGGGAGGAAGGAATAATAACCCTCCTTAGCACCAGGACAAGAAAGACTTTGTGAGGGAATGGCTGGGGACAGGATGGGGACGTAGCTGGAAGTCTGGACTGCGGGTGGGTATGTTTTGCAGTACAAACCAAAGCAAGGTGGAGCTTCCGAGCACATTTAGGCTCTGGAGCCTTCTCTGCAAGGCTGGGAGCCAATGTTCTTACCTATGTTGTGCAGTCTGGGAGGCTGTTGTGGTCCGTGCACTGGTTGTATCCTGAAAGGTCTGTGTATTCCTGTGATCACCTTCCCACGGGTTAGGATTTGAGGTGTGGATGAGATGAATTCATATAAAGAGTGGAAAATGAGCTTTTTTCTCCCAACCTTTGTGCTATGAGCTCCCCCTCAGCCTCTGCCAAGCAGATGTCTGGATGAATAAAACAGGACCTGGAGCATCGTGTCTCCAGATCCTGGTTGAGATTGCAGCCCCTCCAGCTCTCGTTGTGTCCGGCAGCAGGAGGATGTGGGAATGAGGATGCTCTGCAGGGTTGTTTGAAGGAGGAGGATGTGGCTGGAAAAAACCAGCCCGGAGATGGGTGGGAAGCTCTGTCTGAACAGCAGGTAAGGGGCAGAAGAGGAGCAGCACGGCAGATGTTGAGGGGCTGGTCCAGGCAGGTTTTAGCAGAGGAGGAAGCAAAGGCAAGGGGGCGAGACGGGCTTCTCTGTGAGCAGCTCCTCCCCACACAGGCTCCTGCCAGGCTGAGCTTTGCAGAAAAGGAGCATTTCTCCCATTTCCTTTGCTTTGCTGCATCTCCTGAGCTTTGGAAGAGCTGCTCGAGGGAAGGGATGGAGCCCAAGTCTTCTCCTGGCTTCTGGCGTTCCCAGAAGTAGCCCTGAAGGAGACAAGGTGAAGAGGGGACCTCCATCCTCCTCCTCCTCTATGCTGGCTCGTTGCCTGCATGGAGTAACTGTAAACCTTCCCTGTGTCTTTATGATTAATGACTGAGGCAAAGGAACGCCACAGCTGCTGCTCAGCTCCTGTGGTCAGCATCCTCCCACCCATGCTGTGCCCGCTCCCTGGGAGAGCAGCTTTTCCTTAGATAATGGACATCCTTGGATAGTAGCCTTGGAAGCAACATACCGCAGGGTTGATACCCCTGTGGGAGGTAGATGTTGCCCTTTCCAGTAGGGATTGAAGTGTGAAGTGATCCCTGTGGATGATGTTTTGGGGGATGAATACCATGGGAAATGCCTTGGAGCATCCCTGATATCCCCAGCACCTTGCAGATACCCAAGCAGACAATTTTACAGCAGTGATGGGCTGGTACCAAGATGAAACCTCTCCTCCTTTTCCCTCTTCCACCGCTGGTACTCCCTCTCCTGTTCCCGAGCTTGTACTGCATTTGCTCCATCTGTGGCTGCATCCTGTGGTCCTTGATGGCAGTGCTTGGTTTGTGCTTGTGGTGAGTGAAGAGGGATGGTATTGATGGTAAAAATGTGGGGTTTTCCCCTGCTCTTGATACTTTCCCAATTAGAAAGGAAGATGGAGCTGCAGAGCAATAGGTAGGTTTAATATTCAGCTAAAAACCCTCCTAAGTGGAGAGTCGTGCTGCAAGATAAAGAGACAGGCAGAGATTTTCCTCTCTTTGAATCAGTCGTGCTGTTTATGTGCCAACCAGTGGGTGTCTGCTTGGTTCCAGACCGAAAGAAGGTTTGTGTTCCTTGCATTGCCCATGCATGAACCTCTAAGGCTGCTGCTGTTGAGCCAGTTCTCATCTCCTCCATGGAGCCGCAGGGTCTTCTCTACGTGGTAGCGATGAGCTAAAGAAGCAGTTGGATGGGGACCCACCTTCTGATGGCTTCTGGTTGGAAACAAAGCCTGCAAATAACTTGGGGATGAACTAAGCAAAAAAGGGAAAAATAAGAGATTTTTATACTTTAAGTCAATAAAGCCTTGGTTGTCAGAGCAGAGCGTGCTGTAAGCTGGTGACCTTGGCACTTATCAGCGCTGTCGGAGATCTTTATTGCCTCCATCACGCTTGCCAGAAATGAAGTTTTACTTGTGCTGGTGGCGTGGCTGCTCCCGACGTGACTCGTCTGGGATCTCTGGGGGTTTTGGGAGCCAGGCAATGGGGTTTATGGCTGTTTTATACAGCTTGGTGCTGGGGCAGCATCCTCGCTGCATCCCACAGCCCTCTGCAACCCTGGGGATGGCTCCTTGTGTGCCTTGTAGATCCACTTAAACCAGAGTGGAATGGGACAAAATGAGGTCCAAAAGGAGTGTGGAGCATCCTCTCCCTTAAATATTGATGGGCGCAGCTGGTGTGGGATAGACGGATGGAGAATATGAGGGCATAAGGAAGCTGATAGAGAAAGAATGTGTCTCGAGGATATGTTTTCCCAACCCCCCTGGTTTTCCTTGTGGGAACTGGCCACTGGTGGTTCCTGCCTAAAGGAGGCAAGGATTTGCAAAGTAAAAGGCAAAGAAAGCAGCAGTGTCAGGGAGACAAAAGGGAACATTAAAACCCAACCAGCTCCTCCAGAAGAAAGCAGTGTGGTCTAAAGAAGGATCCTTGAAAACTGTAAGGCTGAAGTCTGAAGGAAGGAAAAAGGGAGCATGCCAAATTCCCCTCTAATCCCCTCGACAACAGCCAGCTCCAATGGGTTGCCAGACTTTCCCCAAGCTTGTTTTCCTCAGGGCAGGAGGTTTTTGCAACCTCTGGCATGTCGGGAATGTTAATCAGGGCCAGGGCCTTGTTCCTGGTGCTGTTTAGAAGTCCGAGAGGAGGAAAAGGTCCAGATTTTACCTTTCAAATACAAAAACAACCCCCCGAAAAACCCAAGAAAAAGAGGAAGGTGGAAAAAAAGCCCAATCCCTGCTCCAGAGGGGAAGTTTACAAGCTGTTCCCATCCTCATTCTGTCCCGGCTGATGGAAAATCACCAGGCGCTTGCCTCATCTAAATGGCACTTTATCCACTGGAAATGTGAATGCTGTCACCAGTGCCCAGGTCTGTCAAGCTTATCAGCTGAGCTAGTGAGACAGAGAGATGCACCCAGTGCTGTTCACGCCAGGAGAGTGATAGATAATAACATTTTGAGGGGAGAAAAGGCAGCAAGGCTGACGGGTGGGAATTAAGGCACCCTGTGGAAGTCCGTTGCTATTCACTCCTAGTTTCACATGCAGAGGGAAAGGCGTCTGCGTTCGGGTTGGTTTTCCTCCTCCTTTTCATGCTTTTTCTTCTCTCCTCTCCTCTCTGCATGTGTCACTCCTCATTTGCCCCCAGAATAAGGGCTGGCACGTTGACATTTGGGTGCTGAGATAAAAAAGAGGGCTTTTTTTGCACACAAAGCAAGTAGCAGCATGGGAGGGAGGGATGCGCAAAGAGGCATCTGCCATGGGCAGTGTGAATCCTCCTCCACATCCTGGGCTGTTTGGGCTCGGAGTTATCTTTGTCTGTAAAGGGTTGTGTTTGATTCTGGCAGCCAGAAAGATGGAGCTGCTGGAGGAGACATGGCTGGGAAGAGGCTTTAGGGGGTTAAGGAGATGTTTTCCCAACCCTAAAAGAAGGGATGAAAGAGGAAAGGGAGCCTGGGGATGGCTCATTACCAAAGAGGGCAGTGGGGTGGTGAAGACTAGAAAGAGTGAGGTACAGAAGTTGGTTTTGGGGAATTAATCATTCCTCTGGCATCAGGGCATGGATAGAACAGTGTGCAGTCAGTGGGGGAAAGGAACACGAGGAGGAAGGGTCTGTTCCTGTTGGATGGTTGGGATGTGAGCCAGGTTGGACAGGGCTTGGAGCAAGCTGCTCTAGTGGAAGGTATCCCTGCCCATGGCAGGGGTTGGAACTGGATGAGCTTTAAGGTCCCTTCGACCCAAACCATTCCATGATTCCTACACAGCTCATTGGAAGAGCTGTGGGATTTCTCCCTAATCAGCCCCGTGCCCCAGCCCTCTGAGGGATTATTAATGCAGATCAGAGCTGTTTTCCATATGTATGATCCTGAAATATCTCCTTCCCCAGCGAACCTCCAGCACGAGCTCTATAATGTAATGAGTTAAACTGCTTGTTCGCAGTTCCACTAAAAGCAAATGGACTGGGAATTTGGTTTAAAACACTGGACAGAGCTTTATCGGCCAATTAATCAGGATGTCTAATGGATAAATTAAAGGGCAGAGTCAAGCGAGGCTGCCAAATAAAAACCAATAATGTGCAATCTGCAAATGGACGTGACATTATGGGATGCCGCACAACAGAGGGGGAAACAGCGCGCCCCATGGCCCCTTGGCTTCCCAGCACAGTTGGGAATGCAGCCTGTTGTGTGGAGGCTTTGAACTTGTCATTCAAAGCACAATAAGGGTTGTTGCTTGAGGGGTAGCACCATTCTCCTTATAAACTCTTCATCCATATTGATAGGACAAGGGGTGATGGGTTCAAACTGAAACAGGGGCAGCTCAGGTTGGAGATAAGGAAGAAGCTCTTCCCTGTGAGGGTGCTGAGGCGCTGGCACAGGGTGCCCAGAGCAGCTGTGGCTGCCCCATCCCTGGCAGTGCTCAAGGCCAGGTTGGACACAGGGGCTTGGAGCAGCTGCTCCAGTGGAAGGTGTCCCTGCCTGTGGCAGGGGTTGGAACTGGATGAGCTTTAAGGTCTCTTCCAACCCAAAGCACTCTGTGTTCCTACAGACTGGAAGTTGAACTGGGCTCAAGGCTGATGAAGGTTTGGGTGCTTTGCAGAACTTCAGATGCCCTCTCTGGGCAGCCCTGTGGGTCCAAGGGGTCAGGTTTGCAGTGCCCAAGGGAGCAGCTTTTTTCCTTTCTTTATTGACAGCACTGGAAATAACCACGTTTGGGATCCTGGGGCATTACCAGAACAGCTCCACTGCTTTTATGGGCGAAGGTTTTCCAAGGAGCTCAGGCAGGGGGCTAAGATGAAGAGCTGGCAGTCATAGAAATGAGTTGGAAGAGCTAATTTCATCCCAAGCTGTGCAAACCCTCCCTTAGCAGCATGGACCCCTCTGGCTATAGCCAGCTCCAGGGAGGTGATGGGAGCAGGAACCATCAGATTTACCATCCTCCTCCCTCTATGCCTCCATGGATGGGGAATTTTCTCCCTGCCAACTAAAGCCAAGCAGTAAATTGACTTTGCAGGTAGGGTTGGGGGCTGCGGGATGGGGATGCTGAGCTCCCTGGCTGTGCTCACGCTGCAGAGCCAAGTTGTATCTGTCCTCTAGGCTTCAGGAAGAGAAATAAATAGGTTCTGCTCGCTAGCTGCCATGTGGTATACCTCAAGAGCATGAAAATCATCGTGCTAGTCATAAAATCACCTTCCCTCCAGGTGACTGCAGCTTCCTGGGAAGAGGAGGCTGCTCCTGCTCCTCATGCACTGGGTATCGTCTTGCAGCCCAAGCTGGTGCCGCTTCCAGGTCACTTGGCACAGCACAAGTGTTTGCTGCATCCTCTGAAGGGACAGCAAAGGTGTGAACCTGTCAGGAAGCAAACTCACCAATAACCAGACATAGATTTGGAGTAGTTTTTATATGGTTTTTAAGTGCAAATGTAATAAAAAGCCATAAGAGTGCTTCTGTGGGGCCCTCACCAGCAGGGTAATAGCAGCATCAGGGCACTTCAGGCAAGGAGAGAAAGGGATTTCAATGATTTGAAGCCATATTTAGTTTATGAAGGATGGATCTGATGGAGAGGAGGTGGCCTGAGCACTGGCCATGCTTTTTCTTTGGGAGCTTTGGATTCCAGACTGATCCCGTCGTGCGTGTTCTATGGCATTGCTCCCAGCAGAGAAACTTCCATAAGGAAATCTTGTAGTTGAGAGACGAGGCCGAATCCTGGTGAGCATATTGTTTGTGAGCAAACACCACCAGCAAGCTGCAAACGACAGAGCCATGTGGTGGCTTCCACTGAGCTATAGCAAATCCCTGCTTGTCTTTATATGCATCAGCTATTACACATGATGTTCCTGACAGTGCTGTTGTGGGCTGAGCCAGTGCTGTATCATAGGATGCTAATGGAGTTAAGGGTCAGATTGGTAAAGGCTTCCCCTATGTTCTCCTATCTCCTTTAGGAAATCCCTCTGGGAAAAGCCCGCTTGCTTTTCCAGGGCCTGCAATACTTGCACCAACCCTCCTGTGGGGATTTCGGCACACATTTATAGGATCCAGATATTGCGGGCATGGATAAATGCTCCTTGTTTCCCCTGTTGGGGATGAAGGGCTGAGTGTTAGCTCAGTGAGGAGATCAGGATTAGGTGAGTGCAGTGAGTGTGAGTGCAGTGAGGAGGGAGCCTTTGTGTTCATGGCATTGCAGTGATAAAGGGCTGCTGCTGGCATCCCTGTGCAGCTTCTGCACTTGGTGTTGGTCCCTTCCTGCCTGCTGGTAGCAGTACTTTTTCCTCTCCTTTCCTGTTGTGGGGCTTAAAGAGGTTCCTAAGTGCCATTAAAAAGCATCCCCAAGCTCTCCTGGAAATCAGAGTAAGCTTGAGGGCTTCATCCTGATGGGTGCTGAGAGCCCACATCTCCCTGAGCATCAACCCCTGCAGACAGCTTCAATGCTGAGCTTGAATAGGGGCTCTTGGGATTAGTCTCCTTGACTGGCTCCGCTTCCGGAGGCTCAGAATCAAAGCGGATTTGCGCAGCGATAGAGCAAATCTTACCCAGCACATTTGTTTACTTGCAAATCACGAGCGTTCCTGTGTGTCCAAGCCAAGCTTTGAATCCCATCTGTGGGCAGCAGAGACCAAGGGATCTTGCTTAGCAAGGAAAGAGCTCTGTTGGGTGCTCAATAGGGAGAAGCAAAGAGCAGAGAGGTTGAGTCCTGTTGCGTCTACCTACTGCTGGCAGAGGATGCTCGTTGCAAGTGATGCTCTTTGCAAGAGATGATGCTCGTTGCAATAGATGCTTGTTGCAAAAGGTGCTCTTTGCAAGAGATGCTCTTTGTCCATCTGGTGATGAAGAAGGAGCTCCTTACCTGCTCTAAAGCAGTTTTCCTCCTCACTGAAGCCTCTGCTGTGGGGTGGGTGAGCCGATGGCTGCAGCAGCAGGGAGAGCAGCGTGGGAGAAGGTTGGAGCCTGGTAAATCTGGGCATGTTTTCTTCTTTTGGACAAATTGCTTATTCTCAGCGAATTCAGTTGTGGGTCGGGCAGCGCCATCTGTGAAGCCCTGCCAAATGTGGCGGAGAGATTGAGCCAAGAAAGAAAGAAAGAAAAGGAAAAATGAGAAAAGCCTGGAAAACATCCAGTTTGAAAATCACTTTGCAAAACAAACATTTTAGGGCTTTCTTTCCAAATTACGTTTTTCTGTTGACATTTGCCTGTTTAATAATGTAT
The DNA here is from genome assembly GCF_012275295.1 of Melopsittacus undulatus. Taxonomy (NCBI): domain Eukaryota; kingdom Metazoa; phylum Chordata; class Aves; order Psittaciformes; family Psittaculidae; genus Melopsittacus; species Melopsittacus undulatus. Next base: position 5,593,171 of record NC_047541.1, read on the forward strand.
TTTCTTAAAGGGTTTGGAGAAGCTGACCTCAAGTGCTTAAGTTATTCGACTTGTTGCTTCGGGGGGGAGCATCATTTTGGTTCCTGGACTCAAAGCTAGAGCAAAAGCAGATCCAGTCTGCTCATAGACCTGTTTGGTGCTTGCACAGGGACTCTTGCAACCTGGGAACTGGCTTTTCTGGAAGAGCTGAGCTATGTGCTTGTGTTTCCACTGCCTGGTTCAATCCTGGATCTCCTTTTCCTCAACAACATTGGTTTCCCATTGGCTTCATGGCAAGAGCCATGAGCCCCAGACCAGTGTTGCCAATCCTTTCTTGCTATCAGATATCATTGGGGAAGGATGCTTGCCAACATCTGGGCCATGCTCTCACGACTAAGTGGGCTGAACCATGTAATAAACTCAAGTTGGATGAGACTTCTTGGATGTCAGCTGGTTGAACGTGGAATTCAGGTCCATAGCGATCGTTTGCTTCATGCTTTTCAAACTGCTCTACCAGCAAACCACAGTAAACTCTGCCTCCAGAGCAGTGAGGGCAAGGAGGCCTTGGAGGCATCAGCTTGCTGGAGCAGTTGATTTGGTTAAATATGCCATTGATTTGTTTGGGCTGCATTCCAACTGCGTGGGCTTTGTAAGTCAATACAACTCCAGTCCTACTCTCTTCACTCAGTAATTGCTAGGTAGTAGGTTGTATTTAGAAGGTGCAACACTGAGTATGTGCCTGTGCTTGGACAACAGGCATGGTCAGCACCCTGCGAAGGCTCAATGGGGTGTTGCATGGGTTGGAGAGCAGAGAGAGGACCAAGTGAGGGTACCATGTACCCAAGCTGCTCAAGGAAGGAGAAGGAGAGACATAGCTGTGTATGGTTTTGCTCCTGCTGGTCTTGTCTGTGAGTCCTGAGCTCTTCCAGTTGCTTTCCCTTTCCTCCATCGTGCCATGCTGAGCTTGATGGGGTTTAGTTTGCAATCAGGGTGTTGTCCTGCTCCTCATAGAATGGTTTGGGTTGGAAGGGACCTTAAAGCTCATCCAGTTCCAACCAGACACCTTCCACTAGAGCAGTTTGCTTCAAACCCATCCAGTGTGAATCCATACCCAGCATTATGGTTACCAGCATGGTAGTTGCTGCGATGTGTGACTCTGTGCTTGAAGTGACTATAGTAACCCCAGTGTAAAACATTGTGGGTGGCAAAGGGGTTAAATAGCAGCCTGTTGGAGCCAAGGACACTGTCAAGTGGGATTGCTTTTTCTCTTAAGAAAATCTCTCTGAAAGCAGACAATTGTAAAACTCCATTTTCCCCCTATAGAAACGCAAGGTTTCCATCAGACACCTGCAAATCCTCCTCACAGAGCTCCCCAAACCTGTTCAAAACGATTTCAGAGGTCCCTTTCCCTGCGAGAAATCAAATATTGCCTCAAAACTAAATCTTCCCATCACTTCACTGAACAACAGGCACATTATTCCCGCACCCCTAAGGTATATTTCTCCAAGCTAATCAGGAAAGTAACCTCGGTGTCCCTGATTGCAGGCAAGGCCCGCACTGATTTCACAGGGAGCCTTAATCCCAAGCCCCCCCCCCCCCCACCAAATCCAACCCATCTTCCCATCAGCAAACACGCTACACGCTTGTTACAACACAGCGCAGCGGAGCCGGTGATGCCAATCAAGGCGCATTCATTCGGCAGTGCAGGGTCTCCTCGCTCTCCCTGGCAATCTGCAATTAGAGTATATTTAGAGTAACAAACCCCTGGCTTGCAGAAGGGATGGTTTTGAGGCTGCCTTTGCTGTTTGAAGGAAAGGGGGGGTTGCATGGCTGCTTTTTAGGGGGGAAAGGGGCACCTTGAGCAGGTGGGTTACTCCTTTCATGCTCATCGCCCGCTGTGTTGGAGTGGATTTGCAATTCCCGCTGCTGATCCAGGGGCTTTACCTCTGCCTTTGACACGCAGGAGCTTGGAAAAGCAGGAGGTGATCTTTGCATTTTAAACGCCTTTGCTGCTCCATGAGCACTGTATGAGGAGAGCCGCACGATGGGACGTTGGCAGATGAGGCTCTTGTCCCACACAGACACTGATTTACATCCATACACAGGGGGGGTTTAATGCTGGTACTTACTAGCTGCCTTATCCAGTGTCACTGTCACTTCCATGTCAGCCACCCATTGCTGAGGAACAAATACAATTAAAAAGGAATTGAATCAGCATCTCACTAGGATGGAGGGAAGGAAAAAAACAACGCTGTGTGCTGTTCTCCCCCTCCTTGCTGGCCCTGCTGCATCCCTTTGCCATCTGAATGTATTCCCCCAGCAGCTTTTAGTCTGTGTTCGCTGCTGTTGGAGCACAAATAAAGGATGTAACCGGAGTCTTGCATGTCCCTTAGAAAGCCAGCGGGAAGTAGGCAGTGTTAGCCAAAGGAAAGCAGCAAAGGATGAAACTGTAAGGGTTGAAGGAAAGCCATTTCCAGGCAGGGAGGAGGTGTAAATATGATTAAATGAAATCTGAGATTTCTTCCATTTGTTCTCCCCCCAAAAAAAGGATTTAAAATAACACTGAAAATAAAGAAACAGCAGCAAAATACATTAAAGAACAGGTGGGGAGGGGGGTTGCTGCCTATAAGATTTACTGCCTATGCTTAAAGCACGTGTGTTTCTGCATCTGCTGTTGGATCCCTTTGATGCTGTGATTGATTTCCCCAAGGGACAAGCAAACCCCACCTGAGGAAGCATTTTGGGATCAGTTTTAGCTTTATGAGCAATGGAAGAGATTCCATGGGCAGGGCTAAGCCCTTTTGCATCCCACCCCATCCCCATCTCTGCAGGTTTGGTGGGAGGATGTCATATGTGGGAAAACCGGGTTGGTTTTCTAAAGGTAGGGATCTTTATGGCTCACCTTCCTCATGCTGAGCGCTTGTGATCCATGAGGATCACCCTGCAAGGAGTTAGAGCAAATTGCTTAGGAAAAAGCAGGAATTGAGGTTGGCATTGATGCTTGTGGTGATGCAGTGACCAAAACCCAAACCGTTTGGGTTCAGCTCACAAACATTCCAAAATGTCACTGGATTTAAAGTCCAGGAAAATATTCTGACTGGATTTCACTCTTTTGCCTCGACAAAATCAAAGTAGTCTTCTGTTTGCTTTTGAGCTTTTAGATTTAGGGCTGATATAAAGCAAATGGAAAGGAAAGGTTGCAGCAAAAGACTGCTTGAAACATCGGAGTTTTGGATGAAGAACCAGACCAAAAAGGGATGTTTGTGGAGATGCTTCCAAACCTAGGGCTGAATAACAAAAACAGGGCTGTCTGCAGACTGTCTCATCCATCCCTGATGATGAGATGGGGATAGAAGAAGCCAAAGCTCCTGAATGCTTCTCCAAACTCTGGGAAAAGCTTAGACTTGGGTTTGAGCTCTCAGTGGATGCTATTCCCATTGCCTGGTGTGATGTGGGAGCATGGGGAGGACCAGGCTGGGAGGGGAGATGCTCAGCTCCAGCCCTCTGTATCCCTTCATAGCCCTCTTCCAAAGCAACAGCATCACCTTCTCTTCCCTCCGGATGGATTTTCCCATCCTCTGGGGTTAACCTTTGTCATGGTGAGCCAGGATGCTCTAATTGGCAGGGAATCAGGCCTGAAATGTCACAGGAAGATTTGTATCTCCAGGTGCTAATTGTGCTATAGCACAATGGCTCCAGCATAAATGAATCCCAGGCTCTCTTCCCTCCCTCCTTTCCGCTTCTGCCTTCTCTTCCCCTTTTAATTCTTCAGACTCTTGGATCCTGGAGAGCTGAGAGCCTTTGGGAAGGGGATGCTCTAGTCATGTCTGCTACCTGCCCTGCAGGGAGAGGTCATTCTGTGGGAAAGGGATTAATAGGAGTGGGGAATAATAGCAAATGTCTTTGTGGCTTTCATTTAGGAATGGGATGCTGCCTTTCCCTATTGCTGCTGGCACAGGGAAAGTGAATGGATGAGAATTGTGGCTTCCCTTGCTGTTTGCAAGGGAAGAACCCCTAAAATTCCTCCCTCCAAGAAAGAAAAAGCCTCATTTACCTCCCTGAGTGGCAATAGGTTATGGGAAGGAGACATTCCTGATGTGTTTGATCTATCCAGCCTGATGGTGGTAGTCCTGAGCAAGGAGGTGGCTGTTGGTGATCAATGATGTGTTTCTGTTGAGCAGGACAAGTTTTTCCCTTCCCCGACAGCACTATTGATCTTCTTGGTCAGTTACATAAAGACCATCTGCATTAATCTGATTTAATGGGGATTTAGCTGGCACGGGAGTGAACCTGGTACTGGTCTAATCTCATTGCAGCAGCACACCTCTGCTTGTTTTAATGCTCTCTTCCTTTCCCCCAATCTCTGCTCTCCCAGTCGATTTAAAGCAGACTTTTCCTGGCTGCTTTGACAGCTTTTCCATGCTTTTTTAGCCATGGGTGTGCTCCTCAGCATCTCAGCCATCCCAACCACCCCCACTTCTTCCAGCAACCCCCAAACCCTTCCACTTTGAGGCTTACATCCCCAAATTTGGACCATGTCCATGGTTTTCTTCCTTATTTCCATAAGGTCTGGTGGCTTCTCTAGGTGCTTGTGCCCCAAGAGATGCCAGCAAGTGCTGTGGCCATATAAACCCTGTGCTGCCAACCTCTCCTGCCTTCAGCCCTTTGTCAGAAGGTGCTGGACCACGTGTTGAGGTGCACAGATTCAATCTCTGCTTCTGCAGGCCTGGAGGTGAGGAGGAGCGGGATGATATGGGGTTTGCATGGTAGTTACAGGACCCCATTGTCTGATTCTCAGTGCTGCAGCAGAGCATGGAGGTCTGATGGGTTTTCTCACCTCCAGATGGTGAACCCTAAGAGAAGCACATGAGTATCAAAGGAGGGAAGATGAAGCTCCATCTTTTTGATGCTTCTTGGAGGGTGGGGAGTTGCTAGGACCAAGCAGCAAGAGGCAAATTAAACCCTTGCATCAATTCCATTAGCTATGATAATTCAGCTCTCCCCAGGGATGAATTGAACCCTCACTCTTAGTACTATAGACCAAAAGTTACATCAAGATGCTCATGCAACATTAACTCAACCTCATACATCAGGATCCAGCCCAAGTGGGTGCTTTCCCTCTTGAGCCTTCTCCATGATGCTGTGACTGTGGGGTGAGCCCACAGACCCTGCATCCCTTCTCCTGCTGCTTCCCAGGGTCAGGAAGGTGTTAAAAGGCAACAGGAGGCACCAGTTTCAGTTGCAATTGGTGCCATTAGTGCCTGCACAGCTGGACCACTGTGCTGAAGGACCACTGTGTTCTGGAGCACATGCCTCCTGGTTATCTCAAAACCCACCTAGAGGCCCAGAGGGTGCATCCACCCCATGGCTGTCTAGGAACAGATAGCATGAGACCTCCTCAAAGCCATTTCCGACCCCTCCAGGGCTGAATCATGCTCAAACCATCATGCAATGCTGTGCCTGGTGCTCACCTTCCCTCTGGCATCTCTCTGAGCTCCTGTGGTAGGTCTTTGGGCTGAATAGATCCCCTTGCTTGGCCAGGAGATGGTGGATTTGGGATCGTCTTCTCCTTGTTGGGTTCAGTTCTGGTTTAATCCTTGTTTTCCCTGTTGCTCTGGAAACACTGAGAGGAGAGGGATGGGAGGAAGGGGAACTGGGTGACCTGGAGTGCATAAAGAACATCTTGTGTTTCTCTTATTGGATCAGTGGGAATTGCTGCCTTTTATTCTCCTCTGGTGTCCCCATTGCACATCCCATTGCTGTGTGCGACAAGGGCTTGTTTCAGGTACCCGTTTTTCACTGGGGATGATGGAGCAGGTCTCTGGTCCATCCCACCCCAGGCTGGACATAACCCTCAGATCTACCCAGGTACTTTCCTGTTCCCTCTGGGGTGTCCCAGAGCTGTCACCACTCACTGCAAAGCCTAGCTCAGCCCTATTGGCCAAGTCCTCACTGCCTGGATGGGTTTGTCATCATTGGAGTGCCAGAAGCCTTAGGGCCATGCTGGGCCACATCTGTCACACCCCGAGTCCCCTTCTTTACCCTGTATCCGTCTTTCATGCTTGCATCAGAGCCATCTGCAGCTCAGGGTTTGCAGGCAGAAGCAGTATCACAGACAAGCCCAAGGCTCTGAGCTCAGCCATCAGGAGAGGAGCAGGATGGAACTGGTAGCACAAAGACCAGCAGCTCCTTTTGCTCCATGCCCCATGGCTTTGGGGTCAGAGGAGCTGGTCTCTGCTGTGGGAGGCAGCTCTTTGCAGCAGGGAGCACAACTTGGCTGGGAGTTACAAGTCTGCAGCGGGTAATTTGTCCTTCTCTTTTGCATGGATTACACTTGTTCTCTGCTTGGCCTTTTCAGCAGGGAGAGCAGTTTGGATACACATTACCTCCCTTGCTAAAGTGTGCTCTAATTGGCCAAGAATTGGTCCCAAAATGTCAGGGAAAGATTTATTTCCCAGCGCAGCCTCTCCAGGTACTAATTTTTCTATGGGCCACCAGATAATGGCTCTGGTGCACAAGAGCTCCGAATCCCTAATCAGGAGACAGAGCTGTAATTGGGTTGAAGGGATTTAAAATCATTAAAGCCACATTCAAGGGGAATAAAAAAGGAACCCCCACCTTTCCTTTCTCTGCTCTCCACCCCCCAAGCCAAAATGACTGTGTTTAATGAGCAGGTCCTGGCCTATCTCTGGTGATAGGCACTGGTCAAGCATCAACAAGAAGTCTGAGGGCAATCAAGAGAGACTTTAGGGCCTTAGGATGACTGGTTAGGGATGACTGGTTAAGGGGTCAGGAGCACAAGCAGTGTTCTCCTCTCTCCTTCCAGTTGCATGGAATGAGGAGGGAAGAAACAGCAGATCAATACCTGGCTCTGAGTTTGGTGTAAAACTTGGGGGGGGGGGGGGTAAAATTCAGGGGGTAAATTTGGGGTAATTTGGGTAATTACCACAGGTAATTATCAGGTAAAATTTGGGGGGTAAAATCTGGGGGCGATTGATTGGATATTAGGAACAATTCCTTCCCAAAAGGTTGTCAAGCACTGGAACAGGCTGCCCAGGGCAGTGGTGAAGTCGCTGTCAATGGAAGGACATGGTTTAGTGATGGATGTCATAGTGCTGGCTTAATGGTTCAACTCCATCTTTTCCAACCTAAACCATTCTGTGCTATTCAGGTCATTGTATTGGGAATCAGAGCAGCCCAAGAGGAGGTTACTGAGCATCCATTGAGTGTGAAAACCTCAAATCCTGTCATTTTGGTAATTTCTGGTGGTCCAGCACCCAGCCCTGCACTGACAATGGATGCAATGAGATGGGCTCTGTGCATCTTCAAGTCCCTCCTTACTGCTGGGTCTGTGTGTCCCACAGCCTTGGGTGCAGAATGAGGTCAGGGTTGCCTGCATGTTCTGAGTGCTTCTGGGTCCATACTGGTGTTTTAATGTCATCCTATTGGTGAAAATGGGGAGAAAAGGTAAAAATCAGTGGTTGTGCAGTGCACAGGAAGCTGAGCAAATGCATCCTGTTTGCTTTGATTTTTCCCATCTTCAGCACCCGTCTTCCCTTTTTTTCGTGTTAAATCTCCTCCTTTTCACATCAGACTCTTTCTCCATTGTCTTGAGACCTTTAAACTTCCAGTCCTATCCCTCCAAAGCCCTTGCAAACCCTCTGGCTCTGTGTCACCAAGCCCTTCTAAACCACAAGTCATCTCTGATAGCTCATGAGATATCTTTTATCCTTGGGATTTTCTTTCCTTCCATTTATTCATCCCCCAAACCCCACATTATTGACACAACTCCATTGGAAATGCAACAGCTTCTGTCTTTCAAGCAGCACAGCTTGTATTAACACCATTATCTGCCATACTACAACTCCAGGTATTAATGTCCCCTAAGCCACACATCCCGTTAGTGCAACCTCAACTCCTCTGGATGGATCATGGGGAAGGCGACGTCAAGGGCTTCACTGATGGTGGGGAAAGGAGGTTTCATTGACGATTGTTTTGTCTCCTTGTACAAAGGCAGCAAATCCCCAGAAGGTGATGAGGAACTCAGCTGTTTATGGGGAACAGAAGCTGCCTCTTATCTCCTTGTAGCAACCTGTCTCCAAGAGATCACGGCTTCATTAACTTGCGTGTTATCGAGAGTGAAATTGTACAGGCATTGTGGCGAGAGGCGAGGAATGAAAACATGGAAAAGCAGCAGAGATAAAACAAGAAGGAAGGAGGTGGCCTGGGAATCAAGTAGAGTGAGCTCTTAGAGCCAAAGCATGTGGCTGATGGTGGTTGCCGGAGGCAGTGGGTGAATTGGCATGATGGAAATAAGGTGTCGCTGCCTGATGGAGCTGAGTAAGCTATAAGGTCCTTTCCAACCCAAGCCAGTCTGGGGCTATATGATTTGGAGATAACACCTTTCAGCCTCAGGTTTCCTAGAGCAGACCCATTGTTTCCCATTATTATCTGATGTGCATAGACCAAGCATTCACTCACATTCAGCAGGAGGGGAAAGCAGAGAGGTCTCTGCAAAGATGCTTTTCACTGGGCAAACCTGAATCCTGCCTCTTAGATCCAAAGCTGGCTTAAAAAGCTGGGTCAGACCCCCTTATCCCTGGCTTCAGCAAGTTTTCCTAAGTATGGCAGCAGTTGGATGTGTCAGGTTCCTGCTCTTTCTTCCAAGATCATGGAAGAAAGAGCACCATGGTTCACTATGGGATTGGCCTTGCACATTGCTGCAGAGCTTGGAGCAAGCAGGGACAGGCAGGACATGGAGGAAAGGAGCTTGGCTCAAAGCCTGGCCAATTCCAGGGTGAACTGCTTGGGAGAAGAGCATGATGCCCATGCAATGGATGCAGCAGCATTGCTCGGGCAGGGGATGGAAAGCAAATCCTTCCCAGTGCCATGGGGCATGAGGAGTGGGAAGCGAATCCTGCTCCTTCCCAGTGCTGTAGGGCATGGCTGTTGCAGGCAGATCTTCCCAGGGCTGGAAGGGGAGGAATTGCTGGAGGAAATTGCTAAGCAGCATCACGGAGTCGCTTAGAGGGAGTGTGGAGGGGAATTTGACAACCTTCCCCATTCATCGCTCGAAACACTCTGCACATCAAAGCCAGAGAGACAATAATACATTTTGAGCTAAGAACATTAATTTGTATCCAGAGCATTTTAATAAATAACTTTTTGAAGCCCAGTTCAGCCCTGTCATCTCAAGCCAATTCCATTTAATATCCAGCCCCTTCGACTGGCAGATTCTTAACACCATTATTAACATATATGGCTCTTAAAAGCCTTCGCCAGCATCTCAGCCTTTCTCTGCAGCACAGCATCTTCTCTCCCCTCCTCCCAACCCTCGTTTTTGATATTGTTATTCCATTTGTAGTTGTTTATTGTGCCTGCTGAGACAGATTAAAGACAGGAAAGGAGCCCGAGAGTTGTTCTGAGGGGCTTCTGTGCACTCTGGAGTAAGCAAAGATGCAAAACCTGGAGCCTGGCTTTTAAAACCAAGTGTCTGAAGAGTGGAGGTGGTTTCTGAAGTGTCGTATTGTTGCTTTGTTGGGTCTTTTGCGTTTGATTTTGGGGTTTTTTTTGTGGGTTGAGGGGTGTTTTGGAAAGGGGAGAGGGAGGAGTGCGAACAGCTTCTTTTTCTGTAATGAAAGCTGAGGTTCTTGTGTAACCACCCATGACTGAGAGCCGGGCTTAAAAGGAAACTGAGAGAGGTTATGAAATACTTGGTCATGCTGTAAGGTTTGGCAGTGTCTAGAAAGATCCCTGGGTGTTATTGTGGAGAACAAAGCTTCGTGTGCTCCATAGGAGGATGAAAGCAGGTCCAGGAGAAGGCAAACACAGCGCAGTCCCCTTCATTCCTCTTCTGAGTCACTAAGTAGGATGTAAATTGTGTATAGCACAGGCATGCTTAGATCTGAGGCTCCATCCTCCAGCAGTAATTGCTGGTGAGTGCTGGAGACGTTTGCCAGTTCCATTTATGTGCGGGATGTGATACACAGCAGGAGCAGGATCTTGTTTTCCTAAGCCACCGGAGTGTGAGCAGGAGAGAACCAGACCTTGTCCAGGGAAACGGAGGCACCAAATGCTTCCTTCTAGTGATTTTGTTCCACTTCACTGTTGGCTAAGGATGGGCCCAAAGCAAAACCCCAGCTCTGAACAGAAGCCTGAAAGCTGAACCCGCTCCCACACTGCAGTTGTTTCTTATCTCAGCTGTGATAGGAATCAAACCTGGAAACCTGCATCCCTCCTGTGCAGCAGCTCCTGACCTTTGGAGCACACTTGCCCTGTCCTGCAGAGGTGTGAACCTCGGGGGCATTTATCTGTCTCTAAATCTATGAGCATTTCTAAGAGCTAACACTGTAGAACTAACAAACTTTGGGAGCTAGGCAGGCATTAACCTTCCTGGTTTACCATAGGAGGAAAACCCAAGTGAGGGGAGCTCATTTGCACCCATAGGCATGACTTGTGCCACCCAGCAGTGAGCATGTGGTGGGTCAGAGGTTTCCAAACCCCCTTGCAGGCACCCAGTCCCTTCCAGCAGTTACAGATGCCCACACCATAGCACAGAATGATGCAGTAAAGCCCAGCAGGGCCAATTTGGACTGCAAAGATCCAATGCTCTGCTCAGCTCTGGGGTGCCCATTGCTCATGCAATGCAAATATGCAGAAGACCACAGCAAAGCCCTTGCTCTGACTCTTTATTCCTACCACAGCACCTCGGCAGCAGATGCTTTGCAGGGGGATGCTGCTGACAGGATGACGGGCTTTGGCATCTTCCCTTTGCCATCTTGGAAGGGGCCTGCAGGGTCCATGGGGGCTTGCAATGAAGTTTAATGCTTGTGCATGGCTTATTGTTGGCACTTCTCGCTGCTCCGTTGGTATTTCTTGTCTCTGGCTCGTGGCTGCTTTGTACTTGATGGGGATAATTCTCCTGCAAGCCCCAGAAGTTGGTGTAGAGTACAACCTGTGCTGCAGTTTGCTTAGAGTGAGGCAAAAATCCTTCCCTCCCCTCTGCTTTCCCTATGAAAGACTGCATTTAGTCCCCGGGTTTGGTGCTTTAGCAGGAGCCAGCTGCAGTTCCTCGTAGCCTTTTGTTTTCAGATTGCCTTTTTGGGTTTGCTAACCACTAACATCCACCGAGGAGCGATGGGCGAGCTCCTCTTTGCGAAGCTGCGCTTCCCTTGCTTTCTGGAGCCCTTGCAAAATGTCAAGCGCTCTTTTCCTGCGTCCTAAGTGCAGGCACTTACCCAGGTTCCTGGCATTCTGGGAGCAAATCTATTTACTTGTAGTTAGGCTGAGTGAGAGGCTCTTTCTGTTTGCTCTGTGCTGCTCTGGAGCCCTCTGAAAACCGGCATCTCGGATCTAAAAGGAGCTCGCTGCAGCTTGTGGATGGCAAAACCTGGCAGCTGTTGGTGCATTGCCCACCATGAGCCACTGTCATCATATTGGTTTCCCCTTCCCTTTACCCACCACTCTGTTTCTGCCCCCATGAGCCATGCAGATGGACACAGGACAGGCTGTTTTGTAAGCAGGTTGTTGTCTGATACCCTCAGCATCAGCCAAGGTTGATGTCCCCATGGGAGCAAACCAACAAGCGGTTAGGAAAGTTGAGCAGGACAAGGGAAGTTCAGGCTGCTCTGTAATGTCAAGGTGAGCCAGGTGATGGCATTTACATTGGTGATATCCGGGATTCAGGAGCTGGGATTAGTGTCAGCTCTCCTGTGGCAAGCTAAATTAGGAATGCAGAGGCTGTGTCTGTTTCTGACGTGGGGTTGTTAGGCGCTTCAGGTACTGTCATTCTTATTTAAGGATATATTTAAGGATTAACAGTAAGAAGTCCAGTATTAGCAGGAGAGAAATGAATGTTAGTGAGCTTAGGCTTGGAGGGCTTAGTTTTGATCATCATCATGTGAGCTGCTTTAGGAGAGATGAGCTCCAAGATGGAGAGGGAGGGGGGAAAGGAAGGAAGATTGTTGTATTTATGCAGGAGAAGGAAACCTTTTGCAAGTTTCAATAGAGAGCAGAACTTAACACCAATGTGTAGGTAAAGCTTGTAACTCCCCAAAGCTGGGCTGAGGATCTGGCTCCCGGCATCCAGCCTATTTTTAGCCTCTTTTGAAACATCTCTTTTTTGCTCATGCAGAATGGGGACGATCAAACAATGTCCACAGACTCCTTTGTTGTTTGAAAGCATGAGTTTTAATTGGCAACCTGTTCAGCCTTGATCACTCCCTGCAAGTAGGTTACATTTGCAACGAGCTCGGGCACTTGGGCTGGCTCTGGGAAGTCATCTCCTCTGGTTGCTCCTTCCAAATGGGTGCAGGCACAAAGATCTTCTCGCTGCCAACTATTTCCTTAGGAGTAAACTCCACGTTTTGCTTTCCCTGGCTTTGATAGCTGCTGCCAGCAAGCACGGGGGGAAAAGCTGCAGCTCTTCACATCCCAACATTAGAAAGGCTCCTCTTAGAGAAGGCAAAAAGAGGTTCTTTTGTGCAATGAATGAAGTCAGTTCTGGAGGCTGAGAGGCAGGAAGAGGGAGGTATCACTGTGCTTTCACCTCTCTTTCAAGGAGTAGCTTCAAACATGCATCCCAGGCTCATGTCTTTGGAGTCTCCATGATTCTTGTCTGTTTGAAAACTGATTTTATCAATGATTACTTTCAAATATTAGAACTGTCAGGTCCATCTTGTCCTTTGGGGTGAGTTTGGGTTTGCTCTGCACTGAGCCCTTCATGAGAAGCCTGACTGGCTGCTGAGGTGAGGACCACGTGGTTCTGGTCCTGCACTCCTCATGTGTAGGCAAAGAGGATGGCTGGGATGAAGGCAAGGGATAGAGGTTGAAATGATACCCGATTTTGTGTTAAGATATAATCCTGGAGCTCCTGACCTGCAGGGTGGATGTTTCCATGAGTGTCCATTACTTATGTGCTTCCTGAAGCTGAAACCATTGCTGTTATCCCACAGATTATTGCATGACCTACATTATTTACTTGAAAGCCTCCATCTAACAATTAGTTTGAATTTTGATTTATAAATAAACACATTCATATGCTAGTTTTGAAAACAGAGGAAGCAAGCAAACCCCTTGGTAGATGAAATCCCCACCTCTCCTTGCTGGTCTCTGCTTCCCCCTGTTCCTCCGACTTTGGGGATGTGCAGGGAAGAAGGAGCGGATTTGCTGGGCTAGTTGAAAGAGAAGGGATTGGATATAATGAGACCACTGGGCATTTCTCTGGTAAACAGCAGGAGCTTCAGCACTTGGGAGATTTGGGCCATCTGGATAAATAGGGTCAAGCTCCACATTGGCATCAATGAGGCGGAGCAGTGTGGTAGGGCAGCTTGGCCTCACCAAAGGAGCTTGGAGAGCAGCAGGCTGGTGTGTAAAAGCACCTAGGAGAAGGCACACCCCTCTCCTTCCTTGGCTTTCCCTGTAGGGTCTGTGTTGCCGATGCTTCTCCCTCTCCTTCCCATCCATCTGCCTCCCCGTCCGCTTGGCGCAGCCGCATCCGAGGCGTGGGAAGCAGTGTTGGCCCTGGGTCAATGCCTGGGACTTGGCATGTGTGCACAGGCAGGGGCTCGTTAGTCACTGAACAGGTTGGGTATTAATTAGCAGTCATGGGGAAGAGCTAACTGTGGCTTGTGGAGATGTGAGTTCTCCCAGAGAGGAGAGATGCAGCTGGGCTGCATCCTGCTTTCAGGTCCAGGGGATGGATGCATGTTCCTGGATCCCCATAAGGTCTGCAGTGGTTGTGGCTGGAAACACCTCCTGATCCACCTTTCTGTACACAAATCCCTTGGCTGGAGGTTGGAAATGCAGGAAGTGGATGCTGGAGAGGGACTCTTTGTCAGCTTTAAGGTCCCTTCCAACCTAAACCATTCTAGGATTCTAAAGCTCTCATGGTCATAACACTTATACCAAATCCCAGCATCCTCATGCAGCTTTCCCTTGCATTCTGGCTTGGCCTCTGGTCTCCTTTTTTATGGTGTGATGGGTCTTTGGGGTTATTTTGGTTTTAAAAGAGTCAATGATAAAACTGTCAAAGCTGCATCTCTGGGTGGTGCATCCTTTACCTGGACCGGGTGGTCCTATCCTACCCAAATCCATCCCTCTTGCTCCTGCATCCACCAGTGGGTTGGATCATTGGAGTGTGTTTTGAATGGCAGATCTCACCTGGGATTTAATCCAAAGCTGATGGTGGGAAATAAAGAAAGAAAGAGAAATAAGCTTGCCCGTGTGCTTAAACCTAAAACCCCTTAACACACCTTCCTGTACAGTGGGGCACCATGTGGGTCGTTGTCATTCTGCTCCCAGCTGCTGATGCCTTGCAGCAAGACCATCACCAGCCTTTTTTAACTCCCTTTATGGCAATTCTGCCCCAGCAAAATCCAATCAAACTTAATAGGGACAAGACCAATAAGGTTGTGTGCAAATCAGTGTCAAATCCGATAGAAAAAGGAGGCAGTGAAGCATCCCTGGTGGCATCCCATAGGCAAGTTTTGCCATGCTGTGGGAAGGGTTTCATTCTCCGGTGGCTTTGGTGGCGCTTGCCCATAAGGTGTTATCCCAAGTGATGCCACTTCAGGTGCTATTTTTACTCAGGAAAATGTCAAATCCTTTCTCAGAACTTAGTGACTTGTTGTCTTGGTAATTTCTTGCAGCAACAAGAGCTATAAAAATCCCCTATTTTTCTTGGCACCAGGCTTCTCTTGTCATTTTGGGATGTAAATATGGTTTAGAATCAGGAAAATATAAATGGGAGCTGCTTTAATAGAACACAAACGGTGTCGTTTCTCCCCCAGAATGGCTCTTATAAGGCTTCTCGCGACACAGATGTATGGGGGGATGTGCACTTGTATTTACAATCCTGGTCCAGTGTCCTCTGAATAGGAGTCCTTGTATGCTGAGATCATATCTGGCCCCGTTCTTTCTTCATGCACTGTTTCCTAATCTGAAACCCAGCTCTGGGAGCTGGAAATACAGTGCTGAGCGATGTTATATTCATGTTGAATTGAGAGGAGCAGTAGAAGAGGGAACTTAAGCTTTTTCTTTCCTTTTTCCTTGGAATTTATGGCAAAGGTGACATTTTCAAGCACAATTCACCTTTGAACAACCTTCCAATACCTAAAGGGGCCAGCAAGAAAGTTGGAGAGGGGCTTTTGACAAGCACATGTAGTGACTGGGCAAGGGGGAATAGATTTAAGATGACAAAAGGGAGATTTAGATTAGATATTAGGGATAAATTCTGCCCTGTGAGGGTGCTGAGGTGCTGGTACAGGGTGCCCAGAGAAGCTGTGGCTGCCCCATCCCTGGCAGTGCTCAAGGCCAGGTTGGACACAGGGGCTTGGAGCAGCTGCTCCAGTGGAAGGTGTCCCTGCCCATGGAACTGGATGAGCTTTAAGGTCTCTTCTAACCCAAACCATTCTATGGTTCTGTGATTCTAATATGTCCCCAAGGGTTTTGGTGGTGTTGGAGGAGGAAGAGCAGAGCCTTGTTCTAGTTATGATCTATATTCACATCCATTCAATACACAAGAGGAGGTGCTTTGAGGAAGGTAGGGGGAGTTTTGGGGTGTTAGGGCTACTGTAAAGCATTTAAAGCACGATGAGAGGGAAAAGCAAGGCAGGAGCTGCACTGCTTCTTTGGGAAAGAGGGAGATGATGAGCAGTGTCTCTCCAATCACAAGAATATCCCCAGAGCCGAAAAGGAGCAAGGCTTGGCCATGAAAGCCAGAGCTGCCCTAATAAAACATTTACAGGGGTTTGGAGACCTGCTTGCTCTGACATGGCGCATACATATTAAATGATCAAAGTTTCCATGCCTTGGGAAGAGCCAGGCTGCTAATCTAATACAACCCTTGGGCTCTGCTTTGCATGAAAGCAAACGGTGGCTGTTTTCCTATTTAAACGATTGCCATGCTAAGCCAGGCAGGTCACAGTTTAGGCAGCAGCAGGATCTGGACTCTCCAAGGCTTTGGCAAGGAGGGGTTGGAATGGGTGGGATAGAGGTTGAGGATGAATTGGCCACCGTCGTGTCCATCTCTGACTCTGTCACAGGCTATTTAGATGCTGCTGTGCTCTTCCTCTTCTTGCTCTTCATCTCCCTAAATCACTGCATTCCACTGTCCTGGGAGGGCATTACTGGTCTTTCACATCCCAGCCCCAGTTGCAAAGCACTGTTAGGGGATTAAAACTGCAGCAAAAGAGGGAGAGAAATAAACAGATAACCCAGTTCCACCCTCTTTGGCTTTATAAACTGAGCACACTCAAGCTGGAAGGTGCCAAGGAGCAGAAGGAAAACACAAAGCCCCCAGGTGCTGTTTTTCAAAGCAATGCAGCCCTTTCTTTGACTGCCTGCACTTGTTTTTACTATGCAGGGAAGAGAGGAGGTCAAAAACCCCACCAGTGCTGCTCCTGTGGGGGCACAGTGTGTGCTGAGCTGGCCCAGGACTTCATCAAACCCCTCATTCACATTCCATTGCCTGCTGCTTTCATAGAGCAAATACTTCACCTACCGATTCGCGCTGCTCCGGTGGTTAGGGACTGATGGGGTTGGTTTTCCACTTGGTTACAGCATCTTTTCTGCTTCTCGAGCATCTCCCATGCCTTTCATGTAATTCCTTAACTAGTTTCCATTTACTGACAGTCCTTTCGGTGTAAGGTACTTCAATCTGTTTGATCAAGCACAAATTTCTCTTTCTGTTCCTCTGATACAGAATTAAATCTGAGCACTTTTGGATGGCTTCCTCCCCACCTCCCTTTTCTCTTTGTCCTTCTCTGCTCAGTGGGGAGCTAAACCTTTGCTAGGGAAATAAAATAAATAAAGATTAGAGTTCAAAGCGTGACATCTCCTCTTGGAAAGGAGAGGGCGAGGAGAAGAAAAGGGAACCTTACCATATATTCTCACAGATGTGACATCAAAATGGAAACTATAAAGGACCCACTTTCAAAGGTTCACACAGGGACTCT